>NC_091766.1:33766423-34069454 GCF_029378745.1 Bos indicus | reverse complement strand
AGTACACAAATAGCAAGCCCATGTCTTTTTAAAAATTGTAGTAAACATCAGATTGTTGCTCTGGACAAATGTACAATACAATAATGCTAACTATAAGCAGAATGTTATACAGCAGGTCTCCAGAACTTTTCCATAATAAGCCAAGCTTGCAGAAGAAAACTGAATATAACATTTCCTGGCAGATACTGAGACAGGCTACCAAGCCATAGTAATGAAAACAGTGCGATATTGGTACAAGGCCAGGCAAATTGATCAGTGGAACAGAACAGAGAGTTCCACAGATTCATGTATTGATTGGAAGTTAATATATTGTAAAGGTGGCACCACATGTCAGTGGGAAAAGGAAAGATTGTATATTAGATACTACTGGATGAACAGGCTCTTTACACAGAGAAGAATAATGTTGATCTTGTCAAACATCATATACAAAGGCAGATTCCAGATGACTAAAAGACCTAAATGTAAAAGTTTAAACTGTACAATTATTAGAAGAAAATGTAGAACTTCTTTGTGACCTTAAGGTGGGGATTTATTAATGAAAAGCTCAAATGTGAAATCTTTAAGAAGAAAAGTTGATTTTGTTTACCTCTGAGCAATGTTATTACAAAGATTAGAATGTTAACAGACTATGAATCAAGTTCTAATGCCAACAAGGGACTGATGTCTGAATACTACTGCAAATTAACAGGAAGAAGGTGCAATCTTTAGTGGAAAATGGTAACGTATAGGAAAAGAAAATTTACAGAATAAATGCAAAATTTTACAATAACATATGCAGATAGAAGAGTATATGTTGTTTATAAAGGAGGAGAGAAATGCTGGTGGGCCACGGGGACTTAAAATATACACGTGAATAAACAAAGGAGTAAATTAATAATTAAGAGAGGAGTCTGTGGACCTATGAACTGAGCCCCACCAACTGAGGTGTGTCATCACCTATTCTTCTCTGAAGGAGACCCAAAAAGAAAAGGAAAGCAACATAATTGAAGGTATCTGTCTCGTTAAAGCTCTGAACCCTCCCCTTCTTTCTAGTGTTATCCCTTGAGGCCCTGTAAACATCTTCCTGTTAATTAGGTAACTTCAGAGGCTGTCTTGATGATTATCTGAAGTGATGTATGTAGGGCACCCGGCACAGAGTATATCCTCAAATGCTAGTTTCCTGGTCCTTACTTGAATATTTTCTTTTTCATCGGCTTTCCCCCTAACAGTTCTTCATTTAACACTTAAAAATCTTTCACCGTTGGGTTCATTCTTCTCTGGTTTTCTCTGGTTTTCTCACTCCATCACTCTGTCACACTATCTAAATGTGGTCACCTTAGGTTTCTCCTACAGGTGTGTCTCCCTTCTGGAGAGCTCATGTCTGTGAATGCAGCCTGGGAGAACATAAGCCGCATCACCCTGATGGCTCAGGTGGAGTCCCCTCCAGTCCCCTCCAGTCCCCACCCCAGAATCTATCAAGTAACTTCTGCTGCCAGCATCCTTTCTCTCCCATCCCCTCTTTGTGTCATACTTTTTCAGCCCCAGGAAGAGAGGTTGCCTGTTGAGTTTCATTTCATTAAATTTGCTCTCAGCCTGTCAATTGTGCTTTCAAACAAGGTCTCCAGCTTTGTATCATTCTGGAATTTGATACATGTATTGGGTGGATTTCCATGGTGCTGTGGGCAGAGCTAGGCCAAATTGAAGGATGGTCCAAAAGGCAGGTTTAACTTCAACATAGGGAAGATTTTGAAAAATCAGAGTTGTCTCAACATGAAATGGGTTTCCCTGGAAAGTAGTGAATTCATCATCGGTGGGGGTGTTCCAGGTGTGGTTGCTTGATCAAGGCAGGGCTAATGGAGTCCTGAGGATCTTAATTCTCCTGTCACATTAGAATCATCTGGTTGTTGTTGTTATTCAGTCAGTAAATCATGTCCAACTCTTTGAGATGTCATGGACTGCAGCACGACAGGCTTCTCTGTCCTAGCTCCCAGAGTTTGCTAAAACTCGTATCCATTGACTCAGTGATGCCATCCAACTATCTCATCATTTGTCGTCCCCTTCTCCTCTTGCCCTCAATCTTTCCCAGCATCAGGGTCTACACCAATGAGTTGGCTCTTCGCATCAGGTGGCCAAAGTATTGGAGCTTCAGCTTCAGCATCAGTCCTTCCAATGAATATTCAGGGTTGACTTCCTTTAGGATTGACTAGTTTGATCTCCTTGCAGTCCAAGGGACTCACGAGAGTCTTCTCTAGCACCACGGTTTGAAAACATCAGTTCTTTGATTCTCAGCCTTCTTTATGATCCAACTCTTGTATCCATGCATGACTACTGGAAATACCATAGCTTTGACTATACGGACCTTTGTTGGCAAAGTAATGTCTCTGCTTTTTAATACACTGTCTAGGTTTGTCATAGTTTTCCTTCCAAGGAGCAAGTATCTTTTAATTTCATGGATGCATTCACCATCCACAGTGATTTGGGGCCTAAGAAAATAAAATCTGTCACTGCTTCTACTTTTCCCTTTTCTATCTGCCATGAAGTGATGGGACCAGATGCCATGATCTTAGTTTTTTTTTTTTAAATAATCTGGAGAGTTGTTTAAAGCTCTCTTTTTCTAAGATAGCCTGATTTAATTGCTCTAACATGGGACCAATTCAGTTCAGTTTAGTTTATTTCAGTCGCTCAGTCGTGTCCGACTCTTTGCGACCCCATGAATCTCAGCACGCCAGGCCTCCCTGTCCATCACCAACTGCTTTAAAGCTTCCCAAGTGATTCCAACGTTCCCATAGAACTGAGAATGCAGAAAGAAATTAAGCTTAGGAAAGTTGAGTCTGACAACCTAAAACTCTGTCTTTCATCTCAGAAATATTATTTTGACGTTCTATTTGGTATCAAGTTGGTGTGTTGTAGCCACAAATTCCGGGAAACAAACTCACTCATAAGGACAATGCAGACAGTGGAGTGCAGTTTATTACACCGGCGGGCCCAAGGCAGAGTCTCCTCTTAGCCAAAGACCCCGACCAGTTTTTGTGAAAACCTTATATACCCTAAGTTTACGTGCTCAAACTCACCTCCCCAAATTCTTTGACACTAGACTGAACAAAGGAAAAGAAAGATACAAAGTTAACACGTGATTCTTATGTTTTAAGCCTAGGTAGTTAACAGTGGACAATTATCAATAGGCCTGTGGTCGTACCCCAATAAGCATAATAGAATTTATGATTCTATTTGCTTACACAGATAATTAGGGTGTTCTTTTAGGTGACAGAGAGTCTAGGTACGAGCCCTGGGGCTCTTCCATGGGGGTGGAGGTGGGGGGTCTGGTTTTTCAGTTGTATGTCATTTCCATAGATACTGGCATATAGCTCAAAGTCCACAGTCCAGCCCAAGATGGAGCCCTGCTTTCAAGATGGAGCCTGTTCTGTCTGTTTCCTCCTTCATTTCCCCTTCTTGATGCTCTTATCTCATAGTATGAGTATCACTCATAGGGATATATTGCACCCTGGCTCTCTGACCACCAATTTGGGAGAACGACACCAACCTTTGGGTTACAAAGTTCATAATACATTGTAAAATGCGGGATCCACAAAGCAGAACTATCAAGGCAACTCTGACAATGGTAAATACAGTTTTCCACCAAACACCCTTCACCCAGGATAGGACCAAAGTCCAGAAAGGAATCTTTTCATCTGGCATTGCTTTTACCTGGTTTTTCATGTCATGTAAAGCGGCTGATACATTGCCACAACATTCAACCTTAATTATAACACAGGTCCCTCCTTGAGCAGCTGTGAGCATGTCCAAAGCCATTTTATTTTGAATTACTGCTTTTCTCATTTGGATTTGTTCTTCATTTAAGGCTTGGATGGCTTTAGCACCATCTAGGAGGGCCTGTTTTGTTTAGTTAGTCAAGGCCTCTACTTTAATCATAATATCTGTTATCCTTATAGAAGGTATGAATAAGGCAGCAATATACTCATACCATTGAAACACAGACCTCGTCCACCTAGCATGGGTGGTGGATAAGGTAGATTTATCTATCTAACCTAACCCATTCTCAATATGAAATGGGTTTCACTACTTTCCAGGGAAACCTATTTCATATTGAGAATGGGTTAGGTAGATTAGGTCAATAATGTAGATTTACCAGGGCTTGTTGTAGGTTAGGCTTTATGCTGCCATGGGCAAAAGTGAATCCCAGTGTGCAGTGGCCTACCCAGCTACCCTAACCTACCAAGGCCAAAGGTTAAGCCCACAAAGCCATTGGGTTCCATTGGGCACCATCCAGTGGATTCCAGGGTTATATTTCCAATCAGAGCCTGGCCAATGGATGGACTGGTTGGGGTGGTATGTGACCTTGAATGTTTGTTTACATTGTTCGGGGGATAGGTACCCCATATATTTTAGTTCTTTTGGGTCTAATGGAGGTCACCAAACCCTACCCTTTGTTCTTTTTGTTCCCAGCATATAGCAGCAGGAGTAATTAATTTACCCTTTTCTGGGGTCATCCAGAAATAGTCATCCCAGACTTGGTAGAATTGTTCAACATACCTAGAGGCCTGTCCTCCCTTACTAGTCAGGGAGCTTTTTTCCTTTTTGTTTCACTATGAGGTATAGGCTTTTTTACTTCTATGAAACTGGCGTTTACATCAAATGTAATCCCATGACCCGAGTCTATTGACTGTAGGTCTGGCTTACACCAAGAGAGCAGGGAGAGATTATGATTGACGAGAGAAAGGAATGTCTCTTTTTGTTGTCCCAGAAAAGAGCAGAGTGGTTTAAAATCTTGGCAGAGCGGTGACACCCACCGAGGAAGTCCATCCATCACAGACAGAGGCATAGCCCCACAGAGCCAGAAGTTGGACGTGTTGTGGAAGCCCACGTGGGAATGTGCCCATGAGATGAAAACATTGTCCTGAGTTGAAATGAAAGTTAAATTCAAAATCACGTTGATGAGGCCAAGCAGCAGGAGTTGATTATGCAGCTTCATCCTGAAGGCGCTCGTCCAGGATCTTCTTTTCCTTCTTCTTAAGGATGATCTTAGTCTCTCGAGGGTCAGTGGGGTCCCTCTGCGCAGCCCACTCAGCGTTTTCTGGGTCTGCGTGGTATGTTCTCTTCACCCTCATGTGGTGGATCCAGGGAGTGACACGTGCAACTTTAACTACCGTAGGGGTGGTTAGAACAACAGTATATGGACCCTTCCAATGTGGGGCCAAGGAGTCGTGTTTCCAGTCCTTGACACAAATCCCCGGGCACAGATTCATGAATCTGTCTCCCTGGGGGGAATGGCACCCTTTCTTGTACAAACTTAGTTACCTGATTTATTACCTTACCCAGTTGTTCCATCTGCTGTGAAATCTTATCTCCCCGTACCTGAGGCAAATTTGTTGACACCTGTTTTATTATGGGAGGGGGCCTTCCATACACAATTTCGTACAGAGAATAGCCGTGGGACCATGGGGTCATCCTGAGTGTGAACAGAGCCGTCGGAAACAAGTCCACCCAGGAGCAGTCAGTCTCTAAGATCCACTTGGAGAATGTCTCTCTAAGTGTCCGGTTGGGCCCTTGCACCATCCCAGAACTCTGGAGCCTATATGCTGTATATAATTTCCACTTCATGTTTAAAGTTTTGCTTACTTGTTGTACTAAATCAGCTATGAAAGCTGGGCCATGGTCCAATCCAGTGCTGGTAGGAAATCCAAATCTGGGAACTATCTCCCTAAGCAGGCACCGGGCTACTTTTGATGCTTTTTCAGTCCAGGTAGGAAAAGCTCCTAAGTAGGAGGGTCTTGAGCTAACCGTAGCCATGAGTCAATATATGGATATTGATCTGGGTGTCCTGGCTCTCCTGTGACTACTGTATAAACTGCTTCCACTATTTTTAGTGGAAATAAAAATGGTGTTCTCGGGTGGCCATCCTACTCCCATAGGGGGCCATTCAACCTCACCGAGTATGTGGAGGCGGGTAGCATCATCTTTACCCATAGTCTCCTCCAAATCCCTTCTTTAAATGTTTAATCATGCACTCTAATACCGTTGCCTTAGATTCACTTCCCCCATCTTGCTTACCTTCTCAGATCTTCTTCTACTTTTCCTTTTCTTTCTGTCGACGAAGTTCTCAGTACCCTATGTACTTCTGATATTTCCACTCAATGAAACACTTAAATTGCCATCCACGTCGTTCCTAATTGGGGTGAGAAGAGCCCTACCTGTCAGATCCCAAAGGGAGAAGGGGGATCAGCGTGTCTTCACCGGCCGGTCAGCACGGCCAAACCAGAACACCACGTGATCCAAGACTGTTTCTCCCTTAACTTTTAAAGTCCGTTCTGCCTTGGTGGGCTTGATCAGGTGCGGATGAAAACACAAATGGGTTAAATATCCCACATCCCAGGCCGTCTCTGGAAAAGCCAATTCGTACTCACTTATGTATCCCCCTCCTTCTAACCTGACAGTTTCGAGGGGGTCAAGAATTTCACAGCAGATGGGACACCTCCTTGAGGAGGGCAGAATATGAGTACACAGAGACCAAGTTTCTTCTCCTAACAATCCCCTGGCGATTGCTTGGTAATAATTTTCCCCAAGACGGCGTGGACAACACCTCTAAATGACATTCACAAATTTCCTTCCTAAGCCCTAATATGCTCGTCAACCTGTGTACCAAGCAATCGCTTCCACCTGCCTATTCCAGGCTCCTGTGGGTCCATGCCCCTTCTAGTCCCTCCCAGGGGGGTGATTAGGCCCCGTCTTCCACCCTGCCAGGTGGGTTCCTCCTCACCTGAGCACTCAGTTCCCCTGCTGCCGTCCACCACCTGCTAATGTGAAAGGTCTGGGCGTTGAGAAGCAGAATGCTTCCAGAAGAGCGAGGCACCTTCCCCCCTCTAGAAGATTCAAGCTGCAAGGCCTCGGAGTAGTCCCAAATGGGACCTGTCTCCTCAAAGTGAGGAGTTTCCCGGCCAATACACCAAATGTTGTAGACACGTGTTCCGGGAAACAAACTCACTCAGAAGGATAAAGCAGATAGTAGAGTGCAGTTTATTACACCAGCGGGCCCAAGGCAGAATCTCCTCTTAGTCAAGGACCCCAACCAGTTTCTGTGAAAACCTTGTATATCTTAAGTGTACGTGCTCAAACCCACCTCCCCAAATTCTCGGAAAGAAAGGAAAAGAAAGATACAATCAAAGTTAACCTGTGATTCGTATGCCTTAAGCCTAGGTAGTTGCTGCTGCTAAGTTACTTCAGTCGTATCTGACTCTCTGCGACCCCATAGACAGCAGCCCACCAGGCTCCCCCGTCCCTGGGATTCTCCAGGCAAAAACACTGGAGTGGGTTGCCATTTCCTTCTCCAATGCACAAAAGCAAAAAGTGAAAGTGAAGTTGCTCAGTCGTGTCCGACTCTTCGAGACCCCATGGGTTGCAGCCTACCAGGCTCCTCTGTCCATGGGATTTTCCAGGCAAGAGTACTGGAGTGGGGTGCCATCTCCTTCTCCGAAGCCTAGGTAGTTAACAGTGGACAATTATCAATAGGCCTGTGGTCATACCCCAATAAGCATAATAGAATTTATTATTTTATTAGGTTACACAGATAATTAGGGTATTCGTTTAGGCGACGGAGAGTCTAGGTACGAGCCCTTGGGCTCTTCCATGGAGGTAGGTGGGGGAGGCAGTCTGGTTTTCCAGTTGGTTTGTGTTTCCATAGATACTGGCATATAGCTCAGTCCACAGCCCAGCCCAAGATGGAGTCCTGCTTTCAAGGTGGAGCCTGTTCTGTCTGTTTCTTCCTTCAGGTGATTAGGTGCTTTTTGATGCTGACCTCCTTTTCCTCCCCATGTTTTCTTTCAACTCAGCCCTCCTGTGTCCACATGGAGCATCTCTGGATGGCAGGTGGCTGCCCCTGATGCAGCCACTCTCCCTCTCGGGTGCCGGCATGTTTTGCTCCATTTAAGATTGATCGCCTTAAAGTGCCTTCTTGGCCTCTCACACTGGAAATCACAGCACTTTCTCCAGAGGGACAATTTTCTGCAGGATTGGCTATTTTAAATAGTAGCACAAGAGTAAAGAAAACACATTTAACTGTGGAAAGGGTATCAGCAGTAGCCCTAAGTGTAAATTTTCTTTTTGGGGCCCACTTGTTGAACTGGTTTAGAAAATCCCAGATTCTTGTTAATTTAAACAATTGGAAAAGAAATTAAGGAATGACTACAGGGGCGTCTATTTAGGGGTGCTTGTTAATTATCTGCATCCTACAGAGAAAACGATGAGGTGGGGAGGAGGAAGAGAATAGGGGGAGAGAGAGAGAGAAATCTGCTGCAGGACCCCAGCCTGTAACAGAAGCAACGACCTTACGTCCCCTCATCACAGAGTGCACGTCCTGTTTTTCTGCAAAATGAACTTATCATGAAATTTGAGATGCCCCTTCCCCTCTGTCCTTTTCAGACTCGCCGTCTGCTCTTTTGGTCTTTTTAGCTCCCCGGAGGGCAGATGGATAGGCTGGCTCTCTGTGACTCAGTGCCATTTTATAGAGTTAATTCTTATGTCTCTTGCCTCCTTTCAAGATAAAGATCAGGGCTTGACATTATGGCAGGCCTCCTTAAAGATCTGTGAGAGGGTAAGGTTCTTTAAAATGTAATCACTTGCTTCCAGGCAAATAGCAATAGTTCCTGTTCCCAAACTTTAACCTTCCAACTATTAAATGTTAAATGTAAACAAGATAAACCTTTATATTGCATTAAATACCTTCCTTTAAAAAAATTTCCTTCTCAGATAAATTCTCCCATGGATTTCTTTCCTTAACCAAAGAGTTTGCTGCATTTACTCCTTTCTATTTTTTTTTTAAATTGGAGTATAGTTGATTTACAGTGTATGTTAGTTTCAGGTGTATAGTATAGTGATTCTGTTACACGTACATATAAAATAACACATGTATTATTTTCAGATTCTTTTCCACTAAAGGTTACTACAAAATATTGAATATAGTTACCTATGCTATACGCTAGGTCCTTGTTGGTTATTTATTTTATGTATAGTAGTTCAGTTCAGTTCAGTTCAGTTCAGTCGCTCAGTCATGTCCAACTCTTTGCGACCCCATGAATCGCAGCACGCCAGACCTCCCTGTCCATCACCAACTCCCGGAGTTCACTCAGACTCACATCCATCGAGTCAGTGATGCCATCCAGCCATCTCCTCCTCTGTCATCCCCTTCTCCTCCTGCCCCCAATCCTTCCCAGCATCAGAGTCTTTTTCCAATGAGTCAACTCTTCGCATGAGGTGGCCAAAGTACTGGAGTTTCAGCTTTAGCATCATCCCTTCCAAAGAAATCCCAGGGTTGATCTCCTTCAGAATGGACTGGTTGGATCTCCTTGCAGTCCAATGTATATGTTAATCCCAAACTCAATTTATCCACTGCCCTTTCCCCATTGATAACTATAAATTTGCTTTTAATGTCTGTGGGTCTCTTTCTGTTTTGTAAATAAGTTCATTTGCATCTTTGTTTTGGTTGCACATATAAACAATATCATATGATATTTGTCTTTGTCTGGCTTACTTCACTTAGTGTCATATCTATAGGTCCATCCATGTGGCTGCAAATGGCATTATTTCATTATTTTCTAATGATAATATTCCATTGTATCGTATATGTGTGTACCATCATTCATCTATCAATGGACATGTAGTTTGCTTCCCTCTTTCCTAAATTCTTAAGATGGAGTGCATGAGAGTATATACATGTATATTTTAAATTAATTTTATTGAAAAATTGTTTAAAGTGTAAGTTGCTTTAAATGTCATGTTAGTTTCTACTGTACAGCAAAGTGAATCAGCTGTATGTATACATATATCCCTCTTTTTTGGATTTCCTTTCCATTTAGGTCACCACAGAGTGCTGAGTAGAGTTCCTTGAGCTATACAGTAGGTTCTCTTTAGTTATCTATTTTATACATAGTATCAGTAATGCGTGTCAACCCCAATCTCTCAATTCATCCCACCTCACCCACTTTCCCCGTTTGGTGTCCATATGTTTGTTCTCTACATCTTTCTCTCTATTTCTGTTTTGCAAATAAGATAATCTATACCATGTTTATAGATTCCACATATATGCATTAATATATGATATTTGTTTTTCTCTTTCTGACTTACTTCACTGTGTATGACAGTCTCTAGATCCATTCACATCTTTACAAATGACACAAATTTTTCCTTTTTTTGTCTGAGTAATATTCCATTGTGTATATGTACCACATTTTCATTATCTGTCAATGGGTATTTAGGTTGCTTCCATGTCCTGGCTATTGTAAATAGTGTTGCAATGAACATTGGGGTGCATGTGTCTTTTTTTTTAATTAATTTATTTTAATTGAAGGCTAAGGCTATTTACTTTACAATATTGTGGTGGTTTTTGCCATACATTGACATGAATAAGCCATGGATGTACATGTGTCCCCCATCCCAAACCTCCCTCCCACCTCCCCCCCATCCAATCCCACAGGGTTGTCCCAGTGCACCAGCTTTGAGTGCCCTGTTTCACACATCGAACTTGGACTGATGATCTGTTTCACATATGGTAATATACATGTTTCAGTGCCTTTCTCTCAAATCATCGCACCCTTACCTTCTCCCACAGAGTCCAAAAGTCTTTGTATCTATGTCTCTTTTGCTGTCTTGCATATAGGGTCATCGTTACCATCTTTAGACATTCCATACATATGCATTTATATACTGTATTGGTGTTTTTCTTTCTGACTTACTTCACTCAGTATAATAGGCTCCAGTTTCATCCACCTCATTAGTGTGTTAGTCGCTCAGTTGTGTCTGACTCTTTGTGACCCTATGTACCGTAGCCCTCCAGGCTCCTCTGTCTACGGGATTTTCCAGGCAAGAATACTGGAGTGGGTTGCCATTTCCTTCTCCAGGGGATCTTCCCAACCCAGGAATCGAACCCAGGTCTCCTGCATTGCAGGCAGATTCTTTACTCTCTGAGGCACTGGGGAAGCCCTCCACCTCATTAGAACTGATTCAAATGTGTTCTTTTTAATAGCTGAGTAATATTCCATTTTCTATATGTACCACAGCTTTTTTATCCATTCTTCTGCTGATGGACGTCTACGTGGCTTCCATGTCCTAGCTATTGTAAACAGTGCTGTGATGAACACTGGAGTGCATGTGTCTTTTTGCATTATGGTTTTCTCTTGGTATATGCCCAGTAGTGGGATTGCTGGATCATATGGTAGTTCTGTTTTTAGTTTTTTAAGGAACCTCCATGCTATTCTCCATAGTGGCTGTATCAATTTACATCCTCACCAATAGTGCAGGAGGGTTCCCTTTCCTCCACATTTATTGGTAGGTTTGCTTGTAGATAGCCTGTGTGAAGTGATACCTCACTGTAGTTTCGATTTGCATTTCTCTAATAATGAGTGATGTTGAGCATCTTTTCATGTGTTTGTTGGCCTCTTTCTGTCTTCTTTGGAAAAATTTCTGTTTGGGTCTTCTACCCACTTTTTGATTGGGTGGTTTTTTTTTTTTTTTTTTTCTTCTGCTTTTTTTTATTGAGCTGAGTGAGCTGTTTGTATATTTTGGAGACTAATCCTTTGTCATTTGCTTCATTTGGAAATATTTTCTCCTATTCCAAGGGTTGTCTTTTCTTCTGTTTTTGATTTCCTTTGCTGTGCAAGAGCGTTTAAGTTTAATAGGGAGTATATTTTTTAAGTCATAAGGTAAATTCTGTTTGTCTGTTATCTCAGTGATAAGTGCTCCTGTTTTTGCTGGGTTGGCTTTATTGAGCTAAGGCTGAACTGTGATACTTTCCACTCAGCCATCGTATTGCCTTCCTGGAGCCTCAATTACTACGTCACCCTTGGTTGGAACTCTGGATTCAGAGGAGGAGAATCTGAAAGATGAAAACAGGGGCTTCTTAATTATGGAATTATGCTCTTTCCTTGAGCAAATAGAGAAAAACATGAGTTTATATTTACGTGGATCATTTTTAACTCATATTTTTTTGGAGGGATATTAAATTGATGCTCACCAAACACAGAAGTGCTAGGCTTCAACTGTGTGCCTTTAGTATAGCTGGCTGACACGCAGTGCCCAGCAGCATTCCAGAGAACAAACCAGCATGATGGTTGCCCAGGGAGGTGAGGAGTTTTACTTTTGGCTTAGCTCTAATTGCCAAAGATTTCACTTTAGAAATCTGGTCCCCCAAAGGGCTGGAGATGGATAGGTGCTTCTGGCTCCAGGATATTCTCAACGGTTTTGAGCTCCCTTATGAATTGTTTGCATGACTGTAAGAATGAGGCTCCAAGAACTTCCTAGCCAAGAGCAGTAACTCTTTGCTGGGTGGAGGTTGATAGTGTTGGCATGACCGAGTGAATGAGTGACAGATACATGACCTCCTCAAAGCTTCTAGGAGCCTTTCATCATGGAGAGTGCTCTTACCCTAGAGAAATGGGGACCATTAAATCAGAAGGAATTGTAGCATCCTGGCCCAGCATCCAGTAAGAGGTGCTAAGAGCAGCACAGCCACCCAGCCTCTGGGTCCTGGTTGCCTGGAGCTTTTGATTAACTTTGAAAAATGACCAAACAAAATCACACACACACAAATGAGCTCATGCCAAATGAATGGCAGACCCAGAATCATGCTAGCAGATATGATGGAAATGAGTTTTATTAAATATGTAATTTTGAACTATCTGAGTTCAGCTAGTTACACCAGAACTATGTGATGAATCAAGAGATTATGAGTATGAATAATGCCTTGGCATGCATTTGCCTTATTTCTGAGTTAAGTTCCATGTTTATATGATAATCATTGATCTTCTCTAGCTACCATGCAGGTTCAGTCCCTGGGTCTGGAAGATCCATTGGAGGAGGAAATGGCAACCCACTCTAGTATTCTTACATAGGGAATCCTATGGACAGAGGAGCCTAGTGGGCTACAGTCCATAGGGCCACAAAGAGTCAGATACAAATGAAGTGATTTAGCACACATGCATGCATTATCAACAGTTCAGGCAGTCTTCCCAATTATGTTTTTGTTTTCTGTGACCTACTTCTGAAAAAGTGTGGATGTGTTTGATCTAGACTATGGTGATCTAGACCTGCTCTGCCTGGGTTCCTTCCCTGTTGTGTTCTCTATCATGAAGAACTATAGAGGCTGCTGCCGGGCTACCTACAGAGGCTGTGGTTTACCAAAGTCCTGTGTTTGATGGCTTCTCACTGAGTTGAGCCACTGGAGGCCCTGGTGAGAGCCTGGAGGAGGGAGATTGGGAGAAGCCAGGGTAATTTTCCTCCTCCTTCTGCTCTGGGCTGATGCTCTGGCAGCAGGTGAATTTTTCCTGTGGCTCCAGCTCCCACCGTACAGGCTGTCCATGGTTCCAGCTCTCTTGGCTCATGGACTCTCCTAAGTTCCAGCAGTACTACCTCTTCTCTTTGTTCTGCAGCCTAAAGGTGGGATTGGTTTCCTGTTGTTGCTAACACCTGGGTTGGGTCATCATTTCCTGTTCGACTCTCAGCTTTTCAATCACCTGTGTAACCCATTCTGCGCCCTCAATCCCTTCTGTTTATTCAATACTTGCAATGGTACATCATCCACCTCCTCATTTTGTGAAAAGGAATTTGAAGTCCAGAGAGGTTAAAATGTACTTTCTAAGGCTCTCTGGAAGTCAGACTTGTAGCACTTCAGTCACCAACAATGTGGTTAAGAATCCAGAAGTAAGAAAACAGTATAATTTCCTTAATGTGAGTAGCTATCTGAAAATCCTTGCAGTAAGGTCCAAACATCAGTCCCTCTAAGCAGACATTCATTAAGCCTATTATTTCTGTTTTTGCAAGTAATTATTCAACTTGTTGTCACTAAAATTTTCCTAGGAAACTGGTGCTCATATTTGCCTGGTGACAGCATTACTCTTAGGCTGTTGTTTCATTGACTGGAGCTCTTGTGGCCTGGAATTGTGGTGAATGGTACAATTGTGGTGAATGGCACAGTTCCCCAGGCACCTAATTCACTGTTAACTGGAGTCTCGCCCAGTGTAATCTGGGTTGATCATTTATAGAAGCCAAGAGAACTGAAATCCCCAGAGAACTGAATAAATGAGTGGTTTCATTTTCCTCACCCAGTGAGATGAGACATTGCCAGCAGCAGTCCCAGATTAAGGATGTTAGGACTGAACCCTTCACTGTGGTGGTGGCTGGGCAGGCCCACTACTTCAATCTTTCAAGAAAGAATTGCCTATCTTGAGAGATTCCAAATGTAATGCTTTCAGGATCCGCCTCAACCTTCCATCCAGGGCCACAGTTTCCCCAAGCAATGCCTGAACGCAGCAGGAGGCACTTGCACATGGCCATTTCTGTGCAATATAGGAATCATCAGATGGACAGTTTCCACTCTGGAGGGTCCCATTGGCTTTGCTGAGATTTTTGTCAGGCATTTCAATTCAAGGCTTCTCCTATTGAATACTGCCTTCTTCCCTCTTTCTTTTCATAAGAGTGGTCAAATTTTCAAATGAGAAACTCTGAAGGATTTTGTGGCTCAACCCCCACCACCCCCAACACCACTTTTGATCTTCACCCTCCCAATTACCCCAGAGTTGCACTCCTAACTGTGATTCAGTGTCTGTCTCCTGGAGGTCCTAACTGGCTGCACACCTCTTGGTCCCTCCCTATTATTTTTTAATTAAATATAACTGATGTATAATATCATATGTTCTGATCAGATCAGATCAGTCACTCAGTCGTGTCCGACTCTTCGCGACCCCATGAATCACAGCATGCCAGGCCTCCCTGTCCATCACCAACTCCCAGAGTTCACTCAGACTCACGTCCATTGAGTCAGTGATGCCATCCAGCCATCTCATCCTCTGTCGTCCCCTTCTCCTCCTGCCCCCAATCCCTCCCAGCATCAGAGTCTTTTTCCAATGAGTCAACTCTTCGCATAAGGTGGCCAAAGTACTGGAGTTTCAGCTTTAGCATCATTCCTTCCAAAGAAATCCCAGGGCTGATCTCCTTCAGAATGGGCTGGTTGGATTACCTTGCAGTCCAAGGGATTCTCAAGAGTCTTCTCCAACACCACAGTTCAAAAGCATCAATTCTTTGGCACTCAGCCTTCTTCACAGTCCAACTCTCACATCCATACATGACCACAGGAAAAACCATAGCCTTGACTAGACGAACCTTTGTTGGCAAAGTAATGTCTCTGCTTTTGAATATGCTATCTAGGTTGGTCATAACTTTCCTTCCATAGTGATTTACAATCTGTCCATGGGATTTCCCAGGCAAAAATACTGGAGTGGTTTGCCATTTCCTCCTTCAGGGAATCTTTCTGACCCAGGGCTTGAACCTGAGTCCTGCATTGCAGGCACAGTCTTTACCATCTGAGCTACCAGGGAAGTTGAGTTACACTCCGTTTACAGTTATTATGAAATATTGACTATATTCCCTATGTTGTCTCCTTGTCACTTATTTTATATTTTTCACTACATTTAAAAAAATTTATGGTGGAGTGTGGTTGATTTTTGTGTTAGCTTCAGCTGTACAGCAAAGCAATTCAGTTATTCATATACATGTCCCTATTTTTTTTTCAGATTCTTTTCCCATCTAGGTTATTACAGAATATTGAGTTGAATTCCTTGTGTTATACCCTATGTCCTTGTTAACCACCTGTTTTATATATAGTAGTGTGTATGTCAAGCCCCCATTTGTTTATTTAACTTATATTCAGAGTACATCATGTGAAATGCCAGGCTGGATGAAGCACAAACTGGAATCAAGATTGCAGGGAGAAAGATCAATGAGCTCAGATATGCAGATGACACCACCCTTATGACAGAAAGTGAGGAGGAACTAAAGAGCCTCATAATGAAAGTGAAAGAGGTGAGTGAAAAAATTGGCTTAAAATTCAACATTAAAAAAATTAAGATCATGGTATCCAGTCAGTCCCATAACTTCATGGCAAATAGATGGGGAAAAAATGGAAACAGTGACAGACTTTATTTTCTTGGTCTCCAAAATCACTGCAAATGATGACTTCAGTCATGAAATTAAAAGACGCTTGCTCCTTGGAAGAAAAGCTCTGACAAACCTAGACAGCATATTAAAAAGCAGAGACATTACTTTGCCAACAAAGGTCCATCTAGTCAAGGCTATGGTTTTTTCCAGTGGTCATGTATGAATATGAGAGTTGAACCATAAAGAAAGCTGAGTGCCAAAGAATTAATGCTTTTGAACTGTGGTGTTGGAGAAGACTCTTGAGAGTCTCTTGAACAGCAAGGAGATCAAACCAGTCAATCCTAAGGGAAATCAGTCCTGAATATTCATTGGAAGGATTGATGCTGAAGCTAGACCTCCAATACTTTGGCTACCTGATGCAAAGAACTGACTCAATGGAAAAGACCCTTATGCTGGGAAAGATTGAAGGCAGGAGGAGAAGGGGACGACAGAGAATGAGATGGTTGGATGGCATCACCGACTCGATGGACATGAGTTTAAGCGAGCTCTGGGAGTTGGTGAAGGAGAGGGAGGCCTGGTATGCTGCAGTCCATGGGGTCGCAAAGAATAGGACATGACTGAGTGACTGAATTGACTAATGTCAACCCCAATCTCCTAATTTCTCTCTCCTCCACCTTTCTTCTTTAGTAACCATACGTTTGTAGAATGGTAATCCCACCTCCAGCATCTCAGCATTGTGCCCGTGCTTTAGTAGAATACAGCACTACCAATTGACTCTGTTCTTCTTTCAGGAAATTTTACTGCCTTCATTTCTTAGGCCAGAACTGTGTCCTGTAACTATAGCAAACACAAAGGAGGTGGGGAAATGTTTTTTGTTTTAGCTCAATGTATTATGGTCCCAACAAAACTGAATTCTGCTACTGAGAAAGAAGAAAAGAATAGGTATTTGAGTGGTCCCCAGTCTTCTTGGCACCAGGCTCTGGTTTTGTGGAAGACAGTTTTTCTACAGACTGGGGTTCGGGGATAGCTTTGGGATAATTCAAGTGCATTGCATTTATTGTGCACTTCATTTCTATTATTAAGTCAGCTTCATCTCAATCATCAGGCATTAGATCCTGGAGGTTGGGAACACCAGCTGTAAGCAACAAGTAGTTTTTGCCCCACCTTACCTGGAGAATTCCATGGACAGAGGAGCCTGGCAGGCTACAGTCCTTGGGGTTGCAAAGAGTTGGACATGACTGAGCAACTATCACTTACTCACTTATTTTCATTTCTGGAAAACCTTTTTTTAAAAAAAATTGAAACAGTTGATGTATGTAATTATATTAGTTTAGGTTACTACCTAGTAATTTGACACTGTATATATTATAAAATGATCACCATGATAACTCTAATAACCATCTGTCCATGTATAAACTTGTTAAAATATTACTAATCATATTCCTTATGCTGTTATATTCCCATGGTTTATTTATCATATAACTTGGAGGTTTGTATTTCTTATCTTCTACATCTGCTTCACGTTCCCTCCCCACCCCTGCCTTCTGGCAACCACCTGTTTTCTGTATGTATGATTCTGTTTTCATTTCGTGTTTATTTGCTTTTGTTTTTTAAATTCCACATGTAAATGAGATCATGTAGTATTTGTCTTTCTCTAACTTACTTCACTTAGGATAATACCATTTAGGTCCATCCATGCTGTTGCAAATGATAAGATTTGATATTTTTTATCAAATATTCTGAGGAATATTCCATTGTACTTTTGTCATATCCCACATCTTTATCCATTTGTCTGTGTACAGACACTTAGGTGTCTTTTGCATCTTGGCTGTTTAAATAGTGCTGTAATAAGCATTGGAACACATATATCTTTTCAAATTAGTGTTTTGTTTTCTTTGGATATTACTCAGAAGTAGAATTGCTGGAATGTATGGTAGTTCTGTTTTTAATTTCTTTAGGAACCTCCATACTCTTGTCCATAGTCCCACCAATGATGTGTGAGGATTCCCTTTCATATACTTCTTGTTACATGTTTATTGGTTGTCTTTTTTGATGGTAGTCATTCTGACGGGCGTGAGCTGGTATTGCATTGTCATTTTGATTTGCATTTTCCTAATGAAAAGCAGTGTTCAACATCTTTTCATTTGTTTGCTGGCCATCTGTGTGCCTTCTTTGGGAAAATGTCTGTTCAGATCCTCTGCCCATTTTTTGATTGGGTTGTTTGTTTTTTGATGTTGAATTGCATTTGTTCTTTGTATAATATATTTTGAATATTAACCCCTTGTCAGATATATTGTTCTCAAATATATTCTCCTCTCAGATTTTTTTTCTACCTTGAAAAGGAGAGGGAGCCAGAGCAGACAGAATAAGCCTTATCTCTCCTTTCAAACAACACTTAAAAGGGAAATAACCCATTTGCTAGGTAGCATATAACAAGTTCTTTAAGAATTTGCCTTAGCAAGTTACTTTTGAACAAAATGTGGAAAATGAGATTGAGAACTATTTTGAACAACCATCTCAGTGTTTATAACAAAGTCTTAATTTGTCATATTCTTTTTGGAGAAAGCTGTCTTTTCTAATGATGTCACCATTATTTAAAGCACTTTTGAGTTCTGGTCTTACTGATTTTGGAACCACTTCATAAGTTATACAGAAAGTTTGTATCATTCCTTGACAGGGAGATTCCAGTTGATCAAAATACCATTTACCGTATTTTCCTGATCTGGCTCTAAATGTCTGTCTATTCTCCAAATCTACTTATAATATGATGAAAATTTGTCATCACTGAGTCTGTGTCATAAACTAAAGGAAATTTTAAGAGCTGTTCAAAAATATTTTGAGTAAGGGCAGTATTGTTGGAGTAAAGTCATAGACTCCTGAGGTGTCTAGTTGGAAAAGGTGCATATACCCTTTATTTTGTCAGATATTGAATCACCTACTCTAAGAACAGTTTAAAAACATATTCAGATAATCTTCTCTATTCAAATCTAAGAATTTTTTAATTAAAATTTTTTATTGAATGAAAAATTCTATAAATTCTACAATGCTTTACAGTTTTCAGAAGTTTCACACACACAATTTCATATAATCCCATAATATGATAACCCCATTTTTAATCCCCTATGCCTATAAGTAATGCCCCCTCCCTCCTCTCTCCCCACTGGCAACCACCAGTGTATTCTCAGTTTCTGCTAGTCTGTCTCCTTTTTGTTTTTATTCACTGGTTTGTTGAATGTTTTAAATTCCACACATGAATGTGGAAACTTTTACTTAACTTTGTCCCATTAATATTTCTCATTTTTTAATGAAACACCTAATATCCTATAAAACATTAGTTTGGGAGATATGCCATTTTTAGAATTTGATGAAATTAGGAAATTTTATACAGTTAAACATGCCCATTCCCAGCTCTTAAAAATATCCCAAAGAGTAAAGCAGTTATCCTCCAATTAAAAATAAATGTAAATAAAATGTAAATATGAATAAACTTTATAAATAAAATGTAAATAAAATTCCAAAGAAGTTAAGTTAATTCTAATACTAGACATCAGAATCTGGCAAGGATGGAATGAAAGAACTTGGCAAGATGTTATGCAATAGTAATTACAAGATTTTTTTCCATGCTAAGCACAGATCATTTTCAGAAGAGGCTGAGAAGTATTGGTTTTGAATTTCAATAAAAATTAAAGAAAATGTAATTAAAGTATACTCAAAATTTATTTTGAATAATGTCTCTAGGGATATTATATAAATGTAGTATTTGATCCATTGCTTCAAGATAATGTTTATTGCTGCTGTGAAAAGAGAGGAATTTACCATAATAATATCAGTGTCATTTTACATTGAATACAGCTAATATCAAATTGGCTATTACCAGAGTCAGATGAGCATCCCAGGAGCAGATGTAATGGAAACTTAAAGAAATGAAGGTAGCTAGCCCTGCTGCTGGACTTTCTGTACAGTGTCATGCTCCTTGGAATCCCCCCTGTCCTGCCACTTCCCCTCTCCCCCACAAACCCCACCATGCCCTGTCTGTGTGGATTGATATATTGTCCAAAGCTTAACTTTTATCATGGATACCACCTCCTCTGTGAAGTCTTTTCTGATCTTCTCCAGTGGCCTGTTCTGTCTCTCTGCCTCTAGACCCACAGCACTGGGGAGTTAATGCATTTGTCTTATGGCATTTCATTCTGCATTGGTTGTGGTATATGTGATCTTGTCAAGACCCTTTCATGCAACCCACATGCCACCTTGAAATCCTTGTTTGCATCTCTTGTATTTACCCAACACATAGCTAGTGTCCAAGTTTTATGAATTGAATTGTGGAAAAAAAAAAATCCCCCGAAATACCCAGCTACTTCCTGTAAGTACTCTCATACTGAGAGAAACTGGTAAAAACAAAATGGGCACCTGAGGACAGCCCCCTCAATGTTTGGTGTTGGTATTAGCATTAATGGTCTTTCCAGGACACCAGTATGTACCTAAGGAGGAACTTAAAGTCTATTATTTCATCATTGTGTCTCTAAGGGACAATGCTAATTTAACCAGGAGGAGAAGGGGATGACAGAGGATGAGATGGTTGGATGGCATCACTGACTCGACGGACATGGGTTTGGGTGAACTCCGGGAGTTGGTGATGGACAGGGAGGCCTGGCATGCTGTGGTTCATGGGGTCACAAAGAGTCGGACACGACTGAGCAATTGAACTGAACTGAATTTAACCAGGAGAGTATTTCTCAGTATTTCTAATGCATGGGCTGTTTTTTTTTTAGTGTGTTATTATCTTAAGTTATGTAAATTATTGGCAACTGTCTGGATTAAATAAATAAACAAAAACAAAGGATGCTATGAAAAGGTCCATTACCTCTTGACTTTGAGCAATTGCCTAATTACCTCAAGTTCAAAGCTTATCCATGGAATTCCTTGTAATAATGACTTACATTTGTCTAGTGATGGGAGATTTACAAGGTGCTTTCATCTGTGGCATTCATTCAATCAATCAACTTGTCAATTAAATTAATCCTTCAACAGACATTTCTTTACAGCCTATTACATACCAAACATTGGCAAGCATGATCTGAGGAATCCTAAAGTAAATAAGACAAAAGTGCTGCCTTTGTAAAAGTCTTCAGTCCGGTGAGGGTTGACAAATACAAGCAAGCAGATGACTGAAATGCTGTGATTGAAGCTTGTAAACACCTTAGTGGGGGCAAAGGTGGGGATTGGGCCTTTCTCACTAAAGTGAAGTGAAAGTCGCAATCATGTCTGACTCTTTGCAACCCCATGGACTATACAGTCCATGAAATTTTCTAGTCCAGAATACTGGAGTGGGTAGCCTTTCCCTTCTCCAGGGGATCTTCCCTACCCAGGGATCAAACCCAGGTCTCTCGCATTGCAGGCGGATTCTTTACCAGCTGAACTGCAAGGGAAGCCAAAGAATACTGGAGTGGGTAGCCTACCCCTTCTCCAGCAGATCTTCCTGACCCAGGAATCAACCTAGGATCTCCTGCATTGTAGGTGGATTCTTTGCCCACTGAACTATTGGGGAAGCTCCTAGGGGAAGTGGACAGGAGAGCATCCATAGCAGAGGGGTCATTGAGTGAAGTCTTATGTGATTCTTACTAGTGAGAACCTGGCTTAGGTGTGAAGCATCTTCTCTGAGGTGACCCTGTTCTTAAGACTTCAGAAGTGACTTGTCCCACTGCACAGCATAGCTCTCCTGTACCCCATGTGATTTCTGGGGTGTGACTCTCCTGTTCTAGTAGTGATGAGAAAGGGAAGGTAAAGTCGGAGAGCCTGAAAATGAGGATTAAGTTTATGCAAAATGATCTTGGTTCCCAGAGTAACAAGAAAAACAGCTTGATTGAAAATGTTATTCATCCATAAAGAAAAGAGAGAAAGCCAAACCCAAAGGCAGGGTTTAGAGCTGGAAACAATGGCTTTGCTAAGATTTACAAGCCTCTGGGATTTCTCAGTTGCATAGGGTATAAAGGAAAGTTATTTGAAAAATATTCAAATTATTTGGACATTATTTTCCCTAGGCAATATGGAAACTCACTTTTTGGTCATTGGGTCTCTATTAACATAAAACTGTGGAGGAAATGAGGTTTAAAAGGATGACCTACTTCTTCTGCTGTCACCACCCACAGACTCCAGTTTAATTTCTGTTCACTAGAGGGCCCTAGTGTTTTTTCATGGGACGGATGCTTCTCTCTGGTCACACTTTTGGTGTGTGCGGCCACATTCCACTAGGTTGGTGGCACACTGATTGGTGAGGTGCCTTAAGAAGGCACCCACAGTCATTTAAGATAACCTGGCAAGAACAACTTAGTATTGGCACATATTTTTTTTTTTCTCTCTAAAAGGAAGCTTAATATTGGATGTTAGAATGTAACATCATACAAAGATTTCTAATATGAGCTAAGACTGCCTGGATAGTATGATGGAAGGGGATTTGGTCTTCTTCTTTGCCTTCGTACTTCATGTCATCACCTACGCATTAGGAGCTCGAGTGATGCATTTTATAAACTATTAAATTGTAAATCACAGTTAGGAAAGCAGGTATTTTAACATATCTGAAAACAAAGTTCCATTATTCCAATGGGCTAGGTAACCCCATATTTTTACAGTGAGTTACAGATTAGAAAATGTTTCAGATATTCTCTTTTGGCCCTCACAGGAACTCCAAAGGGAGGCATTTGAAATCTGTTTAGCGGCAAGAATTTTTTTTTTTTAACTCATGAGGAAACTGAGACCCATATAGGTTAAGGCTAGGCTCTAGCTGAGGCTTTTTTGGGGGGTATCTTCTGGACTAATGTTGCTTAGTTCTGTCAAAAGATAAACTGAAAGTGAAAGTTGCTCAGTTGTGTCCTACTCTTTGCCACCCCATAGCCTGGCCTACCAGGCTCCTCTGTCCTTGGAATTCTCCAGGCAAGAATACTGGTGTGGGTTGCCATTTCCTTCTCCAGAGGATCTTCTCTAGCTAGGGATCGAGCCCATGTCTCCTGCATTGCAGGCAGATTCTTTACTGTCTAAGCCACCAGGGAAAAATAAATTGAGGCATATTCAAATTTTGAGTTTATTTTAGCAAATTCAATTCGAATCAGGCCAAATGGGAAGTGGTTAGGATGCTCCACATACAGGAGCCAGGAGAAAGACTTTATAGAGAAGATGCAAGGGAAGCAAAGGAAGGGAATTATCTGAGTGGCTGAAGCAGTTGCATTGTTTGGAAAAGCTGAGTTGGTTATTTATGATTGGTCGTCGTTAGGTTTCACTTTCTTAACCTTGAGACATTACAGCCTTAGGTTTTGGTTACTTTATGTAGGGTGCTAATGTGTTAGTCTAATGGTCTCCTTGTTTTAATTGATTTAACTGTTCTTTATATTGCTTCTTTGCAGGGAAATTCTCTCGTGGACACGCACTGTGCCTTTAGCCCTGACCTGCTATTTCTCAAACCTGTGGGATTAGTTGCAAAGGAGCCCGAGTGAGAAAATGGATGATTCTGTACCAGCCTGTCTCACTTGTAAGAAAAGTAATACAAGTCATACACCCCTGTGGTATGGTAGTTTGAATTACTTTAATATACAACGAGCAGCACATAATTAAATTCTAAGAATCAAGAATTATATTTCTTGTACTGGGAACTCCTGCATCAGGAGAGCATTCATCTGGATGAATAAAGCCCACTAGGGATGCTCATTACAACACTGTGTGCAGATTAAATTGTGGAGAGATAACAGAAAGAGGTGATGTTACCAGTGTCAGCCCATTTTCTCAGGCCATGCTAGCCTGGAGTTTTAAAAGGGGTTATATCAATGGCAATAACCAGTATTTTAAACTTTTTATCTCTTTGGCTATTACAAACCTCCTCACCCACCCCCAGCGAAGTCCCAGGGGTTTTCTCCTCCTTGTGCCCCAGTTCTTTCCACCTCCTGTGGGTTCCATGATGTGTTTCCTTCCTCCTCTGCTTCAGCCGCCATGTTGGCAGGCTGGCTGCCTTTGGGGGGGCACAGATTTTTCTCTCAGTTGGCAGCCTCCCCTGGTACAATTCTTGCCTCCGCCTCTGAATTCTTTCTTGGAGTTGTAAATGTGAGCCAGGCAGAGGCTGGATATGCAGTCTTCTCCCTTTTGGATCTCAAAGCAGGGCAGGATTGTTAGTACTCCTTGTCTTCATTTTTAGATGGACAACCCTCTTGTTTTAGTCCATGAGGTTAGGTAGGGCATGGACAACTGGGAAACATCAAAACTATATTAAGACTGTCATCTTGTCCTCCCCTTGGTTCCTTATGAAAATACTTACTAGTATTTTCTAGCAGACTAATATCTGTTAGCTGCCAGAGAGGCCCAGAATCTCAGCACAAAATAGAGCTAGACGCAATCTTAGGGGACCCCAAATACCAATATTTGTGTTCAACTAGGGGCTGATTCTTTCCTTTCTATTTTCTGTGCTTTCTTGTATTCTTGGCTTGTTTCTTTGGTTAATTGGGGGAGGGGGAACAACCTAGCTATAGAAGTGAAAGTTGCTTTCAAAGGCAAAATGCCTTAGGTCAGATCTGTTTCCCTGGTTGAAGGGAAGGAAACATAGGAAACCCATTGAAATCCAGTTAGTATTTCCAATCAGAAGGGGAATATTCTACCTCCCTCCATGGTAGGTAGCTCTCCATTTGAGCGAACCAAATCAGCTGGAAAGGATTCTCAGTCCTAGGGCTAAGGAGTAAGGCATCTGGAACTCAGTGAGGCTGTACCTTTAAAACAAAACAAATCTAAACTGGAACATAAAATCAGTAAAAATTAACCATGGGAGACAGAGCTTGCTGGATTTGGATTTGTGGGTGGCAAGTATCTGGGTGTAGAGCCCCTGTTTCACTGTCCAGAGTGTGGTGAATAGTCTCTGCTCTGAGCTGGGGTTTTGTTGCAGAGCCATCCTTTCTGTTTACATCCCCAGCATCTTCCTAAACCATTCTGAGCCCACTTTTCCTTATTCTCACTTTATTAAAGCCTCCAAGAGGCTCAGCTGCTGCTGCTGCTGCTAAGACGCTTCAGTCGTGTCCGACTCTGTGCGACCCCATAGACGGCAGCCCACCAGGCTCCCCCGTCCCTGGGATTCTCCAGGCAAGAACACTGGAGTGGGTTGCCATTTCCTTCTCCAATGCATGAAAGTGAAAAGTGAAAGTGAAGTTGCTCAGTCGTGTCCGACTCTTAGCAACCTCACGGACTGCAGCCTACCAGGCTCCTCCGTCCATGGGATTTTCCAAGCAAGAGTACTGGAGTGGGGTGCCATTGACTTTTCAGCAGAGAGACTCAGAGGTCACCTGAAAAATCTGAACTCTGTTTATAGGAAGGTGTTTCTTAACCAAGACCACACTTAAAAGGCAGTATGATGTGGGGAAAAGAGGGTCATCAGGGTATCAGGAGACCTGGAATTTTCATTTCTGTTAACTGTGCACCTGACCAGGGAAGCTCCCTTCTCTGCCTCTTGTCCCTGCTTTCCTCCTCTACCTCTATCGGTCTGTTTCCTCTGTAAACAGGTTTGATCTATGTGATCCCTCCTTCTCGCAAGTTCTGAGTGTACAATTTTGAAAGGTTCCTCCCACCCAAGCAGTTTCTTCATGTCCCAAGGAAGTGTTTTTAGTTATGAGAGATATTTTCGTGTGCATGTATTGAGCACATTTGTAGCAAGTACAAATGACCATTCAAAGTGTTCTTTCCACATGTCATGTAATCCTTAATGTTAATGATGATAACAAACAATTACATAGCACTTGCTCTGTGCCAGACTCTGTTCTAAACAGTTTCTATACATTTGCCCATTTAAATCCTCATCACAAAGTGTGTGCAGTTGATACTATTATGATCTTCATTTTGCAGGTGACCACTGAATCTTAAAGGAGAAACAAACATAGGGCCCAAGGGCCTTGGGCTGATCTCTATATTCATAAACCAGGACAGGACAATCATCTTCTCTTGATCATTGAGGAGGCTGGGGTTCTAACAGACTAAAGTACGCTGCCCACAGTCACAGAGCAAGTAAGTAGCACACTTGGAAATAAAACCTGCATCTAACTCGTTCCAGAGCCCACGTTCTTTCCATTTTGCTGCTTGGCCTCCCAGGGGCATCTTTTGCTTTGTCATAAACCGCAGAGCTGAGCATGGCACTTTTAATGATGGAAAAGTTTGCCAAATGAAAAGCAGATTAGTGAGATATTTGGGATGCTTTGCAGTAAATAAATCTCTTTCAGAATTCTCATCTTCTCCCACTCACATTGCTAAAGCCATAACAGTAACAATTACCTCAGCCTGCTTGAGGCCGTGTGGGAGTGAACTCTCTTAATTTTATTGCTCAGGGAAGGCATTGGGGACCCACAAACCTTTCCCTGAGCTGCCTGAGCCATAGGTCAGAAATTGGATATATCAGAGATTGGCTTTCCCCATCAGAGCCTCCTCTGGCCCCTCCTGTTTTAGCTGTGTCTTGAAGCACCATTACTTGAGGAAAGAAATAGAGCTAAAAGTTGGGCCAACATTAAGAGTATTAGAAATGTCAGTGCCAACCTGTTTTCCTGAATAGATGAGACCTTGAGCCTCATTTGAACACAATTGCCTGAGACTTGAGGAGAGTCTCTTTCTCTCTCTCTCTCTCTCTATACATATATACACACATATATGTAATAGGTAATCTCAGCTACTCTATGAGAATTTAAAAATATCCCTTTGAAACTGAGAGGCCAGAACAGAAATGTAATTATTTCTGTATGATATACAACTGAATTCGAAGCCAAATGCTCACATTTATATTCAAGAGGAATGTGTGTACTCAGGCTGGGTGTTGAGGGTTTGAGGGATGTGAAGACAAGCAAGTCCCTGGCCCCTTCTCTAAGAGCTTGGAATCTATTAAGGGAAGTGGAGCGCAAACTGGAATAATCTGTGCTGCGTGGGGAAACTTAACATTTACTGCCCATCCTCCACAGGCCAGGCATTGTGTCAAGCACTTTATAGAAGAACATGGCAAGATGGGAGTATTATCCCCCTTTCTAGGGGAGGAAAGCAAGGCTTAGGATAAGCTGTCCTGGGTCAGCATTATAAATATGGCTGGGCTTCAGAATTAGGTGGTTCAGATGACAGACTCCTATGTTGTACTAATAATATTAATTACATGGGGTTCATTTAATGGTTTAATGTATTAGATATCCTTTATGAGGTTTAAAGATTTATGAAATAGCTCACCAAGGTGCATCATGTTTTGAGATGACAATTTTTGACCTGGGGTATTTTGAGGAATCTTGGGCAAATCAAATAACTTTCAGCTTCCTCAAAGGAATGTATAAAACAGAAAACTTTACCCATTTCTCATGCTTTTATGTTTATTGGATGAGGCTTATGGATGGATGGTCTTTGGGTGGGGGAACGGAAGAGGTCTAGATAACCTATAGAGCTACAATGTCAAAGTGAAAGTCACTCAATTGTGCCTAATAACTCTTTTCGACCCCATGGACTATAGCCCACCAGTCTCCTCTGTCTGTGGAATTCTCCAGACAAGAATACTGGAGTGGGTAATTGCTCCCTTCTCCAGGGGATCTTCCCAACCCAGGGATCGAACCCAGGTCTCCCACATTGCAAGTGGATTCTTTACCATCTGAACCACCAGAGAAGCCCATTTTGTTGTTATTCACTCCATTGTGTCCGACTCTTTGTGACCCCATGGACTGTAGCCCGCCAGGCTCCTCTGTCCATGGGATTTTCCGGGCAAGAATACTGGAGTGGGTTGCCATTTCCTTCTCCAGAAGCCCATTACTTGGTAAGAAATAATGGTTTTAAATTTTGACTTCATTACTTTATAGTGGCTGCATCAGCTCAGTAAAAGTTAACAGAGTTTTTTTTTGTTTTGTTTTGTTATTGTTTTTTCTTCTTAAAAAATGTTTATGTGGCTGTGCCACAGGTCTAAGCTGCAGCATGCAGAATCTAGTTCCCTGACCAGAGATCCAACCCAGGCCCCTTGCACTGGGACCACGGAATCTTAGCCACTGGACCACCAGGGAAGTCCCCAGAGTTAGAAGTTTGATGTGGCTACCAAAAAGCCAGTCTTAACAGAAGTATCTGTGATGGGTAAGGTAAGAACCCCACTCTACTTTGCCTTGGTCAGACCTTGGTTGGAATACTGTGTTTAGTTCTGGCAAATAAGCATGCATACTAAGTCACTTGAGTCTTGTCCTACTCTTTATGACCCCATGGACTGTAGGCCACCAGGCTCCGTCTGTCCATGGGATTCTCCAGGCAAGAATACTGGAGTGGGTTTCAGGAATCAAACCTACGTCTCTTCCATCTCCTTCATTGGCAAGCATGTTCTTTACCAGTGGGGCCACCTGGGAAGCCCTCTGAGCAATGTGCATTAAGACCAATATAAAGCAACTAAGACATATTCAGGAGAAAGTTTGGATCTCAATGAGGAAACGAAGTCTGGATGTTTGAGGGAATAGGGCTGTACTGCTGAAGAAAAGGCTTGAAGGTCTAAGATAACAGTCTTTGAATATTAGAGGGAGTGCCTTAGAGGAATGTAGTTTTTTTTTTTTGTCCGTGGAAAAAAAGATGCAACTGGAAGCAATAGCCTCTGGAGAAGTAGATTTGTCTTTGCAAGGGAGAATTTTTTCTGTTATATTTGCCTGAATATGTAAGTTTTTTTTAACGAAGTGGTGGATTCCCCGTCTCTGAAGATCCTGGAACATGTGCCCAGTAATTACTTGGTGGAGCCATGGCAGAGGAAATTCAAAGGTGTCATGGATTGGATTTCACAAATATCAGAGTCCTTCCCAACCCTAAGCATCTCAGCACCAATGGACTGAGCACCTTCCAGGCTTCGGCTTCACTTTTGTCACCAGGGTTGGAATATGTTTTGGGGGATGGATAGATGGATGGGTGGCCAGGAATATGAAGAATCTATAATAGCAAAGCAGTACTTGGTTCCCTGTAATTGGGTCTGCCATTTTAAAATTTTGCCTTTTCTATATACTAATTTGCTTGCCTTAAACTGTGGGCACCTGAAGGCTGTAACTATTCAATTTGTGATCCTCAACATAGCACCCCATCCCATGCAATTGGGTTCTTATAAATGTTATTTGACAATGATTTTTATCAGGTATCAAGTATTGTAGGGATCTAATAGTAGGAAACTCTAACTTTGCTGTATGTACAAACTCTGCGTTTGTAAAACTTGTGACTGTGTGCTCTCCCTGGGGAAAGACACAGCCTGAATTCTTCCCCAAATTTCAATAAGATGGCAATTTCAGGACATCTAAGAGAGAGAACCAAAGTGATTCACACTTGAAATTAACCTTAAAAATTACCCAGATGCTATTTGTACTGTTCCCAGCTCTGTGTCAGGTAGGGATATTCAGCTGTCTTGAAACTCTAGCTCTTTTTACCCATTTAAGTACTGAAAGCAATTGACAGACATTTTTTGTTTTCAGTCTACAGATGAACTCTTGAAGTGTCAACAGTAAATATTCCAGCAAAAGGAGTAGCGGTTTGATCGACTTCATTGCTTTCTGCAGGGCAGACTCTGTGGCCTCATGGCAACATCTAATCTTCAGTGACCCAAACTGTTACACCTAGGAGTAGGTTACTAATTCTTTTCAGAGCTATAAACAGCAGGGAAACATGATTTATAGGCTAAGAGGCATTTTTAAGCATGGTATCCATGAATGTTTCATATTCCCTCCTTCATTATGGATACTTTGTCCATTCTTTGAAAGAGACTCTGAGATCTTGGTCAGATTCTGTTAATCTCATTTACTTCCATGAATTGATGTCAAATGGATTAGATTCATGGAGGAGATTTTCAAAACTCTACCAAATGGATTTAGAGGAAGATGGAACTCAATTCATATTAATCCTTTGGCCCAGAGGTTTTTCTGGGCACTAGTCATCATCTGAGTTTGCTTTCTAAGGCAGCTTCCTCTGCTTAAAGTTTATGCTGCTGCTAAGTTGCTTCAGTCATGTCCGACTCTGTGTGACCCCATAGACAGCAGCCCACCAGGCTCCACCGTCCCTGGGACTCTCCAGGCAAGAACACTGGAGTGGGTTGCCATTTCCTTCTCCAATGCATGAAAGTGAACAGTGAAAGTGAAGTCGCTCAGTCGTGTCCCACTCTTAGCGACCCCATGGACTGCAGCCTACAGGGCTCCTCCATCCATGGGATTTTCCAGGCAAGAGTACTGGAGTGGGGTTCATACATAGCAGCTGAGTCTCTGATGGGAAGACATCCTTTACAATTGTGGGTTTTACCCCAATCTCTGGGATTCTTTATAAATAAACTTAGAATGCTCTTATTATCCCTAGTTATTTGAACTCTCTGAGTCTTAGCTCAGGTTACTGACAGTATTAATTTCCAGTGGATAAATATGTCTTACATCCTTAATACATTGTTTCACACTGGGGCACCCTCTCAGAAAGATTTCACCTGTTGCAAATTTATGAGGATGTAGACTATTTCTGTCGGTACCTTTTCACCATCTCTCCAACATCTACCTCTATACCAGAGAGCATTTCTTTTTTTTTTCCCCGTCACTATATTTTCAATAACATTTTAAAAATGGCCTAATTCTTAGCCTGTTTTTCCTTAGTCTTTGCTAAAACTGTGACTGACAGTGCTTTAGGTTAAGACACCACTTCTTATGAAATTATTTGTATTTTAATAAAAATCTTTGAAGTGTAAAATATCCAAAATACTGACTCTCTATGGTTAAATTTTAGGCAGTGCAAAAATAGATTCAGATGGAGATGAAGGGGGTTGGGTGGGTTACACAGGACATGGGATGAACAAGTCTCCTACTTTTGTTCAAATGTATGAACATAACGAATGAACATCTTTCTTAGCATAAAGAGATGGTACTTCTGTGCTCATGTGAGAACAAATAAAAGAGGCTACTGGTTAGGACCTTGTTTGGCCTAGGGAGGAAGAAGATCCACTACTTTGGCAATTTATTTAAACATTTAATTTTTGTGGGGTCGGGGAGCAAATAGGGGAGCTCATACTTGAAGCTGAATCCAGCCTCCGCACCCTGAAAGTGACAGTTTAGTCCAACTCTTTATGACTCCTTGGGCTGTAGCCCACCAGGCTCCTCTGTCCATGGCATTCTTCAGGCAAGAACACTGGAGTGGGTTGCCATTCCCTTCAGGGGATCTTCCAGACCCAAGGGTCAAACCCAGGTCTCCTGCATTGCAGGCAGATTCTTTACGTTCTAAGCCACCAGGGAAGCCCAACTGACATTGAATTAAATCTGAGAGAGAGTTTTGGATGAAGTAGAAAAGAGCAGCTTTATTGCTTTGCCAAGCAAAGGGGACCACAGTGAACTAATGCTCAAAACTGTGTGTCCCTGACTTGTAGGGTGAAGTGAGGAATTTTCTAGAAATGGCTCAAAGAGGGCACGATCAGCTTGTGGACATTCTTCTTATTGGTTGGGGGGTGAGGTAAGTGGGAGTGAACATCATCAAATTTCTGGTTCCATGTCTGGAGTTTACATGTTTGTGGCCAGCATACCCTTAAATTCTCCCACCTGGTAGAGATTTAAGTATCTGCAAAACAGCTCAAAAATACTGTTGAATATATATATCCCTTGAGAGGGAACCAGGACCCTGCCCACGGCTACACTATTGTTTCTTTTAACTGTTCCTTGCTTGTCTCCTCAACCTCTCCCTTTCCTAATTATCAACTTTTTGAACCTGGAACATATTGGAACTCATAATCACATGCTAGTAAAGTAATGCTCAAAATTCTCTAAACCAGGCTTCAACAGCATGTGAACTGAAAAATTCCAGATGTTCAAGCTGGTTTTAGAAAAGGCAGAGGAACCAGAGGTCAAATTGCCAACATCCATTGGATCATAGAAAAAGCAAGAGATCCAGAAAAACATCTACTTCTGCTTCACTGACTATGCTAAAGCCTTTGACTGTGGGGATCACAGCAAACTATGGAAGATTCTTAAAGAGATAGGAATACCAGACCACCTTACCTGCCTCCTGAGATATCTGTATGCAGGTCAAGAAGCAACAGCTAGAACCAGACATGGAACAATGGACTGGTTCCAAATTGGAAAAGGAATATGTCAAGGCTGTATATTGTCACCTTGTTTATTTAACTTATATGCAGAGCATGCGAAGTGCCAGACTGGATGAAGCACAAGCTGGAATCAAGATTGCAGGGAGAAATATCAGTAATCTCAGATATGCAGATGATACCACCCTTATGGCAGAAAGCAAAGAAGAACTAAAGAGCCTCTTGATGAAAGTGAAAGAGTGAAACAATTGGCTTAAAACTCAGTATTCAAAAAAACAAAGATCACTGTATCTGGTCCCATCACTTCATGGCAAATGGATGGGGAAACAATGGAAACAGTGACAGACTTTATTTTGGGGGGCTCCAAAATCACTGCAGATGGTGACTGCAGCCATGAAATTAAAAGACACTTGCTCCTTGGAAGAAAAGCTATGACCAACCTAGACAGCATATTAAAAAGCAGAGACATTACCGACAAAAGTCCATCTAGTCAAAACTATGGTTTTTCCAGTAGACATGTATGATGGACCGTAAAGAGTTGGACCATAAAGAAAGCTGAGCGCTGAAAAATTGATGCTTTTGAGCTGTGGTTTGCAGAAAACTGTTGAGAGTTGCTTGGACAGCAAGGAGATCAAACCAGTCAATCCTAAAGGAAATCAGTCCTGAATATGCACTGGAAGGACTAATGCTGAAACTGAAGTTCCAATACTTTGGCCAGTTGATTCGAAGAACTGACTCACTGGAAAAGACCCTGATGCTGGGAAAATTGAAGGCAGGAAAGAAGGGGATGACAGAGGATGAGATGGTTGGATGGCATCACCGGCTTGAAAGACATGAGTTTGAGCAAGCTCCAGCAGTTGATGATGGACAGGGAATCCTAGTGTGCTGTGGTCCATGGGTCACAAAGAGTCGGACATGACTGAGTGACTGAACTAAACTGTTTGGAGCTCAGGGAAGGACATGGAAGCTGAATGAAGCCTATTTCCTGTAATCAAGACCAGAAAGACTTCTTTTGCCCAGGAGTCCCACAGGGTCCTGCTCTCTATCATACTCAGTGCAAGGAGCTATGGAAAATTTGAATATAAGGAATCTTGGCCTCTACCTTCCAAGGGTTCACATCCTACGTTGTGAGGAAATCAGACACATCTATTATGAGTCTCCTCAAATAAAGAATATGAGAAGAATAATCACAGAGGTACAACTAACATGCTATGAAAATGTATGGTCCATTCTCACCAGGATGTTTGGAAGGGCTTCTTGTAGAAAGTGGGATTTTAGTTGAACTTAAAAACAAGTTGTACTTTGAAAACTTGCACTTTTGAAAGAAGTGACTTGAGCAAGGGACTATCCTTTGATTGAAGGCAGGAAGTTTGATGTAGCTGAGTGAAGGCTGGAAGGCAAATGTTATGTTTAGCTTGGAAAACTCAGTAGGGTTTTCAACCCTGCTGGGTGTTGAATGTTTGGTTGAATATTTTAGATTTTATTCTTCTCATATTGAGAAGCCATTTAAGATTTGAGCAGGGGAATAATATTCTCAAAGAAAATATCTATGACTAGGATGCACTGAAGGGAAGGGGAATGACATACTCATTTATCTACAATTTGGGTAAGAGAGGAAGATTGCCTCTAATTCATTAGATGTGCATTGTATCTGCAGGAGCAAAATAAGCAGCATATCTTAATGCATAAATCTTCCTCCCATGTACACGTCCTTTTTCATCACGGAGCAAGTATTTGGCAGCCAAGTCATCTTTAAAGTAATAAGAACAAAGCTATTTGGAATAGATGTTTCAGAACCATTTGTTACTTTGCGCAGACCTATGAGCAAATAGGGACGAGCTAAAGCATTTACCCTGTAATGCAGTTCTGCAGGGGCTGCCACACTATCATATATACTTTTATCTTGGCTAAACTCTAACTGTTGCCACCACTATTACTCAAAGAACTGACGTGTCAACAAGGTAATCAGAAAGCAAAGTGGGAGTCAAGAGTTTTTCTGTCATTGTTTCTTAAAGTCTCAGGAAGATTGTTTCCTTTGTATTCCCTATATTCAGAATATAAAAGCCTCCCAGACATCTAATCTTTACCAGGTCAAACATTTCAAAAGACAGTGAGACTATTTTCCAGTTGCTTTTCAGTTTAAGGTAAGTGTTTTAGGGGCTTCCGAACTCTCCCTCTTGAATCTATTTATAAAAAAGAAACAAAACAAAGAATGAAGTAAATGCAATATTATCCCAACTACATTGTCCTGGTATAAAAATTCTAACAGAGCCTAGTGGAAAAAGGTTCTGAATCATGATCTAAGAGATCTGAGCTCTAGCTGTAATTTTGTGAATGCATAGCTTCACAAAAAGCTATGTCATGTCTTATATTTAATGGGGAGATATTAGAATTTTACTATATAGCTTCTGTGCTATTCAGTAGTATTGTTCACAATTATTTTTGCCTAATGAATCTGGAAAATGGAGAGACATACAATAAGATTGTGGTCCACAATTTTGGGTGGACGTGATGTGTGTTTCTTTGGGGCCAGAATTCACATTACCAATGTAAGGCTCCAAAATTCTTTCTCTCTACAAAGATGATTGAGAGAGAAAGCTTTGTCAGCCTGGGTCCAGGAATAAGGACTATGAGGATCAGAACTCCTAGCCAGCTCATAATGGACGTGCACAAGGAGTCAGAAATGAACCTTTGTTCTTTTAAACCACTGAGATTTGGGGGAATTACTTGTTACAATGAAATTATCAAGTTTATTCTGATGGATATGGTCTCCAAAGAATACAACTGGGGTGCATGTGGAAAGCCCCAGGGATACTGAAGGTCCTACTTTTTCTTAAGTTTTCTATAGATAAATGTCAGAGCTGCTTTGGGGGGAATTGTTTCCTATCAGTGAAAATACTGAAATATAGACTGTACAATCTCATGAAGGTGGTTGTGTGATATAATAAGGCATTGATGGTTTTCTATATTTTTGGCACAGAGCTCTGAAAACCTTTGGAATTTCTTAACTGCTGAGAGCAATGAAAGTGTCTTTTGTTACGTTAATGAGGTGACTTTTGGAAACCTTCTAAGGGTGGAGGCTGGTTGCTAGTGGAGCCAACCAAATGATTAGAGGGTTGAAACTTTCATTCTCACCCCTCTGGGGAGGTCAGAGAGGGCTGGAAGTTGAATGGTTCACCAAAAGCAAATGATTTAGTCAATCATGTTTATGTTATGAAGCCTCCATAATAACCCAAAAGAAGGGGTTTGGACTGCTTCTGAGCTGGTGAACATGTGGAGACTTGAGGAAAAGACATGCTCAGAGAGCAGGAAAGACTTGGATCCTTTTCCTATGCATCTCTTCCATCTGACTGTTCCTGAGTTTATATATATATGTATACATATATAACATTTTATATATATTTATAAAATTAATAATATGTAGTAAGTAAAATGTTTCTCTGAGTTCTGTGACTCCACTTTGTGTGAATGAATTAATCATGCTCAAAGCAACTGAAGCACAGGTGGCGACCTTGATTTGCTACTGGCATCTGAGAGTGTGTGCGTGTGTGCGCGCTCTTGTAGGACTGAGCCCTTAATCTGTGGAGTCTGATGCTGTCTTTGAGTAGGTAGTGTCAGAACTCAGGTGCATTTTTACAGCCCTCAGTATGCGGTCCTCACTTGGTGGTATGGGGAACCCCCTGACCCTCCGCACTGGACTTGGAACCATAGCTGACTCTGGAACACCGTGGGTTTGAATCCACCTATAGGTGGATTTTTTTCAGTAGATGCACATCTTTAGAGTCAACCAAACATAAATCAAGTTTCTAGCTGAGGTTGGTTGAATCTGTGGATGCGAAACTTGTAAATACGAAGGGATCAGCCTGACAGTATTTGAACTCGCTGGTCAATCTTAACTTCATTAAAAATGGGAAAATTTTTGTACTTTCTGTTGCAAAGCAATAGGATAGTACACAGCATCACTTACAAAATAAGCTTGTAGTAACGTGAAATTGCATCTAAATCTAATTAATTCTTCAGCTCTGACTCTTTATAAGGAAAATTAGGTAAAAGGGAGCATCTTAAATAACATCACAGGAATATAGTCAATAGACTTCTGTGGAAAATTCTACAGGATAAATTACTTAGTTTCTTTAATAAATCAGTGCCAAAAAAGGAGGGAGAGCTGTTGTAGACTAACAGACACATCAGCCAATTGCAACATGTGGACCTTGTTTAAATTTTGATTTCAATGGACCATGTATAAAAAAGACTTTTTAACCCAGTTGGAGGAAATTGAGTATGGCTTGGTTATTGTGCTAAAAAGAAACGATGATTAAGTTTTGGGGGTGAGATAATGATGTTGTTATGTTAGAAACAAGTTCTTATCTGTTGGAGATAAATACTATTACATTTAAGGAGAAATGACATAATGTCTGAGATTTGCATTAAAATAGAACACTTCCCCCACCCTCCCCAAACTCCTAAACTAAAATAAATGAGTAGAAAGCTAAGTGTGAGAGTGAGTGTTTGTGTGTGTGTGTATGCGCAGCAGAACAAGAACGGCGGAATATTAATAATTGTTGAAACTGAGTGATGAGTAAATGGCACTGCATTCCTACTATATCATTCTCTTTATTTTGTGTATGTTTAAAAATTCCTACCACAAAAAATAATTAAAAGAAAAAATCCTCCATGTCCCTTCTTTTCTTGGGATCCAGCAAGAAACAGGAAGATTAACTCTCATCAGCAAACCCTCACGAGGCTGCTGTTGTCCTCTCTACTCTCTTCTCTGCCGGACACTTTCAATCATTCTGGAATGCCCTTTCAAATGGGGGCCCGCCTCAGTCCCCAAGGTGTTTCTAATGAAAGCAGTGACTTCTGGGAGTCCACCCTATCCCTGGGTGCCAGCACTCCCACTGGATCCTGGCCAACACCTCGAAATGAGGTGTACCCTAATTCTAGAGTGGAGTCAGGAGGATCCAGATGGATTGCCACTTTTAACTGGTATAAATTACAGCCCGCAAGCAGAGGTGTGCAAGAAATAGTATGACACTTTTTTTTACAACTCCATTTAATTTGTATTTTAAGCCTTGATCCTGCTGGTGTCCTGTTTGGATTTCCATCCATCCCTATTTGGAAGTCATACAGGGCCAAGGTTTTGAGGGAGGGGACAGAAGCATGGTCATTGTTGACTGGAGCACACAGTGCAGTGAAGACATCCATCAGCTCGGACGTCTTGCCTCCTTTAGGTTTGGTGGCTCCTGTGCCATGTGGGCTTCCCTTGTGGCTCAGTGGTAAAGAATCCACCTGCCAATGCAGGAGATCCAGGTTCCATCTCTGGATCAGGAAGATCCCCTGGAAAAGGAATAGTAACCTGGTCCAGTATTCTTGCCTGGAAAATCCCATGGATGGGGAGCATGGCAGTCTGTAGTCCCTGGGGTCAAAAAGAGGCAGACACGACTGAGCAGCTGAGCAGGCATGTGCCAGGTGTGGGACAGATTGCCATGATTCTGCTTGTATGCACACTACAGCCATCTCCTTCCAGAATTTTTGCCCCACTACCCCTCCAACCACACTTGAGAGGCCTTTTCTCCTCCAGGATCCACAGGCATCCCTCTCTGACTTAATTAGCGCCTTTCAACACTCCAAGAGGGAAAAAAGACAGTATGTAATTTCAAAAACCTGCTTCTGTTACATTTCTGTTCAAGTATCTTCTCTTTTCCGTGGTGTTTGGGATTTCAGAAATAAAAGCCAAGATCATCAGCATGCCATTGCTGCTACACCCTGCCCTGTTCTTCCACTGGCCAGCGAACACAGGCTCTGCTACCCACTTGAATGCAGAAGGGAAAGAGTGAAATAAAGGGAGAAAAGAAAAAAAAAATAAACAGGAACAGATTAACATCTCAAAATATCCTGCTACATTTGAAAGATGTGAGAGTTGGATTCATGTGTGATGTTCTACTGGGAAAAAGGAATTGTTCTTGAAAATGAAGTCTGTGCTGTTGCAGAGACAGCGTTGCCCCTAGGTCCACAGAATGCTCTGATGTCATCACTGAGGTCAGAGAATCCTGCTGTGGGCCTGGTGACCTTTGAACCTTAACAGCCCTGCGCTGTGGAGAGCACTGGGCAGTGCTGCTGCTTTAAGTGGTCTGAGTTCTTCAGCCACTTTGGAGACTCAACTGCTTTTACTTGATTTAATTATCAAGTCATTTCAGCGGGTCTCCGGAGAGCCAAGAAGGGCCAACCTGTAGTGAAGAGGAGGAGCTGGACGTGTGGCATCTTCTTCTAGGGGGTCTTCTAGTTGGGACCATGAAAAGGAGACAAAAGAGGAAACACCTGGAAAATGAAGAGTCCCAGGAGACTGCCGAGAAGGGAGGAGGTATGTGGGGGCAATTTGTCTGGGGCACGAGGGTTTCGGGGGTACTGAGAACCTGTTACATATGAAGCAGGGAGCAAGATACCATTACAGTCTTGGTGATGTTGCTGTATCCATCTGGGGGGAGGTCCCCGCGGTGTGAGATGACACAGAAAGACCAGATGCCCCAGGCAGATGGGAGATCAGTCCTGCTGGTTTGAGGACTCCCCAGGGGCTGCAGGCCTAGGGCTTCGTGGCACTCGCAGAGGCTGTATCCTGCCTGCACAGACCTAGGCATGCAGCTTTTCTCAATCTTCAAGTTCTTTCTACTTCTCTTTGCTTTTTCCCTGGGGTCACGGGCTAGGGGACGTGAAGGATGCTGAGACAGACCCATGGGTTGCATGGCCCCTTTTACCAAAGAGGAAAGAGAAGCCTCCTGAGCTGAAGGCCTTGTTGAAAAGTATCTCAAGGAGTGGAATGCTCTTCAAAAGGAGGTTGTTCGTCTAGGGATGGTGTCCTATAGAAAACATGGAGGTTTTATTTATTCAACAGGAAGAATTTCCTGAAGGAGATCAAGGGAGAGGGGAAGGGCCTTCCAGAACCTGAGACCACAAGGGTGGGGGTGAGAAATGTTGTTAGAGTCCTGTGGGGAGCTCTGAGGGCCACGGCTACAGGGTGCCTGCGTGCATTAAGCGTAGGTGAGCAGTCACCCTGGGAGAGGGGGTGATCACGTGAGGAAGTGGGGCAGAATGGAGCCTACCCCAGAGTTCCAGCTGGAGGCCTAGGCCCCATATTAGAGCAGCACCTCCCACCGGGCCCAGGGCCCTGGCGACTGTAGGGTGGGACTTGGGAGCAGGCAGCAGCTGGGACAGGATGGGGAAAGCAATGACTACCCTGCCCCTTACACATCAGAATATTTCTGTGTGTGGTGGAGGAGAGAGAGTGGGAGAATGGGGTAGAGTGCTTACCAGATATAAAGTCTGCATGGTAAAATTCTTGTCACCCTGCTGGGACCTGGGTGACCCTCAGCGTGTGTAAGGGGTGTTTCACGACACAGTCACTCATATACTCATGTACACTGTGATATAGCAGAAATATCACACACTTCCACATATAAGCTCCTTACTAAACTACACATTGAAAATTGGGTGTTCTGTATTTTTGTTTGCTAACTCTGGCACCCACTGAAGTATTATGTACTGATTATATTTTTATATTATTTATATTTTTGTTTAGTGTCTGTCTTCCCCTACTAGAACGCTTAGCTTTACCAGAGACCAGAATAATGGAATAGTGCCAGATACATAGTGACTGCTCACTGAATCTTATTGAATGAATGAATGAACACAAACCATAAATGCAAGCCACACCATGTAATGAGGAAGAGTTACATGTCCCATGATTCCTGAATTGTAAACAGAAACCATGCACACAAATGCCACAGACACATACACACATTTGCACTGTGCTTACCTGACTCCACACTTATCACAGACTTAACTAATACACATCACTCATATTTCTATATACTTACAGTCACCTCTCAGACCTACATTCCCCCAAATACACCAACAGAATAGTTATTGATTTTAATTGAATTCTGGGGTATATACCAGGAAACATGCTCCAAACCATGTATATTCACTACAAACCATACACTACAAACCATGTGTAGTCACTAACATGTGTCAGATGCTTGGTAAATATTTGTTGGACAGACGACTGATGAGCAAACATGTCCACACCACTCTCTCTCTCAGTCTCTAATTTCTCTCCCAGGAATCTCAAAATCACAAGAGGATCCCCCTCAGCTAGGATGCACTGCAGTGGCCCGAGTCTGCCCCCAAGGGTCAGGGGAGGTCTCTTCTGCCTCTGAATACTTCTCCTGTGTTTCTTCTCCACGCAAGCTCATCCACGGTGGTAAGGGTACGGGAATCCTTGAGTGTAGGGGTGCTTGGCTCTGGAGCAGGGACACACAGATCCAAACAAGGCTGAGCAGAAACCCAGGGTTTTCAGAGGTGGTCAGGGCCCTGTGGAGGAGCCTGGGGAGGACATCTGAGCTGTTAGGAGGGCGTGGACCAAGCTCAGCGTGGGGGTGTGCGAGTCTTGGTCCCACCATGGTAGGGAAGTTAAGGAGAGGGGCAGGAGAGGTCTGGGCTTGAAGTGGAGAGCAGAGGGACCAGGTTTAGCATCTTTGGAGGGACATGTAGGGCTTGTCTTTGCCTTTGTTTTCAGAGAAGGACAGAGTTCTTGAGCTCGGCCCAAGGGCAGGACCATGCCACTCAGGTCCACACACTTCCCACATGCATCTGCTCTCCACTCGGCCATTCTCAGCCCAGACACCAACCCCAGGCAGGCGATTCCCCAGGGCCCTCCTCCTATACCACAGCCCACCTCCCACAAGTAACACATCAATGATATTCCCCAACTCACCTGCTCCTCGTAAACACACCCACCAGCATCCCTCACATACCACAGCATGCCCCCGCACCACACTCTACACCCCTGCACACAGATATGGCTCTAGTATCTGCTCCCCCACCCACAGATGAAGAAACACAGATGCCAACACATACCCCACCCCATCCTATGACCAACAAACCCCAAGCTCATGACACAACTGTGTCATGCGGATGTCCCTCCCCACCCTCAGCTCCTGGAAGGACCCATACATGGTCTTATGTTTCTAATTTCCTTTCCCAGGAATCTGGAAGTTGCATCGAGACAGTCCCCAGCCTAGAGCACCCCTAGCCCATCTTCAAGAACAAGGGGAGATGGCTCCCCTATCACCACATGTCTCCTTCTCCTCCCCTTCATCCTACAAGACCTGTGCAACCTCTCTGCATATGAACAAAGAGAAGAGGGGCATGAAAATATACTACATGCGGGTACAAATGAAAAAGGGCGTTGCTGTTTCCTGGGAGGCAGAGAAACCCTCAGAGTCACTAGAAAAGCAGCCGAGGAGGGAGGAAGTGACCCTTCCTGAGGACGTGCGGGCAGGGACTCCTCCCTCGGACGTGTCCACCAGAAACCTCCTGTCTGACAGCGAGCCCAGCGGGGAGGAGAGAGAGCATGAAGAGAGGGCTGACTTCGACAGCCCCACCCCAGGGTCACCCACCGTCGAGGAGAGACCCCGGGCCAGGACACCCGACTGGCTGGTGACCATGGAGACTGGCTTCCGGTGCATGGCCTGCTGCCGGGTCTTCCCCAGCCTGGAGATCCTGCAGGAGCACGTGCAGAATGGCATCCGCGAGGGCTTCAGCTGCCACGTCTTTCATCTCACCATGGCCCAGCTGACAGGCAACGTGGAACCAGAGAACACCCCTGAGGAGGAGGTGGAGGACGAGGACGAGGATGAGGATGGGGAGGACGAGGAGCAGGAGGAGAAGGAGAACGAGGAGCAGCAGTCTGCAGGGGAAGATGTCAGCTTGAGGAGACCCTGGAGCCAGTGTCCAGGCTGTGTGTTCCATTCTCCCAAGGACCGGAAGTGAGCAGGGCCCAGGGCTGCAGCGGGAACCATGTCTTCTCTAGTCCTGCCTCTCCGCCCTGGCTCAGAAGGGAGAAGTGGGGCTTTCTCACCTCGGGGGACAACCGAAGAGGGTAACTGGGCCCCTTGCTTCTGGCCCAGGCATTTTAATAAAGTCTGTAAGAGAGAATTTATCCTGAGCTTTTCAGCTTCCCTTGGAAGTTCTCTTTAACTCAAAAGCATCTCTCTTGATTTCCACACAGCAACTGAAAATTCATGGGCCAGACGATCCTGGAAGATGGTGTGGCCTTCTCTTGGAAGAGGTGAGACCTGAGGTTGGCACAGTCTTCTAAGCCTATGTCGTGAAGGCCCAGAGGAATCTAAGGGAAGGGGCCGAGGAGATGCTCTGGGTTACCTGATGGCTCTGCAGTCGTATCACCTTGGGGCCCACGCAACACTTGGGAAGGATTGACCTCTGTTGATTTAGACAAGAAGGTGGAACATTTTGATTGAGTTTTCTCAGGGTCTCCATGATTGACTTCGACTCTAAGAGGATGTATTGCCAGCAGCTCGTTTTGGTAGAGAGAGCCAGGAGTGGTCTGGAAAGAACAGGGGCCTCGCAGGACCCACAGTTTGAGGTCTTGAGAGCCTATGACCTGAGCCGGGACCTCACCCTGACCACTGTACCTAGCCTTCTGTGACAGAGGAGAATGGGAGAGGGAGTCATATCGAAATGAGGTCCCCTGAGGTCTGGAAATATATTCCAGAACCTTCATTGTGTGATAGTTCAGTTCAGTTGCTCAGTCATGTCTGACTCTTTGCAACCCCATGGACTGCAGCACACTAGGCTTCCCTGTCCATCACCAACTCCCAGAGCTTACTCAAACTCATTTCCATTGAGTCAGTGATGCCATCCAACCATCACTGTGCGATAGTTGATCTGGAGCCAGACTCTGTGGTGTGTGTGGCTCTTGAGCTTCGAGGCAGAGGTGAAGGGTAACTCGACCAGCAGAACTCCTGGTGCTTCTTGTCTCTTCCTGTCCTGCCTCATTTGTTTTGTCCCTTCCAGAGAGAAGAAAGGACCCTGGAGGGAGTAGCAGACAGAATGCCAGTGGTCTGAAGGAGGATGAAGGGGCTGGCATTCAGTCCAACATCATATGACAGTATAAACATGATATGTAATAAAGGGTGTTTCCCAAACCTTTTCTGGATATTTTATTTAATTACATTTATCTACCTCTGTATCCACCAATCAGTCCTCTACATCTGTATCTCTAGTGGTTTGTGAACAAGGTTTCACATAAGCTCCAAAGATGCCCACCAGCCTTTTCCAGAAGCAGCAGTCCCCAAGCTCCCACGGTTGATGAGGGTTCTGTGTGACTAGTTTTCGAAGACTGGATGCCACGCTTCACATGAAAGCATGGCAGACCACACTGAGTTCAGGTAAAGTCACTGGGAAGTGGCAGGTGCTGTGGGAACTGTGTCCAGTGGGTCATGATTGAAAATGTTGTGACCAGTAACTTCAGAGGATGGAGGGTGGTGTCTGTGTCTTTAGGGCTGGCCTGGGAGAGAGACTGGCATGTTTTCACAATGAAACACTGGGACAAAGGAGGAATTTTCTCAGTCTTGAAGCTGTTGGTGGAACAGTTTCCTCCTGAGATGGTAAGACATTATTATAGTGCTGAATGAGGGGCCATCTGACCTCCATCAGGAATTTGGAGAAGAGATCACCATGTTAGAAATCTAAGCCAATTCTGATGCATTTCATTTTCTAAATAAATTCTGATTCTAGCCTCTCAAGGTTTTGACCGCATCACCTCTGAACTGTGTCTTCTCATCACTGCTACCATCCACTAGAGTCAAAGGCTCTGGGAGGCACTGAAGACTCACTTTGATGTATGATCCATGGTCTTTAAGGTAAGGGAGGAATAATGTATCTTCCTCATCTGGGTAAGGGGCCAAAATCAGGTTTTGGTAGGACTTATAGAAGGAAATCATTTTGCAGTTCAGAGATTTTTGTCAGTTTAAGCAGAATAAGGTCTAATTCCAAAGTCCCATGGGTTTATTTTTTTTCCTCAGGATATGTAAGGAGACTTCCACTGGGCTTCATTGAATCAACAATGGTTCCAGGGATCTGGTTTTGTCATTATTATTTAGATAAAAATAATAAGCCTGCTTCCCAAATGAAGCAGTCTTGAGAAAGAAGAATAGAGCTGGAGGAATCAACTTTCCTGAATTCAGATTATACTACAGAGTTACAGTTGTCAAGACAGTATGGTACTAGCACAAAAACAGAGACATAGACCAATGAAACAAGATAGAAAGCCCAGAAATTAACCCAGGCACCTATGGGGACCTTATATTTGACAAAGGAGGCAAGAGTATACAATGGGGGAAAGACATCCTCTTCAATAAATGGTGCTGGGAGGAAAACTGGACAGCTACATTAAAATAATGAAGTTAGAACATTTCCTAACACCATACACAAAGATAAACTCAAAATGCATTAAAGACCTAAATGCAAGACCAGAAACTATAAAACTCTTAGGGGAAAACACAGGCAGAACTCGATGACACAAATCAAAGCAAGATCCTCTATGACCCACCTTCTAGAATAACAGAAATAAAAACAAAAGTAAACAAATGGGACCTGATTAGACTTAAAAGCTTTTGCACAGCAAAGAAAACTATAAGCGAGGTGAAAAGACAACCCTCAGAATGGGAGGAAATAATAGCAAATGAAGCAACTGACAAAGGATTAATTTCCAAAATATATAAGCCGTTCATACAACTCAATACCAGAAAAACAAACAACCCAATCAAAAAGTGGGGGAAAGACCTAAACAGACATTTCTCCAAAGAAGACATACAGATGGCTAACAAACACATGAAAAGGTGCTCAACATTGCTCATTATTAGAGAAATGCAAATCAAAACTAAAATGAGATATTATTACCTCACACTGGTCAGAATGATCATCATCAAAAAGTCTACAAACAATAAATGCTGGAGAGGGTGTGGAGAAAAGGCAGTGTTGATGGGAATGTAAATTGATAACAGCCACTATGGAAGATGATATGGAGATTCCTTAAAAAACTAGGAATAAAACCACGTTATGACCCAACAATCCCACTCCTAGGCGTGTTACCCTGAGGAAACCAAAATTGAAAAAGACACATGTATCCCACTGTTCATTGCAGCACTATTTACAATAGCTAGGACCTGGAAGCAACCTAGATGTCCAGCAACAGATGTATGGATAAGGGTTTGTGGTACATATACACCATGGAATATTACTCAGCCATAAAAAGGAACACCTTTGAGCTAGTTCTAATGAGATGGATGAATCTAGAACCAGTTATACAGAGTGAAGTAAGAAAGAGAAAGAGAAATACCGTATTCTAACATATATATACAGAATCTAGAAAAATCTAGAGAAATGATACTGAAGAATTTACTTACAGGGCAGCAGTGGAGAAACAGACATAGAGAATAGACTTGTGGGCCTGGGGAGAGGGAAGGAGAGGGTGAGATGTATGGAAAGAGTAAAGTGGAAACTTACATTGCCATATGTAAAATAGATAGCCAATGGGAATTTGCTGTATGGCTAAGAAACTCAAACAGGGGCTCTGTATCAACCAAGAGGGGTGGGATGGGGAGGGAGATGGGAGGGAAGTTTGAAAGGGAGGGGGTATATGTATACCTATGGCTGATTCAGGTTGAGTTCGACATAAAACCACAAAATTCTGTAAAGCAATTATCCTTCAATAAAAAAATAAAAAAGAAAAGAAAATGTGGTACATATATATAGTGGAGTACTACTCAGCCATAAAAAATGAAATAATACCATTTGCAGCAACATGGACAGACCTAGAAATTATCACACTTGGTGAAATAAATCAAACAGAGAAAGGCAAATATATGATTTACATGGAATCTAGAATATGATACAAATGAACTTATTTACAAAACAGGAACAGATTCACAGAAACAAATTTACAGTTACCAAAGGGGAAAGGGGATGGGGAGGGATAAATTAGGAGTTTGGGATTGGCAGATACAAACTACTAAATATGAAATAGATAACCAAAGGTCCCACTATATAGCACAGGGAACTATATTCAATAAAAATAACCTAATGAAAAAGAATGTGAAAAAATGTACACACTCACACATATATATATAAAACGGAATCATTTTGCTGGTCACCAGAAACTAACACAACATTGTAAATTGACTATACTCCAATTAAAAAATTGGCTTCATGTTCCCCAGTCTCTCCATCTGGGAATGGCTCTCTCATCCATACAGACACATCCCTTCAGGATCCCGAGTGTCTCCTCTCACAGTCATCCCAACTAATTTAGAATTTGAAGTTTATCCCTCCCTTCCAAACTCATGCCACCTGGGAGATTCCACTCATACTATGACATTTTCTGCATACTCTATGATCTTCACCTTGGTTCCTTTTCTCCTGCTCTTGAACTTACCAAGATTTATCCTTTTCCCCTCTTTTCCTAAGTCTTTATCATGTCTTACTTTCTTGAGAGATTTTTTGACTTCTCTCTTCTGCTGACCTCCACATAAATTGTTAGGAAATTGGTCATTATATGAGAGTTCTCACTGCTGTTCCTACTGGGATAGAGACTTCCCTGTAAGCATGGACTGAGGGTAACATGAGGGCCTGTAGGCAGGATTTAGCGTTGCAGGAAGCAATTATCGCTGTGCTTACCTATTCTCGCAAGATCCAAGTTGACTGTGGAAGAGGGAATTGAGGCCTGCAGCTTGAATACTTTTCTGACCAATACAAGTTCACATATCACAATGTATCTTCTCTGCAATATGTGATAAGTCACTTCAGTCACGTCTGACTCTTTGTGTCCCTACGGACTGTAGCCTGCCAGGCTCCTCTGTTCACTGGATTTTCCAGGCAAGAGTACTGGAGTGGGTTGCCATGCCCTCTTCCAGGGGATCTTCCTGACCCAGGAATCAAACCCTCATCTCTTATGCCTCCTGCATTGGCAGGCAAATTCTTTACTCCTGGCACTACCTGGGAAGCCTGTCTTCTCTGCAGGGCCACACATTTTGAGTTAAGAGCCTGAATCATGCTCAGAAGAATGTAACATCCATGCAGTTTGAAGTCATATTTGAGCTTATCTTTTTTTTTTTAACTGTTGGTTAGGATTCTAGTTCAGTAGATGTAACTGAACTCCCTGAAATCCACTTAACTGAACTAGAGCAAAAAAATGAAAATATTTGGGGCTTTCTCACAGATAAGGAATGGCCACAATCCTTGCCACACAGACTGTGTATGTGGCCCTCCTGAGTCTGAGATGGGCAGTGGTGGCTAGAAGCAATGATCACATGCAGGCTGGATGTCTTCAGAAACTAATTCTGTTCCTGGGAATATCAGCCTGGCCCCAAGCACCATTTCCATGTCCCCGGCCACAGGGGTCTCCTCCCTCAATCCTTCAATCCTTCACTCCCTGTCTCTCCCACCCCATTGGAGGGAGTACTTTCTCAGTTGAGATGAGATTTTTTTTGTTGTTGTTCACAGAATTCTCACATGTTCTACTATGGCTCCTATTTATTTTTTTAACACTCCAAAGCTAAGAATTTTCTTTACCTTCTGAATGTGGTAAACTCAGAATGCCTTGCCGCCTGGGTGGGGGAAAGAATCCAGGGGGCAAAGAGAAATAATAGATATACCAGTTAATTTTTCATAGTATTCTCCAACAATATATTTTTAAAATTTAGGAATAATATTAGGAATAGTTTCTTTATAAATAATGAAATTATTTTTAAAGGGTATAATGTATAAAAGTTCGCCTTCATAACACCCCAACCCCACTCCCAAGACTACTTCCTTCTGGAGAGGTGATCATTATTATTATGTTTTGCAGAGATTATCAATCATTAGCTGTCTGATTTCAAGACTTTTGGTTCATGAATTTACATATGTAGGTGTTTTATACATGATTTATAGCTTTATAGAGAATTTTGATCTATTAACTGTATCATACCATATCTATTGTAAAATTAACATTTTGATTAAAGAGCTTTGAATGTCTTTAATACAGAGGTTTAATATGAATATTTTAAATGGTCTCAATTTCCCTATGGATTACTGACATTTTAAACTCTGCACATCAGTTTCCCCCAATACCTATAATTCTGTCATGGCTATTTCTCTACTTAAGTAACTATATGATTGATTTATTTTTCCTGTCTCTTTCCAAGATACTGAATTTGATTGCATCTTATGTATTAGTGAAAAATGCTAGTCTTTGAATTAGGACATTGGGCCTTTGATGAAGTAACTCAACCTGTCTGGGCTTTCAGTTCAGTTCAGTCACTCAGTTGTGTCCGACTCTTTGCCACCCCATGAATCACAGCACACCAGGCCTCCCTGTCTATTGCCAACTGCCGGAGTTCACTCAAACTCATGTCCATCGAGTCGGTGATGCCATCCAGCCATCTCATCCTCTGTCCTCCCCTTCTCCTCCTGCCCCCAATCCCTCCCAACATCAGAGTCTTTTCCAATGAGTCAACTCTTCGCATGAGGTGGCCAAAGTATTGGAGTTTCAGCTTCAGCATCAGTCCTTCCAATGAACACCCAGGACTGATCTCACTTAGGATGGACTGGTTGGATCTCCTTGCAGTCCAAGGGACTCTCAAGAGTCTTCTCCAACACCACAGTTCAAAAGCATCAATTCTTCAGCACTCAGCTTTCTTCACAGTCCAACTCTCACATCCATACATGACACTGGAAAAACCATAGCCTTGACTAGATGGACCTTTGTTGGCAAAGTAATATCTCTGCTTTTGAATATGCTATCTAGGTTGGTCATAACTTTCCTTCCACGGAGCAAGTGTCTTTTAATTTCATGGCTGCAATCACCATCTTCAGTGATTTTGGAGCCCCCCAAAAGAGTTTGACACTGTTTCTCCATCTATTTCCCATGAAGTGATGGGACCAGATGCCATGATCTTAGTTTTCTGAATGTTGAGCTTTAAGCCAACTTTTTCACTCTCCTCTTTCACTTTCATCAAGAAGCTTTTTAGTTCCTCTTCACTTTCTGCCATAAGGGTGGTGTCATCTGCATATCTGAGGTTATTGATATTTCTCCTGGCAGTCTTGCTTCCAGCTTGTGTTTCTTCCAGAAAAAGTCTGGGCTTTAGCATATGTATATGTGGTGAAGAGGCTTAGTCTAGCCCATCTTTCAAGTGCTGCTCTTTGATTCACTCTAACTTATTGACCTACTACTTGAGAAGAGAGTCTGTTCTCACAAAGTAAGAACAGTCTCTTTTGAATCATTGGGTTAGGCAGAGCTTAATGGGTCATACTCAGGTTGTTATTTACTTTTACATATGCTTAGCTCTTGATGAGGGTGAAAGAGGAGAGTGAAAAAGCTGACCTAAAACTCAGCATTCAAAAACTAAGATCAGGCAGATGGCAGAGAGCTGGGATGGAGCGTGCCTTGGCCCGCTGGCCTGGGCCACGGCTCCTCTGGAGAGCCCGGGCGCCCACGTGAGAACCTCCCTACCCGGGTCTGTCTTCAAGGATGACACCTTCCGTCTGTCTTCCTGCCACCAAGGACCACCTGTGGATAACGAGCTGATGCCTAGGTGCTTGCTGCTCACCTCCGTCTAATGAGGACGCCAGGAGCAGGGGTTCCTGGATCCCACCAGCAAACCACTTGTAAAAGAATGAAACTAGAACACTTTCTAACACCATACACAAAAATAAACTCAAAATGGATTAAAGATCTCAACGTAAGACCAGAAACTATAAAACTCCTAGAGGAGAACATAGGCAAAACACTCTCCGACATAAATCACAGCAGGATCCTCTATGACCCACCTCCCAGAATATTGGAAATAAAAGCAAAAATAAACAAATGGGACCTAATTAAACTTAAAAGCTTCTGCACAACAAAGGAAACTATTAGCAAGGTGAAAAGGCAGCCTTCAGAATGGGAGAAAATAATAGCAAATGAAACAACTGACAAACAACTAATCTCAAAAATATACAAGCAACTCCTACAGCTCAACTCCAGAAAAATAAATGACCCAATCAAAAAAAAAAAAAAAAATGGGCCAAAGAACTAAATAGACGTTTCTCCAAAGAAGACATACAGATGGCTAACAAACACATGAAAACATCACTCATTATCAGAGAAATGCAAATCAAAACCACTATGAAGTACCATTTCACACCAGTCAGAATGGCTGCGATCCAAAAGTCTACAAGCAATAAATGCTGGAGAGGGTGTGGAGAAAAGGGAACCCTCTTACACTGTTGGTGGGAATGCAAACTAGTACAGCCACTATGGAGAACAGTGTGGAGATTCCTTAAAAACCTGGAAATAGAACTGCTTTATGATCCAGCAATCCCACTGCTGGGCATACACACTGAGGAAACCAGAATTGAAAGAGACACGTGTACCCCAATGTTCATCACAGCACTGTTTACAATAGCCAGGACATAGAAGCAACCTAGATGCCCATCAGCAGATGAATGGATAAGAAAGCAGTGGTACATATACACAATGGAGTATTACTCAGCCATTAAAAAGAACACATTTGAATCAGTTCTAATGAGGTGGATGAAACTGGGGCCTATTATACAGAGTGAAGTAAGCCAGAAAGAAAAACACCAATACAGTATAGTAACACATATGTATGGAATTTAGAAAGATGGTAACAATAACCCTGTGTACGAGACAGCAAAAGAGACACTGATGTATAGATCAGTCTTATAGACTCTGTGGGAGATGGAGAGGGTGGGGAGATTTGGGAGAATGGCATTGAAACATGTATAATATCATGTATGAAACGAGTCGCCAGTCCAGGTTCAATGCACGATACTGGATGCTTGGTTGCTGGTGCACTGGGACGACCCAGAGGGAGGGTATGGGGAGGGAGGAGGGAGGAGGGTTCAGGATGGGGAACACATGTATACCTGTGGCGGATTCATTTCGATATTTGGCAAAACTAATACAATATTGTAAAGTTTAAAAAAAAAAAAAAAGTAAGTTGATAAAATGTCCCTGAGGCTGCTTAATAAAACTATTGATCAGATCAGATCTTAATTCATAAAAACTTTATTTAGCAAGAAGTGTTTTCATGAATAATTTTAAAAATAAATCACATTATACCATTTTCTCTATGAAAAAACAAACAAACAAACAAAACTAAGATCATGGCATCTGGTCCCATCACTTCATGGAAAATAGAAGGGGAAAAAGTGGAAACAGTGTCAGACTTTATTTTCTTGGTCTCCAAAATCACTGTGGATGGTGACTGCAGCCATGAAATTAAAAGACACTCCTTGGAAGGAAAGCTATGACAAAGCTAGACAGTGTATTAAAAAGCAGAGACATCACTTTGCTTACAAAGGTCCATATAGTCAAAGCTATACTTTTTCCAACAGTCATGTGTGGATGTGAGATTTGGACCATAAAGAAGGCTGAGAGCCAAAGAATTGCTTCTTTTGAATTGTGGTGCTGGAGAAGACTCTTGTGAGTTCCTTGGACTGCTAGGAGATCAAACAAGTCAATCATAAAGGAAATCAACCCTCGATATTCATTGGAAGGACTGATTCTGAAGCTGAAGCTCCAACACTGTGGCCACTTGACGCGGGGAGCTGATTCGCTGGAAAACACCCTGATGCTGGGAAAGAGTGAGGGTAAGAAATGAAGAGGATGACAAAGGATGAGATGATTGGATGGCATCACTGACTCAATGGACATGAGTTTAAGCAAACTCAGGGAGATAATGAAGGACAGGGAAACCCAGTGTGCTGCAGTCCATGGGGTCCAAAGAGTCAGACACAACTTAGTAAGTGAACAACAACAGCAGAGGCCTCAATACTTTACACAGTGCTTGTGATTATTTCTAATATCTTATTTTTTATTTCCTCTTACAGCTTCTACTTTGTTATTGCCAGTGTAGAGGGACTTGACTGATTTTTAAAATTTGTTGACTATCTTGCCTGTTGAACTATATTATTAGTTCCTACTAGTTTATCTATGGATTCGTTTGGGTTTCCTAGATAAATGAGGCTATTAAATGTAAATAATGTGTTTTTTGGATAAATTTTATTTTTTCATCTCGGAATCAAGATTGCCAGAAGAAATATCAGTAACCTCAGATATGCAGATGATACCACCCTTATGGCAGAAAATGAAGAAGAACTAAAGAGCCTCTTGATGAAAGTGAAAGGGGAGAGTGAAAAAGTTGCTTAAAGCTCAACATTCAGAAAACTAAGATCATGGCATCGGCCCCATCACTTCATGGCAAATAGATGGGGAAACAGAGGAAACAGGGCTGACTTTATTTTTTGGGGCTCCCAAATCACTGCAAATGATGACTGCAGCCATGACTTTAAAAGACGCTTACTTCTTGGAAGGAAAGTTATCACCAACCTAGATAGCATATTAAAAAGCAGAGACACTACTTTGCCAACAAAGGTCCATCTGGTCAAGGCTATGGTTTTTCCAGTGGTCATGTATGGATGTGAGAGTTGGACTGTGAAGAAGGCTGAGTGCTGAAGAATTGATGCTTTTTAACTGTGGTGTTGGAGAAGATTCTTGAGAGTCCCTTGGACTGCAAGGAGATCCAACCAGTCCATTCTAAAGGAGATCAGTCCTGAGTGTTCATTGGAAGGACTGATGTTGAAGCTGAAACTCCAATACTTCGGCCACCTGATGGGAAGAGCTGACTCATTTGAAAAGACCCTGATGCTGGGAAAGATTGAGGGCAGGAGGAGAAGGGGACAACAGAGGATGAGATTGTTAGATGGCATCACCGACTTGATGGATATGAGTTTGGGTAAACTCCAGGAGTTGGTGATGGACAGGGAGGCCTGGCGTGCTGCAGTCCATGGGGTTGCAAAGAGTTGGAAACGACTGAGCAACTGAACTGAACTGAATATATATATATAGATAGCATTATGTTGAATTAATTTAAATATTTACAAAACTTAATACAATCTAACATCCTTTATCAATTATTTTCTTTCAATCCATATTATGTTTTCAAAATATATCCATATCCATTCATATAGATGTAGGTCTTTTATTTTTGACTGTTTGATATCCCATGTATGGACATAGCATCATTTATTTTCCATTCAAGCATTACTGGACCACTGGATTGTTTCCCTCCCTTCTTGAGAGTAAATAATATTTCCTAGACTATCCCTAAAGACATCTGACAGTCAATAAGGGCCTGGCTGCCTGAAGCATTCCTGATTGCCTTTTGTTGTTGTTCAGTCACTAATTCATGTCTGATTCTTTGTGACCCCATGGACTGCAGCATGCCAGGCTTCCCTGTCCTTAACTATCTCCCAGAGTTTGCTCAACCTCATGTCCATTGAGTCAGTGATTCCATCCAACCCTCTCATCCTTTGTCACCCCCTTCTCTTCCTGTCCTTAATCTTTCCCATCGTCAGGGTCTTTTCCAGTGAGTTGGCTTTTCACATCAGGTGGCCAAAGTATTGGAGCTTCAGCTTCAGCATCAGCACCCAACGAATATTCAGGGTTGATTTCCTTTAGGATTGACTAGCTTGATCTCCTTACTTGCCTTTGGCTACCATCCAACAGGCCACCTCCAGCAATTTGAAGCATAGAAAATCTCGCCAAATGGGGAGACCTAAGGAGCTTTCAGAATGTGGCAGGTTAATGATAGGCATCTTACTGGGATCCTAGAGGAGTCTGAGCTGGCCAGAATCACCTCCTCCTCCATACCTCAAGAGAAATGTGGAGAAGATTCTAAGAACTGAGAGTAGAAAGAGGGAGAGATGGCGGTGGGGCAAAGCTGTTACTGAGGTCCTTGAGTGGGCTGGGAGGGTACAGAATCCCTAGAGAGCCAGGCTTTGCCTTCTGAGAACTTTTCCCATAAGGATACTTATTACTAAGGTGATACCAGTCATGTAAAGTTGACTTGGTCCACACTGTCACAGAAATCTGCTGCCTTATCAGATTCTCTTTCTTGTTCATATACCCTCTTTGTCCTGTTGTTTAGTTATTGCTTTTAGTTCTCCACTGATGTGAACCATGGTAGTTGATCTGTCTTGCTCTGTGGCATTTAGTTCACAGCTTGAGGGGGAGGGTGGAGGCCAAATGTGCTCAAGAAGGAAAGATGGAGTTTGAAAGGAGACCTGAGTTAAGAGTGTTTTCTTAAGTCCTGATGAATAAAATCTAGGTCCAGTGCCTCAAGGATCTCCAAAGTCCTGCTTGTTCTCAAGGCTGACCAGGGTTTACTCAGTGAAGGAAACGTATGCACTTGGGATTTTCATTGCTTGCTCATATGTGCCCTCCTCAGATACAGATTAAGACTGATTTTCCCCCAAAACAACTTTCCAAGTGCTACTGTCATCTCTTGAACATTTACTGCCCCTTCCTAGTGTCCCCCTAGAACGTCACTGCAGCAAATTTATAATTAGGTAGTCATGCTTCTTCCCTTATTCTCAGCTGCTTCTGATCAATTTTATCTACTTTATTCCATAGTCTTCACTTATCAGGGTTGTGTGTTGCTCAGTCGGGTTTGATTCTTCGTGACCCCATGGACTGCAGCCCACCAGCCTCCTCTGTCCATGGGCTTTTCCAGGCAAGGATACTGGAGTGGGTTACCATTTCTTTCTCCCGGGGATCTTGCCAACCCAGGGATAGAATCTGGGTCTCCTGCATTGTAGACAGATTCTTCACCGACTGATCTATGAGGGAAGCAACTTTCTAGCTGTAGGTTAACCCATTAGAAATAATTTCTTTTTGTTTCTCTTCTTTGGCAAATCCTTTCTATCTTTTAAGGTCCTTTTCTTGTCTCTCTACCACCTACCTTCCTGAACTTTTTTTTTTTTTCTCTTTAAATAAACTTTGTCTCATTTCCTAACTTTCTTGTAAATATTCAGAGTTTATTCCTCACAATTAGACAAGCGTTTATGAATGTTTGGGCATAATGGACTCAGAATAAGTTGATATCCCTGTGGTACCTCTCTTGCTGGGGAGCCATGAGTGAATCATTGGGTGTTGGAGACACAGCTTGTACGGAGTCAGAAAGGCAGAGTGGTCTCTGAATGCTTGTTCTGCATGTGTGTGTGTTTCTTCCTGGTCGTTTTCCTTGTCCAGTCACCTCCAACATCCCTCCATCCAGCCTGAGGAATTATTTTCATCACAAGGTGGAATGTTGGTTTTGTTTTCCATCAAGTTCTTTCCTCAAAGTTTGGTTGTAAGTTGTTCCTGTTTCAAAGACTCCTTTTCTCTCGCTTTACTTTTGTTCTATCATCTCCGTCCAGAATGGCCCGCTGACTCAAATGGGTGCAGATCCAAAGATGGCAAGGAATGCCAACAATTCTGAAATTACAATACAGACATATTAGGAAAACTTGAAATAGTTATCCTGCCAAATTAAAGAAATTGCACTTACAGTGTATTAAAAGTCTCAGCGTGAAAACACAAATGATAAGAAATTGAATCACATCTAATTTTTCTTTGGTCCTTTCCTGATTTATTCCAGTCTTCCAAGTTGACATGATTAACTATTTGTTATATAAACTTTCAGTCATTTTCTGCACATACACACTTTTTTCTTTTTTTCACAAGAGTGTGAACTAGGTCACTTTCAACATGCTGTGATTCTATGATTCATTCACTCCCACTGAGTCATTCAATGATTAAGTAGTTTTTTTCACGGAAAAATATTTCCAATAGCTAATAGTCAATGTCTGTGGAGTGCTTACACAATATCTGTATCTTCTGACTATGTTATATATACTTTTTACAACATACCCATGAACTAGGTACAATTATAACCCCCTTATGACAGATAAATACAGAGGCCAAGTAACTTGCCCAAAACACTGGAGCAAATCAAAATCCATGCCTCTATAATCATTTTGCTTTATTGCCTCCCTCTGGGATGCTTGATGATTATGCAACTAAAACTTAAATACCATGTTACATTTTCATATTTCTTACACAGGCATAGAGTTGTGATATGAGGTAACTAAACAGACTACTTTTAAAAACCCTTATGCACCTGAAATGAAAGTAAGCCAGGGACTGCAAGCTGTAGATTCAAGATTTCCTACCAGCTTTTAAACAGAGGTTCTTGAATTCAGTTTATGTAATGTCAAGTCTAAGGTGTAGTCCAAATAGTAATAGAAAAATGGAAGTGTGTAGAAAAGTGTTTAAAGTTGACAGGTACTAGGAATGTAGTATTACCCGGGCCAAGGTAAAGGCCCACAGCAAAACTCACCATTTCTGTCCCAAAGAGCAGACCTCCACATTGTAACTCCCTGGGGCAGCTAGTATAGCAGCATCTTCAGTCTGATAGACTCATAAGGATGCCATATACTTGGTTAGCAGTTCTACAGTCTTTTTAAAAATTTGTTTATTTTAATTGGATAATTACTTTACAATATTGTGAAAGCAGTTCTATATTCTTGATGCAATAATATTTTCAGGGTGTGGGAGGATATCAAGTTATGAAAAATATCCTTAGAGAGGTCTGCTTACTAAGCTTTGCTTTTTTGATCTCCACAATACTTTTCCTTAACTTTTTAGAATCACGTTGTTTTCCCTTTGTCTAACGAACTTTCAAATACTTTTTAATGAACTATCAAGTTTGGGAAAAAAATAAACATCTCTTTAAAATAAAGAAGATAGTGACAGTGGTAAGTAGGAAAAAACTCTAAAATTGAGATATACTTCATCATAGCCAGTAAATTGGCATGCAAAGTTCATGTTTACTGTTTAGGATGTCTAATTATAGTCAAGGATGCTCTGAGGCATCTCTCAGATCTTTATGAGCCTCCATCATTACTGATGAGTAGGGTTGACAGATAAAATATAGGCTGTTTAGTTAAATATGAATGTCAGGAAAACAATGAGTATGTTTTTAAGGTAAGTTCCCTGGTGGCTCAGTGGTAAAGAAAAATGCAGGAGATGCAGGTTTGGTCCCTGGGTTGGGAAGGTCCCCTGGGGCAGGTAGCATGGCAACACCCTCCAGCATTCTTGCCTGGGAAATCCCATGGACAGAGGAGGCTGGCAGGCTACAGTCCATGGGGGTCTCAAAAAGTCAGACACAACTTAGTGACTAAACAACAGCAACAAAAACAACAACATGCCCCAAATAGTACATAGGATGTACTTATACTAAAAATAATGATTTTTTCTAAAGTTCAAATTTAACTGTCCTATATTTTTATTTACTAAATCTGATAGTCCTCTGATGATCCACAGTGGAGGCAGTTCAGAGATGGTACCTACCAGCTCTCAGACAGTCACAGATTGCTTCTGGAGATCCAGGTACAGTACAAAAATTCTTTTTGGATATAGCTAAGAAGTCATGACTAGCCCTTGACTGCAAGTACGTCCTTGGGTTTCCCTGAGGTGGGATGAAACTTTCTCTTAATGGCCCTTTAGTAAGTCTGGAAGACCCTTTCCAAGGGGAACCCCCAAAGTCAGTTTCATCCTTACAACCATGTTTCCAGTTCCTGGAATTAGGTCCATGTGATGGGAGTTACATATCTTTGACCCTTTGTGGATAAAGTTTTGCCATCCTGGGAGATTTAATAGGAGAAATGTGAAAGAGTCCAGGTACCTGTATGGACAGAAATAACCCTGTTATACTTCTGTATATGTGACAAGTCTCTAATAGTTCACAAAGATCTGGTCTTAGAAAGACTGATCCAAACTTGAATGTTTCTGATGGCAAGGCAAGGATCTGAGTTTCAAGTTCATCCTTTATGGTTGTGGAGACAATAAGGAACTTCACATAGTTCCCAGAAGGGAAATCATGGAGGAGGCGTTGGCTTCATCCATCGTGCAGACTTTTATATTTGGTTTTATCTAGATTGTGTTGCAAAGGTGGAGCTTGTTCACACCTATGGAGGTTCAGAACATTCTCGGATGTGCTTTTGGGGCCTTTACTCCTAGAGGGAGAGAAGTGCTGCGTCTATAGGAATGCCGTGAATATTCAGGCTGTCAATGGCTTTCTCAAGTGCTGTTTCCTTGGTGCTGCTCCCTGAAGTGTGTAAAGGGATTGTCATCTGTTTTGTGGCCTGGTAGCCTGTCTTAATGTTGTGAAAAGAAGTTGCTACATCTGGCTCAGAGGATTTCAGATGTAGCAGGAGAAGACTGGTCAAATTTAAGTAACACTAGTTTTACTAGAGCCAGGGAGAACAAATGACCGGAAGTGGAAGTGTCTAGGATGGGAAGGACGTTGCTGTAATTTTAAAAATGCTCCAGGACCAGGAAGGACAACCAGAAGTACTGGGCTTTAATTTGGGTCACAGATAAGAGAGGGAGGGAGGGAATAGGGGTTGACCTTATATAGATGGCCAGCGTGTTGTTCATTCACCCAAAACCCAAAAGGTGGGTTGCTGAGATACTACCATGTGTCAGGTACTCTGTTAGGTTTTGGGATACAATAGTGAAGAAAATGAATTCTCAGTCTTTAAGGAGTGTATATTTCAGTCAAAAAGACTGATAAAGAAATAGGCAATTGCAACATAGGAAGTAAGGCACTTAACCAAGGAAGTGGATCTTTGTGGGTGTAAGCAGGAGGGCTGATTTATCTAAGCCCAGTGGTGGGATAGGGAATGGAAAACCCAGAGGGACTTCTTTTTTTGCATGTAGTAATGTAGTATTTATTTTAAAAATAGGCATGTAAGAGGGCTCCTGCAATTCAAACCTGTCATTGTTCAAGGGTCGTTATAGACAGTATGCAAGATTATCAGTTTTATTTTGGACAAAGAGTGTTGCTATAATTTGGAGAAATTTGGTAGTAGGTACCCTGACTACATAGCACGGAATTTAAGATTAGAGCCAAACAGAAATGTAGGGTTTAACCCAAGAGGATAGTTCAAGTCATGACAGAAGACAAGATGTCCCAAAAATAAGACAAAGGAGAGTAGTACATGTTTATGGTTAAGAGAAGAAAAAGGACCCCAGAGGAAGAAAAGTTCCACAAGGAATGAATGAAGAGTGGCACATGCTACGGAAATGGAAAGATGAGGACTGAGAAAACAGCGTTTATAATAAGAGTAAGAGGTACCTTGAGTAGTGGAGGGAGAAGCCAAATTCAAAAGGGTTAAGCAGTAAGTGATGGTAAGAAACTGAAATAAATTCACATTTGTCCACACCCCTCCTATCTTTCCTCATCCCAGAAACACTGGTTATGTTAGCAGTCACAGGCCTCTTTCCATTTTTTGGCGTTCCCTGGCCCTCCAGATAGTGATTTGAGTAATTGAGTTCTTCTTAAATAAGTGTCCATAGCAGTCTTAGGTTAAAATCTGTTGGTTTCTTCTGTGCTGTCAGCGCCTGGTACTGGCGCTTGGCTTGTCCCTGCTTCCTGCCGCGCCTTTGGCCTGGATGTGGGAGGCGAAGGCCGTGAGCATTTCCTGGGCGGTGTGGGCGGTGAGGTGCGCGCTGCGCATGATCAACAATGCCCGTCTCCGAACAGCACGTCCACGCAAGGCTCGGATCCCTTGTGCCTCATTTCTACAATCACTGAGCAGTTGAGGTTCGTACAGCGAACTTTCTCGCTGCTCACTGCCTGGTGGAAGGTCTTCGTCGATTCCAAGTTCTTCTTGAAGGAACAGAACTGAACCCGAACCTGCTTGACCGAGCAGAGTCCGAGCCGAGCCAAGGCCGCCGCCATGCTGACACCCACTCCGGCCCAGAGGGACGAAGTGAAGTGATATTGGAGATCTGCAGGGTGAGTAGAAATTTTCCAGGACCTTTCCAGGCAAAGATGGAAGGAAGAAAGACAGTTTCAAGCAGAGGGACCACTCGATATAGAATCCTTAAGGAGAATATTGTGTGTTCAAAAGTATGGCTGGGGCATGAAATCTGAGGTGGGGGATGGTAGGAGATGTGGCTAGAAAGAGAGGCAGGGCTCTGTCATTTAGATTTCGTTCTGTGGGCAATGGGGGTTCGCTGAAGTTAGTGAAGGCAGAGAAGTGACACTGTCAGATTGTGCTTTAGTAAAGTCACTTAGGTGATTGTGTATAGTGGATTTTGACAATAAGCTCAAATTCTTCTGTTGTGGGGCCAGGTCATACCTGAGACCATGTAGTCACTGGATTCAACTGAGGCTATGAGTATTTTTGATTTTTGTTTCTCTTTTGGGATGTCATGCCTTATTTCCATTAACAGCAACATGAAATCAATGAAATATGTGTGTGTGTGTGTGTGTGTGTGTGCGCGCGCTCAGTTGTGTCTGACCCTTTGCAACCCAACGGATTATAGTCCACCAGGCTCTCTCTGTCCGTGGGATTGTCCAGGCAAGAATACTATAGTGGTTTGCCATTTCCTTCTCCAGGGGATCTTCCTGACCCAGGGATCAAACCCTTGTCTTCTGCATTTCCTGCATCTCAGGTGGATTCTTCACCGCTGAGCCACCAGGGAAACCAGATCTTTCCTTGTATTATTTTAAATTAACTCAAGACCTGTAAGGGCCATTGCTGTAGAAAGGGGTCTGGCACATGTAACATCTGGGTGGAAACAGAAGCTGATGGAGAAAGTGAGAATTCGAGGGATTCTGGAGCAGGATGTGGGAAGTAAAGAACACTGAAAGCCCTTTCTAACTCACAGCTTTATAGCTACTGGTCCTCCTTACCCTCTCCTCTTCCTGATCCCTAACCTCATGAGGATGAAAATGTATCCTAGAGGCCTCTGATCAGATTCTGCCCACAATACTCTGGTTTGAAAGTCACAAAGTTCTCTGAGAAGTGATAAGCTGCTTCTCTTCCTTCCTTATTAGTCACTTGGTACCATTTCTAGTTTCCAAACACCTACTGTTTGTAGAGCCTTCTTGCTTTCTCCTTCTGAGTGTTTTTCAGCACTGTCCCTTTTGATCTCAGAGATGTAATCTTTAACAAACTACCAATTAACTATGAAATGTCACTACAACAAAACACATCAGTATTCTCTGTGGGTTTATTGTGCTTGAATTTGACCTTCATTGCTAATTCTTGGACTGTCTTCCTGGTTTGTGGCTTATTTGAACTCACATTTTTTCTTTGTGTTGACCATTTCAAAGCTTTTGTCTAGAAATTAAGCTGGTAAAATAGCATAGAAGCCTTTTCCCCTGTGATAATCCCTTCCTTTTGATACCAGTAATTAAAAATGGACTGTGATAACATGAGAAGACTTAAAGTCTGAAGGTTTTAAGAATGACTTGGAGATTCAGAAGTAAAAAGGGACCGACACAAGTGAGTATAAACTATTATTTTATTCAAAATACAATTTAAAATAGAATTTAGGTTTATTGAAGAAAATGGTTATACTTGAGCTATTTGAAGTTCTAGCAGTCAGATGTTCTTTGAAAATCTGTTTTAAAGTTCTGACCGGTGGTCTTAGAATTAAACTGCTACTTGGTGGAATGTGGAATATGGAGAGGTGAAAGAAAAGTCAGGCTGCAGTGATGCTACAAAAGAGAAACTACCCCATCCATGACCATGTGGAGTGGATGGGAATCAGACAGGAAAGGAAACGGTAGCAGAGCTGGTTTCGTAAGTCATGGTGCCTGTAGCTCTTTGAAAGTGATAACCACCAAGGGCCAGGTGCAGAGCACTAACTGAGAGCTTCTTGTCGAAGTCCACATAGCGGGAGTTGCAGGGCCACCACACAGGGAGTCTCTCCATTTCTGGTACACAGGCTGGAATTTCAAAGATACCAGGACACAGGTCTTTCTCTGAAAAGGGTGGACTGTGATGTTTTTGAGAGAGAATTTCCAGAGCTAATGACATACTCAAGCTAAAGAAAATATATCTGTCCATCTAGGGACCTTTGAAAAGAGTGGGAGGCAGAAAGAGCAAATATTTTGGCAACTGAAAGACCTGGGTTGGTATCTATTACTTTAGTAAATTACTTAATCCCTCTCAGCCAACTTCCTCATCTCTAAACTGGTGATGATGACGATAAGATTGTTGAGGGCATTAAATGAGGTCATGGCCACTGGACCATTGGTGCAGTACCTGCCTGGCACATAAGAACTGTTTAATGAATGACAACCAGTGATCATTAGATGAAACTCAAATTTCGTGTCTTCCCCATTGTTACAAATTTTGACCATTCTGATAAGTGGGTAGTGGTATCTAACTATTGTTTTAATATGCAGTTTCTTAATGTGCTTCCCTGGTGGCTTAGTGGTTAAGAATCCACCTGCAGGAGATGCAGGTTTGACTCCTGGGTCAGGAAGATCCCCTGGAGAAGAAAATGGCAACCCATTCCAGTATTCTTGCCTGGAAATTCCCATGGACAGAGGAGCCTGGCGTGCTCCGGTCCACAGGGTCACAAAGAGTTGGACACGACTTAGTGACCGAACAACTGCTACATGAAACTTATTTTTTTCTAGCTTCATGCATTGACCATGTACTTGATTTTGGAGAGCTGTTCCATCTTTGTCTTTGGTTGGCACAAGGTAAGCAGTCCCCCTGTCTTACCTTATGATGACTACTCACAGCTTGGACAAAATACAGTGTGGATTGCACGTTGAATGTTTTGGCTCTACTTATCAGGATGACTTGCAAACAATGACAGTCGTTGTATCTTCAGAATAGCAGTTGCCAAACATTTTCCCCCCAGTAACTGATTCCTTTTACAAATATAATTTTCTGTAGAACTCCAAAATATAAACTACATTATGAAAATACTGATTCTATAGGCAGGTAGTTCCTAATGGTAACAGACTGCTGTGTGTTCTCAGGACACTCTGCAATTTATTTATCCAGAAACCCAAAGGAGCTATAGTAGGAAATTCTGCTTCAAAAATTGCATCACCAACGATAACTATTGCTTGTATTTCATATCATTAGCATCAAAGTCAGAGAAGCACAAAAAACTTCTAATAAGTACTGAAAGATTTATAATTTAATAATAATAAGATAGTATCTTTGGAAATTAGTTACTGAATAGTCAACTATGATGTGATAAGACTATCTTCCAGGTAGATGAGTTTGAGTTTTACATGATATATAAATGGGAGGGGCATATACTGTAGAACTGGTTATGGATATGGGAAAACTGAGTTCGCTTATCATATAAATCTTAAAGATGGAACAGTTTGCTATGATAAGTGTGAAGGATGTGTACTTAGCAAATTGTACCAAAGGGTCAGAGTGTGAGATGTTCAAGGAACATGGATTCTCCACTCTCTGAGACTCCATCCAGTTGCATGAAACCCAGAATGGTGTATCTGGGTCTAACCCTTTATGATCCAGAAAGCTATTGTTACCCTAAAAATCCATCATGATTCCCAAGATGATTACAAAATCTACCATTAGCCAACCAGGCCTTGTAACCTGGCTCTAATAGTTTCTCACGGCACCACTAGCATCACCTTGCCTCATTGCCCAAAGGTACCATGGTAAGAATAGGTAGTGTGCATGCCCAGGATGGACTGGTTTAGCCTGTAAGCCTTGACAAAGTCTTTGACATACGAGAGAACTTGATTACATTTCTTTAGAAATGATAGTAAACCAGGAATTCTGTTATTAAAAAAAAATGACCCTTATTGATAAATAACATATTGTAGATCTAACCAGTCTATCCTAAATGAGATCAGTCCTGGATGTTCATTGGAAGGACTGATGTTGAAGCTGAAACTCCAATACTTTGGCCACCTGATGCGAAGAGCTGACTCATTTGAAAATACCCTGATGCTGGGAAAGATTGAGGGCAGGAGAAGGGGACAACAGAGGATGAGATGGTTGGATGGCATCACTGACTCAATGGACATGGGTTTGGGTAGACTCTGGGAGTTGGTGATGGACAGGGAGGCCTGGTGTGCTACAGTTCATGGGGTTGCAAAGAGTTGGACGTGACTGAGCCACTGAATTGAACTCAACCGAAGTAATGTCATTCATATGTAAATTGGTTTTAGATTTTTTTTACTGAGGTTTGCAGATAAGAAGACAGTGGCACCCCACTCCAGTACTCTTGCCTGGAAAATCCTATGGACGGAGGAGCCTGGTAGGCTCCAGTCCATGGGGTCGCTAAGAGTCGGGTACAACTGAGCGACTTCACTTTCACTTTTCACTTTCATGCATTGGAGAAGGAAATGGAGACCCACTCCAATATTCTTGCCTGGAGAATCCCAGGGACAGAGGAGCCTAGTGGGCTGCTGTCTATGGGGTCACACAGAGTCGGACATGACTGAAGCGACTTAGCAGCAGCAGCAGATAAGAATGAGTGAACCAGATAATATCTTGCAGGAGAGTTCACTAATATGTGTTAAAATCTTTTATATATCTTGTGTTAGTTAATGACTCCTAGACTATTCCCACAGTGTTAAAATATACACTAAAAATAAAAAATTGGACCAAATTATTTGTATGTAACACCTGAAACAGCTATGTAGAATTTCAGGGCTTCTAGAAACAGCTTAAAAATAAATCCTAAAATGAGGTCCATGACTTGGAGAATTTGAATTATTGCCATTTTACAAGTGGATAAAAAGTAACAAATGAAAATGTGACTTATGCATGATTACATAGTAACTCAGAGGCAGACCTGAAGGGTAGAGCTCAAGGTCTCTCTCTGTGCTGAAGTCTAGGAATCTAATGAACTAAGCCTCCAGTAAGTAGATTACAGCATTGAAGTTTCAGCCTAGAGCTGCATCATGGACTTTGGTGTAAAGTTAAATTCATCTCATTCAAGTGGAAATTGTTTGTTGCTCAAAAAATAATATTGGGATATAACTTATTACTTTGACTTTGCTCCTAGTCCATGTCTGATGGCTTGGTAATGATAAAAAATCAAAGTGTAAAGTTATGTGCAGGAATAATCCTTAGGTTCGGAGGACAGAACCAGTAATAGGATGGAATTGTAAGCCACTCTCTTAGGCTATGAAGTCATTCATAATTATCTTCTTATTAGCTTTTGGGCTATCACATTGTGCTGAATATTAAGTATTAACCAACTCAGCTTGTAGACTGTAAAGTGTCTGTAGGAAACACAGTGTCATATGTTTTTCCCTAAAGTGCATTGCCAACAATAACATTTTAAAGGACCATCATTTAAAGAGATCCTTATCCTCTAAGAGTGAAATCCAGAACAATCTATACTAGCCTGAAAGTTCAGATGGCTCTTTGAATCTAATCTCATTCTCATGGGAAAATTTGGACATTCCCCTCCCCTCATCGTGGGGAGTTGGGGAAGGACTGATAAGCTGGTCACCTGGAAATTATATGACAGGGTGTGTGCAATAAGAAAGATATAGGGGTGAGTATTCACTGAAGGCATTTAGTTTTCTCATTCAGAAGATAAGTTCAGATTCCCAAAAGATGGGCAAAGATCTGGAAATGGAAGACAAAGCTGAGGATAGAAGTAGGACAATGTGAGATCTGGTGGGCATGGAGCATGGAAGGATCTCTTCTTATTTTTATTTTCAAGTGGTTTATTAGCTTTATTGATGTATTAGTTTTGGAGGGCAGGTGTGAATACAGACTTTCTATATTTACAATCTTCTTATTTCCTTTTATTGAGACCTTCCGGTATAGGGTGGGATTCATATCAGTGATGTTTAGTGGATATGAATCTTCAGAAGAACCTATCTTAAGAAATAGTTTAATTAATAGTTGTTAAAGAACTTTAATAGCTAACTAATAATTACATATGGTGAGAAGACATGTTTTTGCCAATGCATACAAACAAACAACATTTTATTGAAACACACATTATTTCCATAATATATACTTGTACCCACTGGGATAATTCTGGCAGTTACAAAGTACTTTAAAGTTAGTTGGGTGGTTTGAAGGTTTCTGCCACACTGTTCTAGAAAACACATTTTTTCATTTTTCTTTTGATAACAATACTTATAGACTTTGTAGAGTAGATGCAATGAGAGAATATGTACAATCAATAGATAAAACAAGCTGGTAGCTAAAATACCGCTCAGTGGAACAGGATAAAATGCATTGTGAATAACCAAGTGTTCATTTTATTCCAAGGAAGGGGTTGGGTAAATGACTCTGGTTCTGGGCCAGATGTTGTTTAACAACCCGAGCCATTGGGGACGGAGGTGCATTGCGTCACGTCAGAAGGATGTGTTGACTATTGTCGTCACTCTCTCTGGTGGCAGTCTTTGTCATCATTTGCCACAGTGGAGAAGGTAGGCGTATCATCCAAAGTTGTTTTGATGACAGATGTTTCTTGTATGGAGGCTCTGAGTTAACTATCTCTGTAGAGTTTCCTTTTCAGCTCAAGCTGGGACTACAGGAACCATTCAGCAAATGACCACTGGCTGGCCCAACTGTTCCATCTTCAGCACATGCAGGCCCTTCAGCTTGTCTGAAGCCTGGTACCATTTGTCGGCACAGGTGCTGCAGGTGGAATGCTATTAGAGTTTCACTGATAATGGCATTTCACTGGGGGCATTCAAGCCTCCCAGAGCTGCAAAGGGTTGTGTTCTTTAATGATAGGATTCAAAGGACATTCACACATGATGGAGAGAAGCAGGAACATGCAGGCAATGACCCTATTTGTTTATAATGTCTCCTTAGTTTCTGAACTCATTCAGTGTTTTGTTCTCCCCTGTCCTGGTGGATGCTACTGTGCCAGATTCATTAACTGATTACCCTCCTTTTCATTTTCATGTCAAACTGTTCTGACCTCCAAATAGTGAACCTTGGCCTCACTGGTGTGCTGCTGACCTTGGGCTTGTTTTGAATTTGTTAGTTGGCAGCAGTTTACCTTCAAGGCTTGGCTAAAGTTACCATTCTATGAGGAGATATGAAGAAAACTGATTAAAAATGGTTCAAAAGACTGGACCAACACAAAAATGTTTTCTTTTTAATTCCCCCAAACACAGATGAAGGAGAGGGAAATAGGATAAATGCATCTTAGTGGAGCAGAGGATGTCCAAAGTGAGTGGAAAAGGGAGACAAATATGGAAGTTCTTTAGCCCTTAGTATGGAGACTGGGGGTAAAGGGTCATCTTTAAATTCTCTTTAGTTTAAGAAATAATTTTATCCTTGTGTCTGAATGATCTGAGTACAAGTTCAAGTCAAATACAGTGGAACCATTTGGCACCTGATGATATGGTGGGAGTCCTATACCTACTTTATGAGATGGCTGCATACGATGGGTATTTGATTCTATTTTGTCTTTCTGTTAGAAAGGATATTAAGATAGCAGCATATCTTAGGGATGTCAGTGCATTGTGCTATGATACTCCTTCTTTTCTTTCTTTCCCTCCCCATCCTCCTCCTCCTCCTCAGAACAAACAGAAGCTAGAAATTTCCTAACCTTTTACCTTCAATTTTTACAACATTTACCATAAGCCTGGCTCTCTGCCAGGTAATCTAGACTTCATTACTTCATATGATATCTTCACAAGCAGCAGAAGTGAGCATTATCAGCACCATCTTACAGACAGCAGATTGAGACTGAGAAAGATAAAGAAACTCATGTCATGTCATGTAACTAATAAGTGATAAAGCTATGTTCACTACGTGTTCAGATCTGTGTCTCACTATAAAAGCCACATCACCCTTTGTGACTGATTTGCATTAGCTTTGAATCCATGTTTTCTTTAAAAAATTTTGGAGGGAGTCCAAGTCTTTGCCTTGGGTTAGAAAGAAATTTCACAGACTGGAATCTCAAAACACTTTAAAGTTGCTGAAATAATGAACAGTGAGAAGTCCACACCTTCTCTGAGTTTGGGATAGTTGTTCTTTCCATAGTCTTGTGTCTGTTTCATCAAATTGAGTTGATTATATTTTATTAAAAAAAAAACAACACTCCTCTGTTGCTATGTCACAAGGGCAAATATAGACCTGATTACAAAATGCAATTTTATTCCTCTCCATATTCTACACAGAAAGTGTATTAAGCCACGGTGACCTCTACTCACAAGAAACGTGTTGGAGAGTCAGAGGCGGTGTGAGTAATTGCTCCCCCATGAAGCCCTGCTCCTGTGAATGGATAGATGTCTTTTGGGTAAAATGTAGCCTTTGTCTAGGAGGATTTAGGAAGGTTGAATGCTGAGAAACAATAGTGATGTGGGTCTCATGGATGGTTATCGTGAAGTACATTGTTTGTCTAAACCCCAGTCCTTGAGATGGCTGTTTCTATGAAATGGAACATAGCTTTTATGATATGAACATTCAGTGACTTGAAGCCAAGTGGAGTTTCAATAAAAAGAGGAAAAGCATGTAGGTCAGTTACACTTTGCGCACCTGGACAGGCCTTTGCCTCTGAGGCCTGGCATGTATTTGGATGTAGAACATCCTTTCAGCGTGTGCTTCAGGCATTGTGATCAGGTGTCTGGTTACCAGAGTGCCACCAGTGGATTGGGGGGCTGCTTGCAGCTGCAGCTCATTGGCAGCTCTTCTCACACCCCATAAGGTGGCAGGCTTTTATCTTCTTCCTTCACTGCTCACCCCAGGCACAGTTGGGACTTGGATTCTCTGGCACCACCATGGACTTGAGAGCTTTCTGTCTGCTCCTGAAGCTGGTTGTTTCAAGGATTGAAAATATATACTTAAATCTTGCCAAAAGCTTCATTGACACAATGTTTTCTTGAAAATTCTTTTTTTTCCATTTATAACTAAATTGTGGGGGGCTTTTTCCAGATTGCTTTGTTGGCATTTTCTCTTACTTGTTGTTAATTTGCTGTTAGTTTTCAATTCCTGTGAGTATCAAATTTGGTATGTCCTTTATTCATTGCTAGTTTTACATTATTCATTATTCATTGATATTTACACTTCTGTAAGCATGTTTAATGGTAGCAACTGTCCTGCCAAGCAAGTCTGAGTTTCTCAAAGCCATCTGAAGCAGAGAGGCTGAAAAGAAGTCAGAATCTTGAATTTTTTCAGAGTCAGTGGGGACAGACTGTCTAGTATTATAAAATGTATGAAATCATTGCTGTCTCAAACTGTAGGATTTTTTCAACATCCGTGTGTTTTTAGAAGATGCCTTAGTTTCTGTCTGTATGATTAATTATCTGATAAACAGCCCCTAATGTCTACACTTTTGTCTTGCTAGGGCAATGGCAACCCACTCCAGTACTCTTGCCTGGAATATCCCATGGACGGAGGAGCCTGGTAGGCTGCAGTCCATGGGGTTGCGAAGAGTCGAACATGACTGAGTAACTTCACTTTCACTTTTCACTTTCATGTATTGGAGAAGGAAATGGCAACCCACTCCAGTGTTCTTGCCTGGAGAATCCCAGGGACCAGGGGAGCCTGGTAGGCTGCCGTCTCTGGGGTCGCACAGAATCGGACATGACTGAAGCGACTTAGCAGCAGCAGCAGCAGCAGTAGTCTAAAGACTTCATTCTCACAAACTGTAGCAGTTGACCTTTATCTCCTTTGTCATGGTAAGAAGCTTGGTGTCTGTTATAAGTTGTTGCTGTTTAGTCACCAAGTCCTGTCCATCTCTTTGCAACCCCATGGACTGCAGCACGCCAGGCTCCCCTGTCCTCCACTATCTCCCAGAGTTTGTTCAAATTATCCTCTGTCATCCCCTTCTCCTCCTGCCCTCAGTCTTTCTCAGCATCAGGGTATTTTCGAATGAGTCTGCTCTTTGAATCAGGTGGCTAAAATATTAGAGCTTCAGCATCAGCCTTTCCAATGAATATTCAGAGTTGATTTCCTTTAGGATTGACTGGTCCATTGGATCTCCTTGCAGTCCATGGGACTCTGAAGAGTCTTCTCTAACACCACAGTTCAAAAGCATCAATTCTTCAGCACTTAGCTTTCTTTATGGTCCAACTGTCACATCCATACATGACTACTGGAAAAACCATAGCTTTGACTAGATGGACCTTTGTTGGCAAAGTGATGTTGTTGCTTTTTAACATGCTGTCTAGGTTTGTCATAGCTTTCTTTCCAAGGAGCAAGCATCTTTTAATTTCATAGCTGCAGTCACTGTCCACAGTGATTGTGGAGCCCAAGAAAATAAAATCTGTCACCATTTCCATTTTCCCCCCTTCTGTTTGCTATAAAGTGATGGGACTGGATGCCGTGATCTTAGTTTTTTTGAATGTTGAATTTCAACCCAACTTTGTTGCTCTCCTCTTTCACCCTCATCAAGAGGCTCTGTAGTTTCTGTTCACTTTCTGCCATTAGAGTGGTATCATCTGCATATTGAGGTTGTTGATATTTCTCCCAGGAATCTTGATTCCAGTTTGTGCTTCATCCACCCTGGAATTCCATATGATGTACTCTGCATATAAGTTAAATAAGCAGGGTGACAATATACAGCCTTGATGTACTCCTTTCCCAATTTGGAACCAATCATTGTTCTGTGTCTGGTTCTGACTTGTTGCTTCTTATCCTGCATGCAGGTTTCTCAGACGGCAGGTAAGGTGGTCTAGTACTCCCATCTCTTTAAGAATTTCCCACGGTTTGCTGTGATTCACACAGAGGTTTTAGCAAAGGTGTTAGCAATTCAATCTCTGGTTCCTCTGCTTCTTTGAAATGCAACTTGTACTTCTGACATTCTTGGTTCAGGTACTGCTGAAGCCTAGCTTGAAGGATTTTGAGCATAATCTTGCTGGCATGTGAATTGAGTGCAACTGAACATTCTTTGGCATTGCCCTTCTTTGGGATTGGAATGAGACTGATCTTTTCCAGTTCTGTGGCCACTGTTTTCTAAATTTGCTGACATAGTGAGTGCAGCACTTTAACAGCATCATCTTTTAGGATATGAAATAGATCAGCTAGAATTCCATCACCTCTACTAGCTTTGTTTGTAGTTATGGTTCTTAAGGCCCACTTGACTTCATATTCCAGGATGTCTGGCTCTGGGTGATTGACCACATCATCGTGGTTATCTGGGTCATTAGACCTTTTTTGTACAGTTCTTCTGCGTGTTCTTGCCACCTCTTCTTAATCTCTTTTGCTTCTTTTAGGCCCTTTCCCTTTCGGTCCTTTATTGTGCCCATCCTTGCATGAAATGTTCTCTTGGAATCTTCACTTTTCCTGAAGAGATCTCTAGTCTTTCCCATTCTGTTTTTTTCCTCTGTTTCTTTGCCTTGCTCATTTAAGAAGCCCTTCTAATCTCTCCTTGCTCTTCTCTGGAACTCTGCATTCAGTTGGGTATATCTTTCCCTTTCTCCTTTGCCTTTTGCTTCTCTTCTTTCCTCAGCTATTTATAAGGCCTCCTTAGACAACCACTTTGCTTTCTTTGGGATGCTCTTGATCACTGCCTCCTGTACAATGTTATGAACCTCCTTCCATAGTTCTTCAGGCACCCTATCAGATCTAATCCCTTGAATCTATTTGTCACCTCCACTGTATAATGATAAGGGATTTGATTTAGATCATGCTTGAATGGCTTAGTGCTTTTACCATTTTTTTTTTTTAATTTAAACATGAGTTTTGCAGTAAGGAGCTCATGGTCTGATTGTGTGGCTCACACAATCAGCTCCGGGTCTTGTTTTTGCTGACTGGATAGAGCTTCTCCATCTTCGGCTCTAAAGAACATAATCAATCTGATGATGTCCTTGTGTAGAGTCATCTCTTGGCTTACTGGAAAAGGGTGTTTGCTATGATCAGTGTGTTCTTTTGACAGAACTCTGTTAGCCTTTGACTTGCTTCATTTTGTACTTAAAGGCCAAAGTTGCCTGTTATTCTGTATATCTGTTGACTTCCTACTTTTTTATTCCAGTCCCCTATGACGATAAGGGCATCTTTTTTTATTTTTATTTTTTTTGATGCTAGTTCTAGAAGGTGTAGAGGTCTTCATAAAACCAGTCAATTTCAGTAGCTTTGCCAGTAGTGTTCAAGAATCATCAGGTTCTCTAAACTCCTTTTGGCCTGAAATGTTTTCAGTCTGCCTGCTCACCTCATTGTGTTCCACCCGTCCTTCTAAGCTTTCCTTCTTGTTTCCATTGATTTTCTTCTCTAATTCACAGTCCCTCTGAGAAGGCCTGCCATTGCAGGTGCAGCCAGAGTTCACCCTGGTGGACCACAGATTCTCATGTCCATCAGATGAAGTGGAATGATATTGTAAAGAAGAAATACGTGAAGTCCATATGGCTGGCATCTCTTGAAACTCACTTGGCATATGAGCTAGGTTTCATGATTGTAGTCTTTGTTTTAAAAATATTTAAATTCTTTATGGTAAAATATACATAGCATATAATTTACCATCTTAACCATTTTCTAAAAAGGTGTACAGTTCAATCATTCACATTGTTGTGCAGTCATCACTAATCTCCATCCAGGACATTTTTCATCTCAGAAAATGGAAACCTTGGGCTCATTAGATAATAACTCCTCTTTCCTCCCTTCCCCTAACCCCTGGCAACTACCATTCTACCTTCTGTCTCTATGAATTTGACTCTGATAGATATCTTTTATAAATGAGATTATACAGTTTTTATCCTTTTGTGACTGGCTTATTTTACTACACATAGTATCTTCGAGATTCATCTGTGTTGTGGCATGTGTCAGAATTTCCTTCCTTTTTAAGGCTGCGTAATGTTTAATTGTTGGAGAAGGAAATGGCAACCTACTCCAGTGTTCTTGCCTGGAGAATCCCATGGATGGAGAAGCCTGGTAGGCTGCAGTCCATGAGGTCGCACAGAGCCGGACACGACTGAAGGGACTTAGCAGCAGCAATGTTTAATTGTAGGTGTATACCACATTTTCTTCATCCATTCATCTGTTGATGAACAATTAGGTTGCTTCCTCCTTTTGGACATTGTTAATGGTACTGCTATGAAAGTGGGTGGACAAATATCTTTTCAAGTGCTTGCTTTCAATTCTTTTCGGTATATATTCAGAAGTGGAGTTATTGGATCAAATAGTAATTCTATTTTTGATTTTTAAAGGAGCTGCCATAGTATTTTCTACAGTGACTGACCCTGTTTTATATTCCCTCCAGTAGTTTAATTTCTCCATGTCTTCACCAATAGTTATTTTCTGTTTGTTTGTTTTTTATGATAACCATTCTGATGGGAAGTGGTATCTCACTGTGGTTTTGATTTGTATTTCCATAATATTAGAGATGTAAAGTATCTCTTCATGTGCCTATTTGACGTTTTTATATTTTTTCTTTGAAAACATTTCTATTCAAGTCCTTTGCCCATTTGAAAATTGTTGTCAAGTTGTAGGGGTTCTGTTTATATTCTGCATATTAACCCTTTATCAGATGTATAATTTGCAAATATTTTCTTTCATTCTTGAGTATCAGTCAATACCATGAAAATTTGATGCATGAACATTAAATTTTGTTATAGTCAATTAACCTATTTATTTTGCTTCTTCTGCAGCCTTTCTGTGTGGATCACAACAAACTATGGAAAATTCTTAAAGAGATGGGAATACGAGACCACCTGACCTGCCTCCTGAGAAACCTGTATGGAAGACAAGAAGCAACAGTTAGAACTGAACTTGGAACAACAAACTGGTTCCAAATAGGGAAAGGAGTACGTCAAGGCTGTATGTTGTCACCCCGCTTATTTAACTTATATGCAGAGTACATCGAGAAACGCTGGGCTGGATGGAGCACAAACTGGAATGAAAATTGCCTGGAGAAATATCAGTAACCTCAAATATGCAGATGACACCATACTTATGGCAGAAAGTGAAGAACTAAAGAGCCTCTTGATAAAGTCAAAGAGGAGAGTGAAAAAGTTGGCTTAAAACTCAACATTCAGAAAACTAAGATCATGGCATCTGGTCCCATCACTTCATGGCAAAGACATGGGGAAACAGTGGAAATAGTGACAGATTTTATTTTTTTGGGTTCCAGAATCGCTGCAGATGGTGACTGCAGCCATGAAATTAAAAGATGCTTACTCCTTGGAAGAAAAGTTATGACCAACCTAGATAGCATATTAAAAAGCAGAGATATTACTTTGCCAACAGAGGTCCATCTAGTCAAAGCTATGGTTTTTTCAGTAGTCATGTATAGATGTGAGAGTTGGACTATGAAGAAAGCCAAGCACTGAAGAATTGATGCTTTTGAACTATGGTGCTGGAGAAGACTCTTGAGAGTCCCTTGGACTGCAAGGAGATCCAACCAGTCCATCCTAAAGGAAATCAGTCCTAAATATTCATTGGAAGGACTGAATATTTGCTGAAACTAAAACTCCAATACTTTGGCCACCTGATGTGAAGAACCTGATGAGTCACATTAGAAAAGACCCTGATGCTGGGAAAGATTGAAGGTGGGAGTAGAAGGGGACGACAGAGGATGATATGGGTAGATGGCATGACTGACTCTATGGACGTGAGTTTGAGTAGTCTCTGGGAGTTGGTGATGGACAGGGAGGCTTGGCATGCTGCATCCATGTGGTTGCAGAGTTGGACACGACTGAGCAACTGAACTGAACTGCAGCCTTTTTTATATTAAATCTTTTCTAGTGTTTTTATCTCAACAGGATAATCTTGGTTCTCTTACTCTTTCTTCAAGTTTCTTGTTACAAACCTTTAGTTGTGCTCACTGCTAAGCATGCTTTTCACCCCCACAAACAGTGAAGTCCAGCCTGGAGTGTCGCCCACATGGAGGTTCAGGGAGCAGGACATGGGGCTCAGGGGCCATACATCCCCATGCTGACTTCTACTTGTGCTTTGCCTAGGTTGAAGTTGTGTTATAAACAATAACATATCATTTGGTTTAGTGGATAACCTTAGAATTCCACCTTTTTCATCTATTTATTCACTGTTCATTGGTGCTTATATTTTCTATTTTGCAGTTAGTTTTCTCTCTGCTGATGTGACCTAAAATATTGATCATTCTAAACACCCTTCTCTAGGTAAGGTTTTTTTTTTTTTTTATTACAGTATATTTTTTGATGTAGACCATTTTAAAACTCTTTATTGAATTTATTTCAATGTTGTTTCTGTTTTATGTTTTGGTTTTTTGGCTGTGAGGCATGTGGGATCTTAAGTCCCTGACCAGGAATTGAACCCGCACCCCCTGCATTTGAAGGCAAAGCTTTAACCACTGGGCTGCCAGCAAGTCCCAACGTCAAGATTTTTTAAACTTCTTTCTTTAAAGCAATTGAACTCTTTTTCTAATAGAAGCTTCAGTAGAAGCTCAGTACTGCGGATAAGAGCAGCTGTTACTCAAGCATGGCGTGAAGACATGTGGCTCACTGCTTTCCCTTCTCCAGCCCCTAAACCTTTCGCTCTGAACCTAGATGGAGGCTCTGTGGAGTTAAGTTTGCTTAGAACAGAAAAGCCTGCTGAGAAGGCAGGAAATAAATTTCACTCATTCACTTCCCACTTCTCCAGTCCTACTTACATCAAAGCAATTCAGCTTTTGTATGGTAAATGTACTTGGGAATCTATGTGCTGTTCAACTTAAACTACAAGGTTCTGTTAAGTTGGAAAGGAAATAAATAGATACCCTCCCTGCCCTCCAAAATAGGTTCTCTGCCAGAAAAAGTTGTTAAAAAACCTCCAATCTGCCTTATTGACTGAAAGGCTAATCTACACGTGCTGAGGACTTGTAACCCCTTGGGACACCCCATTGTCCTTACGGACTTTTTTATCGATGAGTACTTCATGTTGGAAGATTCAAAAGCCAGAGGAGAGCCCCCTGGTAAGGAGGCTACCTACTGAGACAGGAAACTTAATTTAGATCCATAGACCTTTTAAGTTAGGAGAGAACTTGGAGATCAGTAGCCCAAGAAGCTGTAAATGGTGTGTTTGGTTTGCATAGAAGTTTATTTGTTTACTTTTACTATTTTCATTTTTTGGCTGCATTGGGTCTTCATTGCTGTGTGTGGACTTTCTCTAGTTGCAGTGAGTGGGGTACTCTCTGGTTGCACTGCGTGGGCTTCTCATTGCAGTGGTGTCTCTCCTTGTGGAGCATGGCCCCTGGAGTGGGCAGGCTTAGTCCCTTCAGCATGTGGGCTTAGTTGCCCTGTGGCACGTGGAATCATCCCGCATCAGGGATCGAACCCGTGTTCCCTGCGTTGGCAGACAGATTCTTAACCAGCGGACCATCGTAGATGTCATAGAATCTTAAAAATCAGTTGATAACTTAAAAAAATGCCAATGTTTATATTAAACTCTTGATTCTCCCTTCTCTTGGGGAAATCATAACATCTGACAACACTAGCCCATGGTCCTGTATGGCACTGATGATTCACAGGGCACTTTAAAAACTCCCAGTGTCCAGTCTGTATCTCAGACAAATTATGTTCTTTATGGTTAGTACTCAGGCATCAGTGTGTATTTTAAAAATTGTATTGAAAACACAACATTGAATTTACCATCCTAGTCCTTTAAAGCATACATTTCAATGGTATTAAGTATATTCATATTGCTGTGCAATAGATCTCTAGAGTTTTTTCATCTTGCAGAACTGAAAGTCGATACCCATTAAATACTTATTCCCCCACTTTCCTCCTTCCAGCTCTTGGCAACCACTTTTTTTTTTTTTTTAATTTAAATTTATTTATTTTAATTAGAGGCTAATTACTTTACAGTATTGTATTGTTTTTGCCATACATCAACATGAATCCACCACGGGTGTACACATGTTCCCAATCCTGAACCCCCTCCCACCCCCCTCCCCATACCATCCCTCTGGGTCATCCCAGTGCACCAGCCCCAAGCTTCCTGTATCCTGCATCGAACCTGGACTGGCGATTCGTTTCTTATATGATATTATACATGTTTCAATGCCATTCTCCCAAATCATCCCCCCTGCCCGGCTCTCCCACAGAGTCCAAAAGACTGTTCTATACATCAGTGTCTCTTTTGCTGTCTCGTATACAGGGTTATTGTTACCATCTTTCTAAATTCCATATATATGCATTAGTACACTGTATTGGTGTTTTTCCTTCTGGCTTACTTCACTCTGTATGATAGGCTCCAGCTTCATCCACCTCATTAGAACTGATTCAAATGTGTTCTTTTTAATGGCTGAGTAATACTCCATTGTGTATATGTACCACAGCTTTCTTATCCATTCTTCTGCTGATGGACATCTAAGTTGCTTCCATGTCCTGGCTATTATAAACAGTGCTGCGATGAATATTGGGGTACCCGTGTCTCTTTCAATGCTGGTTTCCTTGGTGTGTATGCCCAGTAGTGGGATTGTTGGGTCTTATGGCAGTTCTATTTCCAGTTTTTTAAGGAATCTCCACACTGTTCTCCATAGTGGCTGTACTAGTTTGCAGTCCCACCAACACTGGCAACCACTTTTCTACTTTTAAGTTTCTGTGGTTTTTAACTACTCTGGATACTTCATATCAGAGGAATCATATAGTATTTGTCCTTTTGTGACTGGCTTATTTTGCTTGACATCATGTCCTCAGGATTCATTTATGTTGTAGCTAATTTAACAGAATTTACTTCTTTTATTAAGGCTGTGTAATATTTCATTGTTTGTCTGTCTGTTCATCTGTGAAGGAATGTTTGCTTTGCTTCTACCTCCTGAGTATTGTGAATGATTCTGCTATGAACAAGAGTGTGCAGATTTATTTTTGAGATCTTGTTTTGAATTATTTTGCATATATACCCAGAAGTGGGATTATTGGATCATGTGGTAATTTTATTTTTAATTTTTTTGAGGAGGTTCTATACTATTTTCTATAATGGCTGTACCATTTCACATTACCACTAAAAATGCATGGGGTTCTAAACTCTCTGGGTCCCCTCCTGCATTTGTAATTTTCTGTTCTTTTGGTAGTGGCCATCCTAATTAGGTGTGAGATAATATCTCACTGTGGTATTGATCTGCAATTTTTTTTAAGTTAGTAACAGTGTATATCTTTTCATATACTTGTTGGCCCATTTTTGTATCTTCATTAGAGATATGTCTATTCAAGTCCTTTGCCCACTTAAAAAATCAGTTGTGTTTCCTTGTTGAGTTGTGGAAGTTCCTCAGATATTTTGGATATTTGTTCCATATTACATATATGATTTTCAGATATATTTTCCCATTTCAATCCTTCTGTAGGCCTACAGCAAAGAATGTCTTCCTAATTTAGATGATGCTTTGAAGGTGAACTCAGCCTCTTTATCTTCTTTGAACAACAAATGGAAATTGAGATTCCTGCTATTCCAGCTCATGGGCCAGTGGTACTAATTTTCTAGTTGTAAAGAGCGTTCATTGATATCAGACAGATAATCTTCATTGATATCAGTCTGTGTCATTTCATTTGGAAAAATTTGAGTAAGTTGAAATTTATTCTTCCTAAATAGCTCAAGGACCCTCTGTAACAAAAGAACAGAGAGCCCCTCAGACTAGGAAGAGAAAGTGGGATTTGACATAAATCTACACATTTTAAGAATTAGAAATATATTTGACTTCTCAAGCATCTTTAAGGTCCAGCTATTCTTCTATGGCCAAGTTGGCCAGGATGATTTTCTGAGAAAAGAATACAAGGGAGGGGTATAGTGGATACGCTATAGAATGCCTCAAGACAGTGCCAGCATAGATTTATATGGAAGATTTATATGTAACACTTAAGCAAAATTTTGTCAAACAGTTTCTTCTTTATTTTAATGTCATTAAAAGCTTGTCTTAGCCTATATTTGGTATAATTGAAATATCCCATAATCATCTCAATTTGCAACAATCTTTATCTTTTAAAACCCTGTGATATTTTTATAACTAGATACAATATAAAATTAGCTGGCAGATGAGAGATTATGATTAAGAAGAAAAAAGTGCCAATACCAAAACTTATAAAATGGTTTTACTTAGTGTGATAATTTTTATAAAAGTGAATATAAGCTTGAGTCTTAGTGTTAACCATTCAAATATGGTACGCACAGTGACTTAAAAATTATGACAAATTCAGCAGATTATCTAATTTAGTAAAGTACCTTAGCTATTAGAATGATTTTTAGCCACCTTGTAAAGAGTGAAGATAGAAATTATTTTTATGGTATCCATCCACACATATTCGGGAGGGATATTGTGGTCTGTGGAAATCCTGACAAAAATGACTGTGTTTTGTGCACCTTTTGGTGATCTATTGTGACATAGTGTTTACTTCTATAATTTGAAAGCAAACTCAGATTTGGATTTTAGGACATGTATTTGTGAAACCATTTTTTCACCTTGAGACCTTATAAAACAGTAAATCAATATATTTTCTTTCAATGCTCAAGGGCTTCTATTTTGCATATATATTTGCCTTCATATGCCTTTTTCACAATATTAAAAATCAGGACTCTTCCAGTGTGTTAGGTTTTAATGTAGTCATATGGTTTGCTTTAAATTAGTGTTAGCAACAGAAGGAGTTGCTCTTCATTTTGACTCTTCATTCAGTGCTTTCACATTGTATCTATAATACATACATTAAAATTTTTTTCTTCTGTTTTTTTTTTTTTTTTTTTTTTCCTGAAGCTGGGCTTCTTTTTGCTCACTAAACAGTAAGCAAGATAATTAATAAAGCAAAACACTGTTCTCTCAACTTTGATTATTGTTTATGAATTTGTTTATGGGTGTGCTTTTTGAATTTTCTCCAGCTTTCCGTTGCTGATTTCTTTGGTATGTGCCATTAGCCTTTGTAGATGCTTAAGTTCTTCAGGAACAATGAAGCTGTTTTTTCTGCCTAGGTTGCTCACAGCTGACTCTGTCCTAATGAGCAGTCAGGACAGGTTTGGTATGGTGATGACATTCATCAACATTTTGTTTTGCCCAACTCTGTGACATGCTGTGATGGAACTGACCCCATAGGGGTCTCATAGGTAGGGCATACTAAGCATGAAGATGATGATGTTTAAAAATTGAGCATGTCATATATGTGAGGTCATTGGTGGTCTCGAAAAGTTTTCACATTATGTCATTTTATGTCCTTGGAACACCTGAATACTCAGGAGAACTTTACCCCAATGGATAAAAACCTGTTAATAAGATTATGGTAATAGTGATACCGTTGGACTTTCCTGGTGGCTCAGTGGTAAAGAACCCGCCTGCCAATACAGGAGACGTGGGTTCAATCCCTGGGTTGGGAAAATCTCCTGGAGGAGGAAATGGCAAGCCACTTCAGTATTCTTCCCTGGGAAATGTCATGGACAGAGGAGCCTGGGGAGCTGCAGTCCATGGGGTCTCAAAGAGACATGGCTTAGGGACTGAGCGTGAACACAGTAGTGATCCTAAGTAATATAGTATAGCAAAAAGTTAAGTCTACTGCCCAGTCCTCCTGTGCCTTTACCCCAAACCTGAGGGCTTTGACTCATGACAGTGCATTTTCCTTAGATCCGTATTCTGGATACCATGGTAGCTCTGGGCCCCACAATCACTCTTAATCAACAGTTCTTAAACTTTAGGGGGGAGTGTTATTTATCCCATTGAGAATCTAATGAAAGACATAGACTCTCTCTAGGGGAAATAAACATCAGCGCATAGGATATTTTAGAAATAGCTTTGAAGCCTTCATAGAGTACCCTGAAGTTCATTTCAGGATCCTCTAGGGTCAACTAACCTTTGTCCTTTGATTACCTTGCTAAGCACTGTGGGATGTGTGTTACATGAGTCATCTCAGTTCAATCCAACAGTGACCTGCTGAGACAGGTCCTGTGTTACACTCATTCTGTACCATAACAAGATGGAAGCACAGAGAGCGTTAGGAGCTCTGTTACACAGGAGGTAAGCAGAAGAGCTGGGATTAGAATTTATGAAGTCTGGTATCAGAGCTGAAGATGCATGGAGTCTAGTTTTAGAACCCTTGCTATAGAGAATGTGATTCTAAGCTGAATTCTAATCTGAAGGAGCACCACGATTATTGGAAAGTTATAGGGGTTCTGAGTCACTCGGCGTCAGTGATGTGATCCATAACAGCAACTTTTGACCTCACCCATGTGGTTGTTACAAAGGCAAGCACTCATCACTCCAGAACTATATAATCTTAGTAAAAAATTTTAGGAGGTTTGTGTGCACATTAAAGTTCAAGTATCATTAGCTTAGGTCCTGCAGCATTAGCAACTCTGCCACCCCCTGAAACCATTTTTGAGCTTAAAATTAAATCTTTGATAGTTTTGGGTAGTATTGTGTATTGGTTCCTGGTGCTGTAAGTGAGAGTGATGGTATGGTTGTGGGGAAGGTGATTTAGGGAGAGGTGGAGCCAGCACTAAGCAAATGTGTGTGAAAACAACAGATTGGTGCCCAATAGGTCCCCATTCTCTGAGGCAATTGAGAGATCTATTGCAAATGTCCTTTTAAAATGGCAACATTCTAGAATTGAGAAACAAGTTGATGGAAGTGCCCTTCAAGCAGCACAGGATGGTTCTGGGTAGTACGAGGCTATGGAGAGCCACTACAGCTTCAAAATGAAAAGCTTTCATCTCTCGTGACTGTTTTCTGCAGGTCACCATTGTTATGGTAGGTCTTTAAGAACTGATGGGGGTGTGTCCCACCTGGGAAGCAGCTGTGCTCTGGGCTGATTTCCTCACCCCCATACCCCCACTGTATGACCTGTTTCCTTCCCTCTTAGATCCCTGCTTAGCTTTGGTGTCACTGCCTCCCTTTTACTCAATTGCCTCCACTCTAGATTGTTACCATCTTCACTTGGGTTCTGCAACCCTTTCTTGTTTTTGAACTACAGTAAGTTGAACTTCCTATCGCTAAATACTGCTGCTGCTGCGGCTAAGTCGCTTCAGTCGTGTCCGACTCTGTGACCCCATAGACGGCAGCCCACCAGGCTCCCCTGTCCCTGGGATTCTCCAGGCAAGAACACTGGGGTGGGTTGCCATTTCCTTCTCCAATGCATGAAAGTGAACCCTATCCCTAAACTGGAGCTCATACCAAGCATAGTTCTTACACTCAGATCTCTCTTCATGTAAGACCCTCTTTTGTCACTGAGAGAAGTCATTATGGTTAATTCAAAGGCTCACAGAAATTGACCTGTTTAAGTCATATATGTGCATTCTGGAACATTCTGTGGAATAGTGAGGTAGAATGAGTAAAATGTCCTCACAGACATGCTTTTTTATTGAGAACTCAACTCCAGCAAAGATTTTATAGTTAATTTAATAGGTCCTGGGATAGATATTGGATTTCTGTGAGGATGAGTGAAGAGATATTTATTTGGATGTTAGGAGAGTTGTGTGTGCTTTTCTTTTTCTGAGCAGGGAGCCTGAAATCTACTTAGAAATGTAACCATCAGCCCAAAGGGAGAAATCTCTTAGAACAAGCAAAAAAAAAAAAAAAAGACGTTGCTAATAATTTTGATTTCTGTACCAGGAGTGTTCTGTAAAAGTGGTGCCAAAAATTCCCCTTTAGAAACATCTTATTTCATTGTATTTTAAAGTTCAGTATGGTGAATGACAGGGAAGCCTGGCATGCTGCAGTCCATGGGGTCACAGAGTCGGACATGACTGAGCGACTGAACAATATAGCAGCTTCAACTGATAAAGCTGGACGACACAGTGTTTCAGAATGTTTAATATGGGTCTCTACATTTGAGTTAACTAGAGAAAACACACACACACATACAGTCGAAATTATAGACATTTATATAATGAGCACTGAGGCATATTGATACTTGGCATGATACTATTATCTCCTAAAATGCAAGGAAATTCACAGCCTTGATATTGGATTGGACTGTTGAGTTGCTCAGTCATGTTCAACTCTTTTGCCATCCAATGGACTGTAGCCCACCAGACTCCTCTGTCTATGGGATTCTCCAGGCAAGAATACGGGAATGAGTTGTCATTTCCTCCTGCAGGGAATCTGCTGACTCAGTGATCAAACCTGCATCTCCTACAATGCAGGCAGATTTTTGATCACTGAGCTACTAGTGAAGCCCCTCCTTGACATTAGACAGACACAGATACAAGTTAACATGTGGATCCTGAAAATTTTTCTTTTCCTTTAATTATTCATTTGAAGCAAGTAATGACTCAAAGAGTAAGCAATATGTAAACTCTTCACCTGGGGGAATATTTCAGTGTGAGATATGAATCCATTAAGGTCTTTTGTTATGTAGATTAATTAAAAAAATTAACCATTGTCTAGAAGTCAGAGCAAACAGTTGCTTACCACAGGAATAGAGGAATTAGTGCAAACCTTGGAAATGTCAACATGCCAACTGCCTTGAAGAGGTTGTTTGATGGAAGATTTTTAAAAAAATATTAAAATATCCTTGATGTACAATATAAGTTTCAGGTGTACAATACAGTGATTTATAACTTTAAAGATTATATTCCATTTATAGTTATTATAAAATACTCATTACCTCAATGGGAGATCCTAAATTGCAACCTTACTTATAGTGCCTGAAAATGTTTCTTCATTGGGAAATACCTAACATAATTAAATTAATTCATACTCTGTTCCAAAGAAGAGTCAAGCTTGTAGATGAAAATGAAAGAGGAGAGTGAAAAAACTGGCTTAATATTCAACATTCAAAAAACTAAGATCATGGCATCTGGTCCCATCACTTCATGGCAAATACATGGGGAAACAGTGGCAACAGTGAGAGACATTATTTTCTTGGGCTCCACAATCACTGTGGATGGTGACTGAAGCCATGAAATTAAAAGATGCTTGCTCCTTGGAAGAAAAGCTATGAATGACCTAGACAGCATATTAAAAAACAGAGACATTACTTTGCTGACAAAGATCCATATAGTCAAAGCTATGGTTTTTTCCAGTAATTCATGTATGGATTTGATAGTTGGACCATAAAGAAAGCTGAGGGACAAAGAATTGATGCTTTTGAACTGTGGTGTTGGAGAAGACTCTTGAGAGTCCCTTGGATTGCAAAGAGATCAAACCAGTCAATCCTAAAGGAAATCAGTCCTGAATATTCATCGGAAGGACTGATACTGAAGCTGAAACTCCAATACATTGACCACTTGATGCAAAGAACTGACTCATTGGGAAAGTCCCTGATGCTGGGAAAGATTGAAGGTGGGAGAGAAGAGGATGAGACGGTTGGATGGCATCACCAGCTTGATGGACATGAATTTGAGCAAGCTCTGGGAGTTGGTGATGGACAGGGAAGCCTGGTGTGCTGCAGTCCATGTGGTTGCAAAGAGATGGACGCGACTGAACGACCAATGCATCAGTTGTGGAATCATCTATGTGTCATCTGCTCATGTTCACTAGTGATTACCAAATTATTCAGAATTTCATAAACAATATTCTTCTACCAGGAGAAAGAAGTCCAGACTGAAGTTCAACACTTCTCGGTAGTTGTGAAAAATGTCATCAGAGAAGTTGTCAGGCACTGTAATTAAAGCTCCCTGAGTGACTCTTTTGCATATGCAAATTATCCTCATTGGCATCCTTTGTGAGGAAATGTTAAGGTAAGTGAGTTAGCATTTATACTATTAATTAAAAAGAAAGACGATCTTAGTAGAGAATCAAATCAAGTGTCTATTTAGTTTTCTTGTTGTTTTTGCTTGTACCTCCTACTATATGCAGCACACACAGTGCAGGGTGATGCTTTTCTTGACCCCTTTTGATCACTGAGAGGCCTCTGTTTACATACTGAAGGGTCTGACAATTACTGATAGTAACTGTGCTTGTATTTTGGGGTGTTTGTCTCAAGGACCACTAACACATTTATTCTGGTGATATTCTGAAGGGAATGTTATGAAAATAAACTCTAATGTTTCTCATGCTGATCTGTCAAGGGCCTTGAAATTGAGAAAAATGAGCTTTGTAAAGAAGAAATGGAAGATGTTGGAGCAGGTGATTGGGGACCAGGCATAAAGGAAAGATAAAACATCAGGGAGTCACAGTGATGGAAGGGCAGGGGTTTTTAATGGAAGAGAGTCTGAGAAAAGAAGAAAGTAGAGAAATAAAGATAAATGAACAGAAAAGAAAAATTTGTCTTTTTTTTTTTTTTCCCCCAATCAGGACTTAAACTTTTAAAACAGCATTTTTCTTTTCTTTTCATATTAATGTTTATAAGCACTGTTTATGTACCTGGCATTGGACTAAATGCTTTATTTTAAATTTTATTATTACAGCCCCGTGAGGAGGCTAATAGTGTTTAATAATATTTACACGTGTGAGCCCTAGAGTTTGATTGTTTGGAGTTGGAATCCCTGAAGTTCTACTTATTGGCTCTGTGATTTTGGGCAGAGTAAGCTTTTTGTATCCCAGTTTCATCATCTGGGTACAAAATAGTGACAATAATAGTATAAATATCTCACAAGGTTATGTTAAGGATAAGAAGGTTAATATATGCAAAGCACTTCAAACAGTGTACACTGAAGCACCCAATAACGATTGGCCATTGTTGTTAGCGTTTTTATTAACATTTCAATTAAGTGGCTGAACATTTGATAAATCAGGGCATATTCTTAAGGAATCTCAGTTAGCTTCAGGCCCAGGTGAACCTGGCTTTAGAATCCATGCTTTTAATCATACCCCATAAGGAGATTCTAACTCCAACATTAACTGACTCTTTTATAAGTTACTTAAACTCCCTGATTTTGTTTGGGTTTCCCCCAAAACAAATCTCATGACAAGGGCTTGATTAATGGTTCCCAGCAAATGTGATTTATTTTGAGGTATATATTAACTGTTTATTAATGACTGTAGCCAAATCTCATAAAGCAGAATAGGCATGATGGATTGGGAAGAATGGAACAGGGAAGGGAGGAAGCCAATACAAGGATGTAGCTTTAAAAAGGTGGCTGGGTGCAGGTGGGGCTCAGGGCTACCAAAGCCCCACTGGAGTGGTACAGAATGTGCCTCAGAATTGTCCACAAAGGATGGGGAAAGGTGAGTGTTTATTAAATGGTTCCTGAAACTCCAGTACTTTGGCCACTTCATGCGAAGAGTTGACTCATTGGAAAAGACTCTGATGCTGGGAGGGATTGGGGGAAGGAGAAGGGGACGACAGAGGATGAGATGGCTGGATGGCATCACTGACTCGATGGACGTGAGTTTGAGTGAACTCTGGGAGATGGTGATGGACAGGGAGGCCTGGCGTGCTGTGATTCATGGAGTCGCAAAGAGTTGGACACGACTGAGTGACTGAACTGAACTGATGCTCCAGGGATGTTAATTTTCTGGTACTTAGGGTTTTGTGCATGATCCATCACAAGCCTAGAATCTCAGAGGACAGAGAAGCCTGGGCCAGAAAGCAAGTGATGGGTGGCTCAGCCAAGGTATTTCATTTTGTCAAAGGTTCTATTTGTGTGGCACAGCTGGTTGCCACAGTCACTTGAGCAAAGTGGTGGGCAAAGGGGTTATGAAAGTGCTTGGCACACTCCCCATACCAGAGCACAAACACTGGTTACATAAGATACTTGCTTCATCTTTGTATAGGTAAATTTTCTGTCATTCATACTGAGTTATTGAGGTGATCTAATGAGATGTGTGTAAAAGTACTCTGAAAAGTATCAGTCATGTAGAATATTAACCTACATTATCACTACATGTGATACTGAGATCTCCAAAGTTGAAGGTAAACAATGGTTGAGCAATTTTTTTTTTTTAACCCATCCAACTGTAGGTTGGAGAAGGCAATGGCACCCCACTCCAGTACTCTTGCCTGGAAAATCCCACGGACAGAGGAGCCTGGTAGGCTGCAGTCCATGGGGTCGCTGGGAGTCAGACACGACTGAGGGACTTCCCTTTCACTTTTCACTTTCATGCATTGGAGAAGGAAATGGCAACCCACTCCAGTGTTCTTGCCTGGAGAATCCCAGGGACGGGGGAGCCTGGTGAGCTGCCATCTATGGGGTCGCACAGAGTCGGACACGACTGAAGCGACTTAGCAGCAGTAGCAGCAGCATCTGTAGGTACTTTTGAAATCAGTACCTCTCTCATTTCACTATCATCATGTAAGTAATAAACTTTTCATGCCTTCTTGCTGTATGTCATCAGTCTTGACATTCCAAGCAAATTTTGGGTAGGGGGTTTATTTTCTTTGTTCAGAGTGGTTGTAATAGAGAAAAGTATGGATTTCAGCTGAAAACAGGTCCCTCAAGACCGCAACAGGACATACGTCATTGAATTCCAAATTGATTGTTGGTGTGATCCTATGAATTGGAAAAGTCCAAATAGTTTATCTGCCTCATCCCTGGTCATTTGGTGACTGGTTCTCTTGGGCGCTAGACCTGTAATATTCTAAGGTAGAAATGAAAGAGAAGAGAGTAAGAGTTTATGCTGACTAAGTTAAAATCTGAGCTAGTTTGGCACTTTCTATCTTTAGTGGAAATCAACCTGTGCTCTACTTTGAGAACTAAAATACAGTTACAAAATGTTGAATTTTCAGTGTTGTTTTCTGCTTTATGCTTGAATCCTCACTCCTTCACTTACCTGCTGTGGAATGCTGGTCACATTATTTCACCTCTTTGAGATTCAATTTCCTCATTGCAACCTTGAAATAATACTAATATTTAATCCAGTGAGTTGTTATAAGGATGACTATAATGTGTTTGGAACATAAAGGCATTCAGTACATGGTAGCTTCTAGTATTGTTGTTATTATCATTTTTGTTTTGACAAAGACCTGTAGCTTTATTTTTTGAGTATTTAAATGTGATGGTTATTTCTATTAATTTAATTTAATGATAAGCTTCTCTAACATTTATATAAAATATAAAGCCTCTTAGAATCATCTTAATATCCTGACTGAGCGAGAAATTTAAATGCTTTTGACCCTCTGAGGAGCCCTCTGACATCATGAAAGCACATAGCCTTTTGAAAGTTGATTTTCTAAACAGAAAATTGATAGCTCTGTCCATAACTGTTTTCGAAACAATTTGAAAATGTCAAGTAACCTGGGAAGGAATAAAGATTTTGCTGCTGCTGTGCATTTATAGAGGTTGTTTCCCCCTCAAAGAGCTTGAAGTGCCTTGTGTTCTTATTCTGTGTTCTTCACATCTACCCTGTGAAGATCTGGGAATACATGATATCTGTGTAACAGATTTCTATTTCATATTCAGTTCAGTTCAGTTCAGTCGCCAGTCGTGTCTGACTCTTTGCGACCCCATGAATTGCAGCACGTCAGGCCTCCCTGGCCTCCCTTTATTTGATCCTAGATTGAAAGGTTAAACAATTTCAAAATACAATTTTGGTCACTTCTGCAAATTTGCATGTGGATATATGAAAGTGATACTCTGGTTATATAGGAAAACACTCTTAGCCGATGTATGATATTTAAGGCTGAAATGTCATGGTATCTGGAACCTATTTTCAAATGGTAGAGCGAAAAAATATAAACATTCTTACGTAAAAAAAAAAAAAAATAAGATTAGCCCAGAGGTAGGAAAGAAGTAAAGAATGTTCACACAACATTGTAAATCAACTATACTTTTATAAAATTAAAAAAAGAGAGAAAATCCCCAGAAGAGAAAACCAAAGGTGGCAACACGTTAATATTTTGACGAATTTAGATGAATGGTATTTTTCTCTTCTTTAAACATTTTTGTCGGTTAAAAATTTTTAAATAAAAATTTTATGATTAAAAGCCCAAGTGAACAGTGATAGAACAAAAGAACTTCAAAGGGGTGCTGATACCACCAAGTAATACCACTGTGTAACTTCCTCTGAAAGCCCAATGATTTGAACAGAGTGTAATATTTGTACTTGGAAATTACTCATAATGTACAAAATAAATAGCAATTATTATCTTGTCAAAAGACTTACTGCACAGAATCCCATGCTCATGAATCAGTGGTGTCGTCTTCTACCCCTGGCATCTATTTCAGTTATATCCCCCTGAAAGCCTAGTAACCATGTGCTCTCTGCCAACAAGGACAAATAGACAACTGACTCAGAGATCAAAAGATTTACAGTTGCTGCAAATCTCCTTATTGTGGGATATCCTTAATACCAGATTGGATTTGAGAGCATCATGCTTGAACTGCAAAGGAACCCTGACCTCTGTGATTGGAGAGCCACTGGCAAGACTTACCTGTGATTAACCTCCTTCTGCTCAAATGAGGATAACTGCTTAAGGATGACATTTCCCTCCTTCTGCTCAAATAAGGATAACTGCTTAAGGATGACATTTCTGACTTGTCTGTCTTGTGTTATTACGTCTGAAAAACAGCAGGAATTCCTCGTCGTGCTTCTGTGCCCTGAGAAAATAATTGGCTTGCTCATTATCTTTTAAGAGCCTGGAGGAATTTATCCTATTAAGATGGTGGGCAAACGAGCAGTTACATAGCTCTCTTTGACTTTGTAATGCCTTCCCATAACTTGTTATTGTGCTACCCAGTACTGAATCTTTCCTCCTTTCTATAGTAGCTTTTTATTTTTTTAAAGATGACAACTTATTTCTCTTTTCCTCTGCTCAAAGACTTTGTATGAAGAGAGATTGCCTGCCAGTGCCGTATTATGAACTCACACTAAAATGAAATTGTAAGAGAATTCTCTAGCATTATATATTCCATTCTCAGCCAATGAGAGATGTAACTATTACATCTTTTTTTCACATTTGTAACATACCATTTTTGGGTACTTTTTTTTTTTAACGGTACTTGGATTTTAATCTCTATTTTATCACACATCTTTTGTCCATAGTAGAGAACAGAGCTTGCTCTACATAAAAATGAAAAACCATAGGCCAGTTTAAAATAGTCAGTGAATTTAAGGAATATGAGTTTTAGTAAAAGTGAAACTTCTTTATAAAATGATTTTATTTTCTCTGAACATTGGAAAATTCCTGCTGAATGCATACTTTCAAAATGAAACCAAACTCTTATTTCAGTATCATTTGAGTATTTCCACATATCTGATAGAGAAAAGCCGACAGCCAGATTCTGATTTAGAATCCTGATGTTGCCACAAGCTATGGGTAGCCTTTAAACAGGCTGCCAGGCTTCTTGGAATTACAGTTTTGTGAAATGGGTACAATAAGCCTCACCAAATAAGGATATTGTAAGGGTTAATTTACGATGACATCTGTCAATGAATTTGTAAGTATTAGGTATCAAATACATGTTGGCTAATTCAAATCTATTGAGAACATCCAAATAATTAATATGAAAGGAAATTCACATCCTAACATTCTGCAGCTAAACAAATAGTTGTCTCTTTCTTTAAGGAAATCTGGTTTCCCGATGGCTCTGTGATAAAGAATCTGCCTGTCAAAACTGGAGACGCAGGTTTGATCCCTGGATCAGGAAAATCTCCTGGAGGAGGAAGTGGCAACCCACTTCAGTATTCTTTCTGTACTGTAGTGGTTATCATATTCACCTAACATCCGAAAGATCCCCAGTTCAAAACTGGGAGGAAACAGGTTTACTCTCTGGCCTCCCTGGTGGCTCAGACGGTAAAGTGTCTGCCTGCAATGTGGGAGACCCAGGTTCTATCCCTGGGTCGGGAAGATCCCGTGCAGAAGGAAATGACAACTCACTCCAGTACTCTTGCCTGGAAAATCCCATGGACAGAGGAGCCTGGTAGGTTATAGTCCATGGGGTCCAAAGAGTCTACATGACTGAGCGACTTCACTTTCATTGATAGCTCAGTTGATAAAGAACCCGCCTGCAATACAGGAGACCCTGATTCAACTCCTGTGTCAGGAAGATCCTCTGGAGAAGGGATAGGCTACCCAATCCAGTATTCTTAGGCTTCTCTTGTGGCTCAACTGGTAAAGAAACCGCCTGTAATGTGGGAGACCTGGGTTCAATCCCTAGGTTGGGAAGATCCCCTGGAGAAGGGAAAGGCTACTCACTCCAGTATTCTAGCCTGGAGAATTCCATGGACTGTATAGTCCATGGGGTTGCAAAGAGTCAGACATGACTGAGCAACTTCACTTCAGTATTCTTGCCTGGAAAATTCTACCAAGAGAGGAGCCTAGTTATATTTAATGGGATTGCACAGAGTTGGATATGACTGACTGAGCACGCATGCAGTAGAAAGTCTGGAGCAGACTCCAGCAGCACCTATCTGGAGATAGGTGCTGCTCTTCCTAGTTCAGGGGTTCAGTAATATCAGGGTTGGGTGGCAATGCTATAGACCACCTGGTCTTTCCTTAATAGTCATCACAAGATGAGGGCTACATCTCACATCAACAAGTCCATCATTTTGTCAGACCACAGCCTTGTCTAACTCAATGAAACTATGAGCCACCCAAGATGGATGGGTCATGATGGAGAGTTCTGACAAAATGTGGCCCAGTGATGAAGGAAATGGAAAACCAGTATTCTTGCCTTGAGAACCCCATGAACAGTATGAAAAAGCAAAGATATGACACTAAAAGATGAACTACCCAGGTTGGTAGGTGCCCAATATGCTACTGGAGAACAGTGGAGAAATAACTCCAGAAAGAATAAAGAGACAGAGCCAAAGCAAAAACAATGCTCAGTTGTTGAGGTAGGCAGTATAAGACCATGGGAATTAGATGGTCTTGATCAGTAAGTCTGATGCTGTAAAGAGCAATATTGTATAGGAATCTGGAATGTTAGCTCCATGAATCAAGGCAAATTGAAAGTGGTCAAACAGAAGATGACAAGAGTGAACATCGACATTTTAGGAATCAGTGAACTAAAATGGACTGGAATGGGTGAATTTTACTCAGATGACCATTATATCTATTACTGTGGGCAAGAATCCCTTAGAAGAAATGTAGTAGCCCTCATAGTCAACAAAAGAGTCCAAAATGTAGTTCCTGGGTGCAATCTCAAAAATGACAGAATAATCTCTGTTTGTTTCCAAGGCAAACCATTCAGTATCATAGTAATCCAAGTCTATGCCCCAACCAGTAATAGCTGAAGAGGCTGAAGTTCAAAGGTTTTATGAAGACCTACAAGACCTTCTAGAACTAACATCCAAAAAGATGTCCTTTTTGTTATAGGGGGCTGGAATGCAAAGTAGGAAGTGAAGAGATACCTGGAGTAACAGGCAAATTTGGCCTTGGAGTACAAAATGAAGCAGGGCAAAGGCTAACAGAATTTTGCCAAGAGAATGCACTAATCATAGGAAATACCCTCTTCCAACAATACAAGAGACAACTCTACACATGGACATGACCAGATGGTCAATACCAAAATCAGATTGATTATATTCTTTGACAGCAAAGACGGAGAAGCTCTATACAGTCAGCCAAAACAAGACCAGAAGCTGACTGTGGCTCAGATCATGAACTCCTTATTGCCAAATTCAGACTTAAATTGAAGAAAGTATGGAAAATCACTGGACCATTCAGGTATGACCTAAATCAAATCCCTTACGATTATACAGTGGAAGTGAGAAATAGATTTAAGGGACTAGATCTGATAGATAGAGTGCCTGATGAACTATGGAATGAGGTTCGTGACATTGTACAGGAGAAAGGGATTAAGACCATCCCTGTGGAAAAGAAATGCAAAAAAGCAAAATGGCTGTCTGAGGAGGCCTTACAAATAGCTGTGAAAAGAAGAGAAGTGAAAAGCAAAGGAGAAAAGGAAAGATATAAGCATCTGAATGCAGAGTTCCAAAGAATAGCAAGGAGAGATAAGAAAGCCTTCTTCAGCGATCAATGCAAAGAAATAGAGGAAAACAACAGAATGAGAAAGACTAGAGATCTCTTCAAGAAAATTAGAGATACCAAGGGAACATTTCATGCAAAGATGGGCTCAATAAAGGACAGAAATGATGTGGGCCTAACAGAAGCAGAAGATATTAAGAAGAGGTGGCAAAAATGCATAGAAGAAGTATACAAAAGTGATCTTCATAACCCAGATAACCATGATGGTGTGATCATCCACCTAGAGCCAGACATCCTGAATGTGAAGTCAAGTGGGCCTTAGCAAGCATTACTATGAACGAAGCTAGTGGAGGTGATGGAATTCCAGTTGAGCTATTTCAAATCCTGAAAGATGATGCTGTGAAAGTGCTGCACTCAATATGCCAGCAAATTTGGAGAACTCAGCAGTGGCCACAGGACTGGAAAAGGTCTGTTTTCCCTCTAATCTCAAAGAAAGGCAATGCAAAATACTGTTTAAACTACTCCACAATTGCACTCATCTCACACACTAGCAAAGTAATGCTCAAAATTCTGCAAGGCAGGCTTCAACAGCATGTGAACTGTGAACTTCCAGATGGTCAAGTTGGATTTAGAAAAGGCAGAGGAGCCAGAGATCAAATTGCCAACATCTGTTGGATCATAGAAAAAGCAAGAGTGTTCCAGAAAAAGTCTACTTCTGTTTATTGACTATGCCAAAGCCTTTGACTCTGTGGATCGCAACTGTGGAAAATTCTTCAAGAGATAGGAATACCAGACCACCTTACCTGCCTCCTGAGAAATCTATGTAGGTCAAGAAGCAACAGTTAGAACTGGACATGAAACAACAGACTGATTCCAAATCGGGAAAGGAGTACGTCAAGGCTGTATATTGTCATCCTGCTTATTTAACTTATATGCAGAGTATATCATGCGAAATGTCAATCTGGATGAATCACAAGCTGGAATCAAGATTTCCAGGAGAAATGTCAATAACCTCAGATATGCAGATGACACCACCCTTGTGGCAGCAATTGAGGAAGAACTAAAGAACCTCTTGATGAAAGTGCAAGAGGAGAGTGAAAAAGTTGGCTTAAAACTCAACATTCAGAGAACTAAGATCATGGCATCTGGTCCCATCACTTCATGGCAAATAGATGGGGAAACAACGGAAATATGGAGAGACTATTTTGGGGGCCTCCAAAATCACTGTAGATGGTGACTGCAGCCATAAAATTAAAAGACGCTTGTTCCTTGGAAGAAAAGCTCTGAACAACCTAGACAGCATATTGAAAAGCAGAGACATTACGTTACTGAGAAAGGTCCATCTAGTCAAAGCTATGGTTTTTCCAGTAGTCATATCTTGATGTAAAAGTTGGTCTATAAAGAAAGCTGAGGGCCAAAAAATTGATGCTTTTGAACTGTGGTGTTGGAGAAGACTCTTTAGAGTGCCTTGGACTGCAAGGAGATCAAACCAGTCTGTCCTAAAGGAAATCAGCCCTGAATATTCATTGGGAGGATTGATGCTGAAGCTGAAGCTCCAATGCTTTGGCCACCTGATGTGAAAAGCTGACTCGTTGGAAAAGATTGAAGGCAGGAGTGGAAGGGGACAACAGAGGATGAGGTGGTTACATGGCATCACTGACTCGATGGACATGAGTTTGAGCAAGCTCTGGGAGCTGGTGATGGACAAGGAAGCTTGGTGTGCTGCAGTCCATGTGGTTGCAGAGTCGGACATGATTGAGCAACTGAACTGAACTGAAATGGAGCTTGCTCAAACTCATGTCCATCAAGTTGGTAATGGCATAAATCCACATCCTCTGTCATCCCCTTCTCCTTCAGCCTTCAATATTTCCCAGCATCAGGGTCTTTTCTAATGAGTCAGTTTTTCACATCAGGTGGCCAAAGTGTTGGAGCTTCAGCTTTAGCATCAGTCCTTCTAATGAATATTCAGCATTCATTTTCTTTAAGATTGACTGGTTTGATCTCCTTACAGTCCAAGGGACCCTCAACACCACAGTTGAAAAGCATCAGTTTTTTGGCACTTCGCTTTCTTTATGGTCCCATTCTCACATCCATAGTGGATATATCCCAAATATTGAATGAGATGTGTTTATACTAAAATAATATCCATTGTTTACCTGAAATTTAAATTTAGCTGGACATCCTGTATATTTAGTTGCCAAATCTGGCAGCCCTGCCACAAGCATAACTTAAAAGTTGCTTCATTAGTAACAGGAACCTGCCTGTCATCTAGAGTCCATAGAGAAAGCAATACCCCTGATGAAATATTGTCATTTTATATTTCTCTCTTTTCCTTGACAACAAATTGGTCTTCCTTTCTAGGTCTAAGGATGTCAAAAATAAAACCTCATATAAATCGATACCTTATTAGCTGATGAACTTTTCTTTGTTATGATCAGTTTTGTTTTTTTCTGAAGTTATAGGTAGTAAAACAGTCTAGAGGATAGGGGCTGAGAGATACACAAAAATTTCTGCTTCAGAAAATTATGCCAGATCAAGGCACAAGAGTTGGATGTTTGACAAAGAGCCACTGCAACTAGTGTTGTGGTTTTGAACAATGCACTTAGTCTTTACATATTTATTTTCTTCAATATATAATGGGCATAGTACTTAACTCAAAATTTTAGTGAATATGAAATGAGGTCATTTATGTGAAAGTACAACATAAGTGTGAATTTTTACTGAGAGTCAGAAGCTACAACTAGGACCTCAAGGGAAATAATTGTAACATTAGGGCTCATTTTGGCATTTGATAATTTTCTAGGAATTTATCCATTTTATATATCTCTAAACATTTATTAGTGTATAGTATCTAACTGTTCATTAATTGTTGATATTATAATTTTGTGCCTAAAAGACCTAATGGAGACAACCTATTAGAAGCAATAAAATTTTAGCAAAGTTGCTGGATACAACATCAACATGCAAAATCAAAAATATCTCTCTATACCAGCAATAATCAGAAAACTCCAGAAATGTTATATTATATACATAATTTCAATAATAAAGAATCTAAGAGTTAAAGTAACCTAGAATATGTAAAACCTTTATTAAGAAACTCAACAAAGTGTGCTTTTCAAAAAGTTTCATGCATATATAAAATCAACATGTTAAAGATTTGGAACTCATTAATTAGTAAGAGAATCAATGAGGTGTATGGTCATTTCAAAGAGCATGTAAGATGCTGAGGATTTAAAGGCAGTGTAACAGAGAAATATTAGGATTGCTGAATTAGTTATAAAACTGATATCCCAAACACAGGCCATACATCATTGGAGTTAATTCTTTCCTTAGGCACAAAATTATTTGCATCTACTGGACAAAACTCTAGAAAATAACTTGTAACCTCACTAAGTTTGAGAGCTTTTATTAATAGTAAACAATGAGATAAATACATTTCACAGAAATCCTTTTGTGGTCTTTGCCCCCGTGTGACACTGAAAGGATGCAACACTCACCTTTTTGTGGTCTTATTTCCAAGTTTCAAATAATTTTCCTGACACACTTTGAAATTTGGATGAAGGACATAAAAGTTGATATGAATAAAGGGAGTGTCGTTTCATGCTCTTGGATGCGATGAAGTCATAGTTAATAAGATACAGATTTTCTTTAATTCAGTACATAAATACAATGCTATTTTGATCACAATTCTGGTTAGATATTTTAGATAAACTGTTAAACTTGGTGTAAAATTTGTAGAGGGAAATAAAAGTTCATGGCTGTCTGTGTTATTTAAAATGAAGTTATAATATTAAGACCAGCTACAAGGCCAGAGTAATAATAGTGATGTGCTAGTGGTGTAAGATCAGCTAAACAGATAAGTGGAAGAAAATAATGCACTCAGAATGAGACTCATATATCCATGGGAATTTAATAAAGTTTAAAGAAATTACCACAAATCAGTAGAAATTGTTTAGTCAGAGTTTGTTTTTTTTTTTGGGGGGGGGGGGAGGGACGTGGTCTCACCAAATGGAGAAAAATTGGATCCCAACCTAAGCCTACATAAAGGATGACCTCCAGATAGGTTAGGGATTCCCTGGTGGCTCAGACAGTAAAGCATCTGCCTGCAATGCAGGAGACCTGGGTTCCATCCCTCCGCCGGGAAGATCCCCTGGAGAAGGACATGGCAACCCACTCCAGTATTCTTGCCTGGAAAATCCCATTGATGGAAGAAAATGGTGGGTACAGCCCACAGGGTCACAAAGAGTTGGACACTACTGAGCGACTTCACTTTCACTTTCCAGATAGGTTAAACATTAAGTTGGAAGGGAAGAAACATACAGCTGATAGAAGAGAATTTATGAGATAATCTTCACAACTTAGGAATGAGGAAACCAAAAAATTTCAAAAGGCAAAGCCATAAAGCAAAAGATTGCTAAATACAATTATATCACACTTAAAATGCCCCGTATAGCTGAAATGGGAGAATTTTATTACATGTAAATTGTACCGCAATAAATAAGATAATCAGAAATATTGTGGAAATCTACATTTTGGATTGGTTTGTACCAGCAAGACAGTTACTCATATGCTTATCTATGTAAAATCTGCCAGATTCTGACTTTTGGAAAGGATCCACTGAGAACATGATGGAGATGGAAAGAGACTAACAGAAAGCTTCCACTGCTCCACCCCACTGCAGCCCTCCCTCCATGAGCAAGAAGGATTTTTCTTGTACAAAAACCAAGGAAGTCATTGGGAATTGAGCACCTTAAAGAATCCAGGAGATGAAGTGACCTCTTCATAGCTCTGGGAGGCTGTCTAGCTTCATTCATTTGGCACATACATATGGCAGTAACCCTGATCTAGGCATTGTTGTCACGGGGAGAAAGCATCAAACAAACCTGACCCACCCTCTGTACTTAGACAGCTGCCATTCTGTCTCCAGGGCCCTCAGGGAGAAGACCACAGGGAAGATATGTATGGGTGAGAAGGTGAGAAAACAAGAATCTGTGAAAGCCTCATTATGCTCAGGAAAATTAAGGTTTTTTTCATTCATGAAGAACACTATGTACCAAATTAATAGGTGACTAAATGGGAAGAGGCATTTTCAATGCTTAAAACTACAAAGGAATGAATTATTAGCTGGGAATTTCTGTAAATTGGTAAGTCAGTTTCTGTCATAGGAAGACAGGTAAAGAATATGAACAAGCAACTTAAGAGCTCTCAAAGCCAAGTTCTTGAAGGCATATTAAAGATAGTAATCAGAGAAATTCAGGTTCCATTGACAATATTAAATTGGCAATATTAAAACTGGATAATGCTGAGTGTTGCCAGGGAAGCAACTTGGCAAAAAGCTTCATGGGGAGTAGATCGGTACAGCCATTCTGAATAATCTGGCATGATAAAGACAAGTATACATGCATACCATGGTGCAGTAATTTTGCTACTGACAATTTATCCCAAAGAAAATTTCTAGCATTTGTATACTGCAAAATATATAAAGATACTCATTACAGTGATGTGTACAGTGGAGGGAGTTGGTGGCAGTTTGGGTAGAGTAAATACGGAAGATGTGAAGAATACATGGTTTTGGAGCTTTAGGAGGTACATATCTGATGTACACATGGAAGTGTAAGATTGGGTCTTAAAAAGATAGTACTTGGTGTGAAAGAATATGAAAATGAATGAGATCTGTAAAGGTTTACATAGTTTAAAATATATGCCAACAAAAATTACACATTTTGGAGCACTTTAAAATAAAAAGCAATAAATCCAACAGAATGATTACCTTGGAGCTGTGGATTAAGTGGACTAAATGTTAAAACAAGAGTGCATCACAATGATCCATCAATGATTCCACTGTGCCCTGAAGTGTGGAGTATTATTCATTCCACCCTGTCTATTGGATAAACAACTAATAAGTAGAATGAAGTGTAGTGCATCAAAAGAACCTAAGTGTTCATGGCTATTGGTGAAATGTGCCTTGCTTACTCCTTGGCTTTGCTTAAATCCTGCCACTCTTGCCTTCTGGGGTGTGGCCCATCTGAAAGTCTGCTGGGGGCTGATTTTGGGTTTTCATGTGCTCTAAACTCAGAGACCAGCAATTCTGAAGGAAGGAGCAGGGCACAATCACAGCCGTTCTGATCTCTACTTTTGTGCGTGTTCTTAAAATACTGCAAATGTTTTGAATATTTTCTCGGCTGTGAAGTACCATGGTATTTCTGCCTCTCCTCTCCTGTTTATCTAGTAGATCATTTTCATGTTTGTGCTTCTACATTTTTCTAGCATCAAATTGCTTTGATGAAACATTGTTGTATCCTATCTTCATTATGACTCAGCTGGAGGCCCTCTCTTTTGCAGTTGAGAAAACAAAAGCTAAAGACCCCACAGAACTTTCAAAATGTCATATTTCTGGGAAGTGATAAAAATAATACTTCACATCAAGTCTCCTGTCTTCAAACCACACTTCTTGATCTAACACTTAAGGCTGCTTTAATGCAAAGAAATCTTCAGTTCTAACTGAATTTCAAGTAATTGAAAAAAATTAATGAAGTTCTTACAGAACTTTCTTTTGCTATTTATGTAGGAGTTAACTAAGACTTAATTGGTACAGAGTCAGTAGATATGACAACCATGAAAAGGCAATTTTCAGGTGTAAGTCTGGAAGGCAGTGATAAATAATATAATTCCCTGGTCATCCACTACTGTTTGGAAACCATAATGCCTTTTATTGTAATTTCTGAATTTCAAGGAATTTCAACTTGTCCAAATGCATTAGGCTATGAACTGCAAATACTCTATAGTGTCATTCCATATGCAGTTTCCAAAAAATGAATATTTATGGCATTAAACTTTTCAAAATCAGAAAATAGTTTAGGTATGTATGTAATTCAATTTTGCAAAAATAACAGATATGCCAAAACTGATTAAAATAGAACTTACATGCTGAAGAAAAAGCAACAAGAATCTCTTATAAAGTGGCCGATGGGTTTTCTCTAAGTGTCTCTTGGAGGTGAGACCAGGATAACCTCTCTCCTGAACCACACAATGTCTACAACCTCCCAGTGCTCAATTGGCACACAACTATCAGATCTAATTAGAGTTCTCTGGCACTCCCCTTTCACATTTGCATTCAGAATGAAGATATAAACATTGCCTGATTTAGCCCCATCTACATTTCAAACGTTATTTATACAATTCCTCTCCCACCCTAACCTTAACCTCAAGTAAATACATTGTCCTTCTGCCTCCTCAAACTTGCTGTGTTCCCTCTCTGCATATGTACTTCCCTTGAATGGAATGTTCTGGAATGTTCTTCAACCCCCTTCATCAGTTTATTTCTTTTTATTTTTTAAAAACTTTTTATTTTGTATTGTGGTATAGCTGATTAACGAACAGTGTTGTGATAGTTTCAGGTGAACAGCGAAGGGAATACATGTATCCATTCTCCCCCAAGCTCCCCTCCCATCCAGGCTGCCACATACCATTGAGCAGAGTTCCATGTGCTATACAGTAGGTCCTTGTTGGTTATCCATTTTAAATATAGCAGTGTGTGCTTGTCCATCTCGAACTTCCTACCTATCCCTTTCCCCTGTTCTACCCACTGGCAACCATAAGTTTGTTCTTTAAGTCAATGAGTCTCTTTCTGTTCTGTAAGTTCATTTGTATCATTTCTTTTTATGTTTTACATGTATGGGCTGTCATATGATATTTCTCCTGCTGTGTCTGACTTATTTCTCTCAATATGACACTCTTTAGGTCCATCCATGTTGCTGACAATGGCATTATTTCATTGTTTTTAATGGCTAAGTAATATTTCATTGCATATGTGTACCACATATCCAGTTCTCTGTTGATGAACATGCAGATTGCTTCCATGTCTTGGGGCGCATGTATCCTTTTGGATCATGAGTTTCTCTGGATTTATGCCCAGGATTGCGATTGCAGGATCATATGATCGCTCTATTTTTAGTTTTGTAAGGAAACTCCATACTGTTCTCCATAGTGGCTGTACCAGTTTACATCTCCACCAGCGTTGTAGGAGGGTTCCCTTCTCTCCACACCCTCTCTAGCATTTGTTGTTTGTGGATTTTTTGATGATGGCCATTCTGGCTGGTGTGAGGTGGTATCTCATTGTAGTTTTGATTTGCAGTTCTCTAATAATTAGCAATGTTGAACATCTTTTCATGTGCCTATCCTATTGGCCTCTCTTCAGTTTAATTCTTAGTCCTTCTTCAATCCCAGATCAGAAATCATTTCCTCAAGAAATCTTCTGGACCCCCAGTTCAAGTCAAATCCTTTTTATATCAACTCTCAGAGATCTTTCTCCTTTGGATCACATATGTGGCTGGTAGTTATACATTTATTAATGTGATTATTTGCTTAATTTTTGTCCTGTCTTCTCCAAGAGACTAAAACTTTCATAAGAATTGTTTGTTGACATGATATTTTATTTTCTTCATCATTTTCTTATCCAGTATCTAACTCCCTCTTGTTTGGGGGTGGAGGGTGCTTTGGCCATTTATTTTGTGTACCGATCTTGTGTTTGGGGAGGTCTTCATCTTATCAGCCCACAGTTTAGGTGGCAGAGCCCATTACCTTAATTTTCTAGCCATTGTGCTTTGCAGCCAAACACAAACACACGACCCAGGCTGTGACATGCAGCCTGCCAGGGCACAGTCCAAAAGAGGCTGGTTGTCTCCAGTCCTGGAACTGGAACCATCAGTGCAAACTGTGCTGTTGTGCCAGGTGGTAGCCCTGGTGGTGGCACAATTTTGTGTCTTGTTTTGAAGATTGTTCTTGGAAGAATTATCCATCGTCCCTGCTTCTGGGGCTTTCCCAGAGATTCTGAAACTTATATCCTCTTAATGAAGAGGTTTTCTTTCTGCTTTAATGACTAAGAGCAATTTCTTTGGTTTGCAGCTGAGAACCTCAAGATGAATGAATAGTGGAATATCTTTGCCGCCAATACAAATTGGATGTTTTAATGTCTATGCTGTCCTATGAAGTTATTGCAAAAGGGACTTAAATTATAGAAGTAATCTGAGTGTTATCTCGAGGCTTGTTATGGCTCAGTATATTTCAACTGTAGGAGGCTACAAAAATGATCTTAAATTCATGTAAATATATGCATTGCCTTCCTATTGTTTAAAATCTTCTGACAAATGTTTTGGAGTTCTTTATGATCAATTTCAGAATAATTCAGCTCTTAATGCTTTCTGTTCGCTGTTTTATTGTACATCAAGGCAAAATGTTAGATATTTATGTGTCAGGATTTGTAAGTACTTCATCCATTGTTCACTTTCACTTTTCACTTTCATGCGCTGGAGAAGGAAATGGCAACCCACTCCAGTGTTCTTGCCTGGAGAATCCCAGGGACGGGGGAACCTGGTGGGCTGCTGTCTATGGGGTCGTACAGAGTCAGACACGACTGAAGTGACTCAGCAGCAGCAGCAGCATCCATTGTTCTATACTGAGAAAAGATATTGCAGGCTAAACAATACTGAAAAAAGAGATCTATACTGTGATTCTTTGAATCACACAGAAAATATTTCATGAACATATATATTTTGTAAGAAGAGAGCAATCATGACTACATATTTTTCTGGTCATGAACTCTGAATCCTGAATGAAAGTCCTAGAAGCTTAAAATACAATATAGTTTGCTTTTTGTTAAATATATTAACTGGGGTAACAGAAACAGTAATCTAACAGTTTAATTGTCCTTTCCTTGAATCATTTACCAATGGACCCACCTCATACTCACAGCAGAGGCTTTCAAGCTCAAATGTCACTGAGTCACACAAATGTGAGACATAACTGTTAAAAGACAGTTGAGAGTCATGGGGACGGTGAAGGACTGGCATGTTCATGCTGTTAAAAGATAAACAGGCATATTGAAATTTTTGAGCTAATTTGAGCAAAAATTGACTTGAATTGGACAGTTCCAAATCAGAAGTATGTAGGAATGATCCACAAATAAGAGCTCGGGGAGAAGCTTTTATAGAGAAAAAGCAGATGCAAAGTAGGGAAATTATTTATTGGCTATAACTTAAAGCCAAGTTGACTATGATTAGTTGTCCTCAGTATTTTGATTTTGTAATCTTGAGACAGTTATAGACTGAGGTTTTGGTTCACTTACAGATGGTGCCACAGCATTAAAGCCACATTAGTCTAATGCCCTCCTTGCTTATTAGTTTAACCATTCCACCCTTTGGTCATCCTCTTATACATGAGAGATTGACCAAATATTGGTGTTAGCCCACTCTCAGTTACCATCAGAGTTAGGGTCCTCCTTGTCTCATTGTGAAACTTTAAGGTTAAATTGCCAGATCATGAAAGAATCGTTCTTGCTGTTCATCTCACTGTTTGTCTTGTTTCTGTTTCTCCAAGTGCAGTAACTCCATTTGATGTGCTTCTAAGGGCTGCAAACATGCATTTAAGACCTTCGAGAGAATATAGCACACCAGGGAGACTACAATGATAACTATTAGGAGGATAATGCCAAAAGACTGAATGTATTCCTTAGCCAGAGCCCCCATGAATTAAATCAACCAGTATCAAATAAATCAGAGAATGTACCTGAAGGCGAATCAACTTGTTTTAGCCAAGTGGCTTGTTTGCTAATTTCCTGTATTTGCTATAATACCACAAGTGTATATCCAGGTACAGTAAGAGATATTTACTATGGCACAGATTCTTCTTAGTTCTGTAATTTTATTATCTAAACCATCTTAGCAAGATAGTTCAGGGACTTTTATTGTGCAGCTATGACCTTAGCAGTAGATTCAGTGAAAGATACCAGAGATAAGGAGCCTTATCTTCCTGTACAATAACAGAGAGAAAAGGCAAGTAGCAAAAAGGCCAAGAAAAGAAAGCTTTCATCTAGAGATTAAGATCTTGACCCATGAACTTGGGGGAACTGTCCACCTTAAGATGCCAATGGCTTCTATAGAGAAATCTCCCTAGTCAACTTGAACTTACATCTCCAGCTGGTTCCAAGAGCATGGTGTAGCTCTTTTTTAACTGGAGGATGTGAACCAAAGGTTCAAGTCCTTGAAGGTGCTCTGGGTCTGATCCTAGACCCAGACTGGTTTTAAAATCACACTCAGTTTGACACCACTGGTTTTCAGACCCAGTCTGGGAAAAGAGGTGCTCAAATAAAGTCAGAAAATACAGCATGCAAAAACCATGGAGCTAAGATCATAGGACTTAACCAACATCTTCAGAGGCAGCAAGGAATTTGAGAGCTCAAGGGCCTCAACAGGTACCTGCAACCTTCCCCTTTCTAGCCTTTCTAGGGGCGCTCAAGGGGAAGGTTATCTTACATAAGATTTATACCTCTTTGTGTCTCTGCTTCTGTCTGCTGTAGCCACTGCTCCTGTCACTTCTAGAATGCTGTGTAAAACATGCCCTGCTGTGTTGTCAGCACTGGCTGCATTGCTGCTGCTGCTAAGTCACTTCATTCGTGTCCGACTCTGTGCGACCCCATAGACGGCAGCCCACCAGGCTCCCCCGTCCCTGGGATTCTCCAGGCAAGAACACCGGAGTGGGTTGCCATTTCCTTCTCCAATGCATGAAAGGGAAAAGTGAAACTGAAGCCGCTCAGTCGTGTCCAACTCTTAGCCACCCCATGGACTGTAGCCCACCAGGCTCCTCCATCCATGGGATTTTCCAGGCGAGAGTACTGGAGTGGGGTGCCACTGCCTTCTCCGGGCTGCAGTGCTACCAGTACTCTATCCTGGTCACCCATCTAGTGCCCTTGGCTCACCCTTGACCTCTCAAGCTCCTTGTGGTTGTTTTCTCTCTACGAGTCCAGGACTATGAATCTTCACCAACTTTCTGATGAATCTCACATGCTCATCCCGTTATCTGGCCAATCGGAAATCAGTTCAGTTCAGTCCAGTCACTCAGTCATGTCTGACTCTTTCTGACCCCGTGGACTGCTGCACGCCAGGCGTCCCTGTCCATCACCAACTCCCACAGCTTGCTCAAACTCATGTCCATCGAGTCGGTGATGCCATCCAACCATCGCATCCTCTGTGCTTTATTGTGTCCTGTTCCTCATTTTTAGTGCCAGTAGGAGGGGATTCTACGTCGAAGTCTTAACTTCTCAGTAATATGGTTTATTTAGGCTTATTCACCCTCCCCCACGAGAGGGCTGGTTTGGATAAATTGAAGTTCATGCTTCAAGTCTGTGGAAGTCTTCCTACTGTTCTAACACAGAGACTCTGAAACTGTCTTGTCTTACAGGTGAGGCCCATAGCTAGGAATGGACCGATTGGCTACCCAATATCTCTATCTCAGCAGGGTCTTCCTGGTCTGTGCTTATTTCAGCATAGACAAGAATATTTAGGATTACTGTATACACTGTGTAAAGAGACATTGTTATTTAGTTGCTCAGTTGTGTCTGACTCTGCAACCACATGGGCTGTAGCCCACCAGGCTCCTCTGTCTTTGGGATTTCCCAGGCAAGAATACTGGAGTGGGTTGCCATTTCCTTCTCTAGGGGATCTTCCTAACCCAGGGATTGAACCTGCATCTCCTGCATTGACAGGTGGATGCTTTATCACTGAGCCACCAGGGAAGCATAAAGAGACCTCCTGATGATGATAATCTAAGAGCATAGTGTTATTGCTTACAGGGTTTATTAAGCTTTGTTCATGGGTGAGGGGGAACTACATTAACGATCTGATAGGAAAAAAAAAAAAAATTACACAGTGCCAGAAGCCAGCTTGAGTTTTCTCCCTGCATAATGAATTTCTAAGAGACTTCTCTAACTTCTCAACAAAAACATTCAGTCCATAAAGATTATCAGTAAGAATAAACTACTGATACATGCTCTTGTTCCTTTTGTCCTGATAACAGAACCTCACACAAGCTGCTTTGCAGCTTGCTCTTCCAGTGTGAAGTGTCTAAAAAAAGAAAAGAGGATGAACTAGAGAACATTGCAGACAATAGTCACTTGGAGTGAAGTGTACCAAGGCATTGAAGGCTTGGGATGAAGGAGGAAAAGTGTTGTGGTTCTGGGAAAGCACTGCCTTCAACTCCATCTGTGGAGAGATGTGTGCCACCAAACAGCTGGGATCAACCTCTCACACCAGGAGAAAATGCTGCTGGTCTTCAAATCATAGGGAGAAAAGGGACTTTGCTGGACTTTGGGGTCTTTCATTTCAAAGCTGGAAAGTTCATAAAACAACTGCTAGCATTTTTCTAACCTCTGTCCACGTCAGGACTGAGAGTTGTTTTGTTTTGGATCATGATAAAATAAGACAACTTCTAGTTTCTCAGTCACTGACTGTCATTTATGATGCCAAATGTTTTCTGGGTTTTGGTCCTTTATCATGGTGAACCCGAGTTACAAGCTACAATTGAAGCTAAAGCGTTCCTTCTGAAAGCCAAAACCATATATTGTAGATGGCTATGCTTGACTGTTTTTTTGATAGTGTCTAACTTATGTCTAAAAAAAATTGACATTCAACCTAAATGTCTGTGTTGTGTCTATTGAAACATCTTTATTCTTTTACAAGGTTTGCCTGGCTTTTATTGTTATACTTTCGTTATGATGGCAGAGATATTAAGAGAATGGCTATAGTTTCTACATTTACACTATCTTTTTTAACCTTCTTGTTTATATACATGAGTTTTCATAATGTGATGGTTTCTCTTTTTCTTTTTCATGTGTCTACTCAGCTAAGCACATCCCCAGTTTCTCAAACACTAATCTGCTTATTGCTCTGAAGGGAATTTGCAGTTGTAATTGAAATCCTTATTCTGTTGGCTTTCACTATGGGAGATTATCCTGGATAATCTAGGACCTGATTAAAGCAGTTGGAAGGTCTTAGAAGCAGGGGTTACACTCCTCAGCCCTGCTTCTAAGGTTTTTCAACTGCTTTTTAACTGTTTGTGTGTTGAGAGAGAAAAAAATGTCTACTTGCATTTTAAAATTGTTTTCCAGCTTTACTGAGATACGACTTTTGTATAACACGGTGTAGGTTTAAGGCATACAATATGGTGATTTCATTTTGTTTTTGCTTTTTTTGGTTGTCTGGGTCTTCGTTGTTGCGCGTGGGCTTTCTCTGGTTGTGGTGTGCCGGCTTCTCAGTGTGCTGGTTTCTCTTGTTGTGGAACATGGGCTCTAGGAGCTCAGCCTTCAGTAGTTGGAGCTCTCAGGTTCTAGAGTGTGGGCTCAGTAGCTGTGGCACGTGGGCTCAGCTTTCTCTCGGCATATGGAATCTTCCTGGAGCAGGGATTGAACCCCTGTTCCCCACATTGTCAGGTGAACTCTCAACCATTGGACTACCAGGAAGTCCATGATGATTTGATATACGTATATATTACAAAATGATGACCACAATAAGGTTAGTTAACACATCCAGCACCTCCAATAGCTAGTTTTTTTGTTAACTATAGTTACCATGCTTTACATTAGATCCCAAGAATGTATTCTACTCATGCTGCTGCTGCTAAGTTGCTTCAGTCATGTCTGACTCTGTGCGACCCCATACACGGCAGCCCACCAGGCTCCCCTGTCCCTGGAATTCTCCAGGCAAGAGCACTGGAGTGGGTTGCCATTTCCTTCTCCAAAGCATGAAAGTGAAAAGTGAAAGTGAAGTCTCTCAGTCGTGTCCGATTCTTCGCGACCCCATGGACTGCAGCCCACCAGGGTCCTCCGCCTATGGGATTTTCTGGAAGTTTCTACCCTTTGACCACCTTAATTCATTCCCCATCCCCTGCTCCTGGCAACAACTAATAATACACTCTGTTTCTATGAATTCAGTGTTTTTAGATTTCATATATAAGAGAGATCATAGAGTATTTGTCATTCTTTTTTCATTTAGCTTGAAGCTCTCTGGTTTTATTCGTGTTATTGCAAATGGCAGTATTTCCTTATTTTTTAATGACTGAATAATATTCATTTGTATGTGTATGTGTAAAGAAAAGAGATAACAATTGATGGCAAGGATGTGGAAAAAGAACTCTTATGTACTGTTGGTGGGAAGGTAAATTATCTATCTATATATCTACTTTCTTTATCCAAGACACATAGACTCTTTAAGTTGTTTTCATGTCTTGGCTATTGGGAGTAATGCTGCAATGAACATGAGAATGCAGAGATATCTTTGAGATCATGGTTTCCTTTCTTTGAGTATATAACCAGAAGTGGGATTGCTGGATTATAGGGTAGTTCTATTTTTAATTTTTTTTGGAGAAAGTTCCATGCTGTTTTCTGTAGTGGCTGCACCAATTTACACCCCACCTTTTCCAGATACATAATTGGCAAATATTTTCTCCCATTCCATAGGTTGCCTTTTAATTTTTGTTAATGGATTGAGTGATCAGTGGGGCTGAGAGCTGTGCCTTGAAGATGTGAAGGTCTCATCCTGGGCTTCATTATTAAGTAAACTGCTGGCTGCATCCTACTATTGGGGTGATGTAATAATTTGTGGGGTAGGACTATAGATATATCCTGTTTCTCACCAAACTCACTCACTACCTTTATTTCCCAAGAGTAATCTATCAGTCTTACCTAAATAAATTTTTATTATGATAGTTGCATATAATTTTATGATTGGATCTTTCCAGATTTATTGGTCAGTATTCTATAGTTGGAAAGTGAAAGTGAAGTCGCTCAGTCATGTCCGACTCTTTGCGACTCGTGGACTGTAGCCCACCAAGCTCCTCCGTCCATGGGATTCTCCAGGCAAGAGTACTGGAGTGGGTTGCCATTTCCAAAGATCTCTCTATATCACTTATTTATTTATTTAGTTATTGATCACCTACTTATTGTCAATATGGCTTCTTGTTTTATTCAGTGGGTTATAATGTATTATGGTCCTTGTTTATTTTGATGCTTAAATTAACTTGCCCAGTGTGAACCCCTTGGAGCTGCCTCCATGCATCCTTTTGACATGTCCTCAGTTTTAAAAAACTTTTACAGGTGTAATTCATTTTTAGCAGTTCCTTACTTCCTGGCACGAAATGTTCAGGTTCTTTTTGTACCTCCCCAGTGCTGACCCTGCAATCTGTCATTTCTCTAGGAATACCTGATTCCTTTTAATAGAGAATGGTATTTTGGGATACAGATCTGGGTGTCAGGTGTGCTAATTTCTCCTGGAGTGTAATTGCTTTTGGGTTTCTAGGACCTTTCAGTGGACAGAGCTGGGAAAAAATTAAATACCTCTTAAACCTGATGCTGGGAAGGATTGAAGGCAGGAGGAAAAGGGGACAACAGAGGATGATATGGTTGGATGGCGTCACTGATTCAATGGATATGAATTTGACCAAACTCTGGGAGACAGTGAAAGACAAGGAAGCCTGACATGCTGCAGTTCATGGAGTCACAAAGAGTCAGACATGACTGAGTGAGCAACAACAAACTGAATATTAAGTCTCGTTTTAGAACCTAGCTACAATGAGGCTTTTTAAGTGTGTCTTGATCATGGCATCCGGTCCCATCACTTCATGGGAAATAGATGGGGAAACAGTGTCAGACTTTATTTTTCTGGGCTCCAAAATCACTGCAGATGGTGACCGCAGCCATGAAATTAAAAGACGCTTACTCCTTGGAAGGAAAGTTATGACCAACCTAGATAGCATATTCAAAAGCAGAGACATTACTTTGCCAACAAAGGTCCATCTAGTCAAGGCTATGGTTTTTCCTGTGGTCATGTATGGATGTGAGAGTTGGACTGTGAAGAAGGCTGAGCACCGAAGAATTGATGCTTTTGAACTGTGGTGTTGGAGAAGACTCTTGAGAGTCCCTTGGACTGCAAGGAGATTCAACCAGTCCATTCTGAAGGAGATCAGCCCTGGGATTTCTTTGGAAGGAATGATGTTAAAGCTAAAACTCCAGTACTTTGGCCACCTGATGCGAAGAGTTGACTCATTGGAAAAGACTCTGATGCTGGGAGGGATTGGGGGCAAGAGGAGAAGGGGATAACAGAGGATGAGATGGCTGGATGGCATCACTGAATTGATGGACGTGAGTCTGAGTGAACTCTGGGAGTTGGTGATGGACAGGGAGGCCTGGCGTGCTGCGATTCATGGGGTTGCAAAGAGTTGGACACAACTGAGCAACTGATCTGATCTGATCTGAGCTGAATAAAATTTGTTTTCTTATTCTTTTGCATTTCATTACATATTTCTACTTCCTCATTTGTGAAGTTGCTCAGTCATGTCTGAATCTTTGTGACCCCATGGACTGTAACCTACCAGGTTCCTCTGTCCATGGCATTATCCAGGCAAGAGTACTGGAGTAGGTTGGCATTTCTGTCTCCAGGGGACTTCCTCATTTACTAGCACTTTATTTCCTTGGGTTTTCTCAGCCTTCCAGAATCAAGTGAAAGTTTTAAATTTGATTTTCAAGGTAGATTCTCAAAAATGAAGGTGTTTCCCTGATACATGACTTTAGGAGTCCCAATTTACATTGTCGATGCCTTATGCATTAGTTCATCTTTTCAAAGCACTCACAAGTTGATAAATATATAACTGACCATAGTATTTGAGTAAAGATTTGGGGAACTGGTAAAAAAAATTTAGTGGATGATGTTTTCATTATTTGGATTCTGTTTCAAAAGTCTAGTGAAAGTAGCCTTTTCTTACAAGTTTATTGTAATTTGATTTACTCTAATACCAGCCTTCCTCACACACATTCTTAGGTGTTAAACATCTAGCAGTGGACATGTAGTTACTATTGTTGCCTCAAATCCTCCTCTGACCTGTTACTTCTTTGGTGGGTTAAACCACGTTTGAAAGTTTTTAAAAGCCTCACAAATGTTATATTGCAGACAACATGCCTCAGACAGTTGTTTTGGTTATAGAGTAAAAATGTTTTTGCAAGAAGAATAAAATTCATTAAGGCCAGGGCACTTATGGTTTTGATTTAGCTGGGATTTATTTTTTTCTATTACTTCTTTCTTTACACATCAAGGGAGAAATTTGATACTGCACATAAGAGCAAGTTCCACATGGGAGATTTGTTTCTGGTACTTTAAACCCTGGGAAAATAAATCCCTATTTTTATTTGTTGTACTTGAGTCTATAATAGAAGAATATCATATAATTTACAATCCTAAATATTTCTTCTTATCTTGAATTTATCTGTCTTATATAAATTAGTTAGCTCTTAAATATCTTCCATGAGTTACTTTTCTTTAGCTGCTGGATCCAAGCCATCCATGGGAAATACCATCCAAGAAACGGCCAGGGAACAAAACCACAAAAAGTCTTGCTTCCCCTTTAGGGTTGTCCTTTCCATTCATCCCAATTCATTTTATCAGGAAAGAATTATGACAGCTTGATAATAGAATCTAAAGATATATAAAGAACTATAAAACAATTATACTCTAAGGAAGTTTACAAAATTAATTTTTATTTTTTAAATTTGCAAATTATCATAATCATTATGATTTGATGAAACCAAAGAACAGGGATTTGTTCAATAGGAGAAAAAAAATGCTTGAAGTAAATGTGTCCAAATATCTTTGATGTATTAAATAGAAATACACATGTATATATGTAGATATATTAAAAATATTTCTGTCACTTAGAATTCATAAATACAGAGGTGAATTATTTTTTTGGTAACTTTAATATCAAGGGCAACTTTTTATGTAGGAGATCAGCTATGCATATCAGAGGTGGTTTCTAAGATTCTAGAACACATTTCTAAATCATTGTATAGCATAATAAGGTCAGAATTGCTACCAGAAGATGATGTCCTTCATTCTACTAAATACTGAATAAACAAACATGATAAATTGTAATTTAGAAAAGAAAATGTGAGGTTTGAAACTAGAAAAGCCATGCTTCTTTGAACCTCAAACAAAGTAATGCAAACTGTTGCATTCAGATGAAATGGCAGAGAATGGATTGTTTCTGTAGAAATAAAGCCCTAACCAGTCCTTCAAGGGGGTGTCAATGACAGGGGTGACTCATCCCAGTGCTCCAGAGACAGATGTGCAGCTGAACAGAACAAGAGTGGTTTATCTTAGACAAGGACAGAAACAGCAGAGCCTCATGCCAATTTTTGCAAATTAATTATTTGGAAAGAGAAACAGCATATCACTTTAGCCATTTACTGAAATGTGCAGGAGACCTCCATGGAGCCTCCCTCTTCATCTGATCTCAGGAACACACAGCATGACTCTTCAAAGTACCCAGCTTCCTGCCAGGCTGATTCTGGCCAACAACCCAGGGGGCGTCGCTGTGAAAGAAAACCCTTATGTTTCATCTTCAAGGCTGAGGGTGGAATGTGATGATATTCAAGGGAAAACTGCAGGTAGAAACGCACTTTCTCTGAGGAAAGAAAATCACAAAGTATCAGTGCAATTACAGTTAGTTTTTGTCATAACTGATAAGCTACTGCAAACAAAGAGCAAGGACTCTCTAAGACTCCAAATGACTATGTTGAACTTGAAAATGTGCATTTGTGTGTGATTTGATCATACGTTTAAAAGAAAATTGTGTATTAATTTTTAGATTTTTTTTTCTTTCACCACAAGATGCATTTAGTTGGTCTGAGGTAAATTTTTCTTTGGAAATTCTGCTGGGTGGAGACAGCATAACAATGGGTTTTTGAATGTATTAAAATTTGTAACAGATATATGCTATTTTAACTTATCTAGCATCTCTCTCCATTCTACAGAAAAAAAATATGCCAATTTTCCTTTGGGAAACTAGATTTCCTATTCTCTGGCCAAGTGTCCTGATGAGACTCTAGAGTGTGAAAACTGTGACCCTGATTTTCCAAGGTGTTATGTTTATTTTACAGAAAGGCACCCAACCTAAGTGGACCGATCAAAGTGAATTATTTAGGTTCTAAACTGAGCTTTCTAAAAGAGATGCTGTTTATTTTCTGCTAAACTTGAACATGAAAGGTATGGGTTAGCTGTCTTGCTTCACTGTGGAACCTGAGAATAAGCCATCCCATTAGGGGATCAGGTGGAGAGAAGGAGAAATTTCTTATGGTGACATAGTTCAAGCCTTAGGCTCAAGTCATATATGAATTTTTATGTGATCCAATACATTCTTTCATTTGACAAATTAGCATGAGTAAGATGTCTGTTATGCAACAAAAGATGATTTGACTAATATTGTAACTGAATAAGATTCAGGCTCCTATTCTAATGCCCTGTTGAATACAATCAAGTGTTTATATGGAAAAACTAAAAGAAAAATTATCCTGTTGCTGTGCCTCAGAAACTGAAAAGTTCACACAAACACACGATTGCATTGAATGTTGGTACCTGCAAAAATGAAACTGAAAGATCCGAAGAGGGTATTGATTGGAGCATTTATGGGATACTTCTCTTGCAAAACAAGTTTAATAAAAGATAATGTCTAGTCAAGGCTATGGTTTTTCCTGTGGTCATGTATGGATGTGAGAGTTGGACTGTGAAGAAGGCTGAGCGCTGAAGAATTGATGCTTTTGAACTGTGGTGTTGGAGAAGACTCTTGAGAGTCCCATGGACTGCAAGGAGATCCAACCAGTCCATTCTGAAGGAGATCAGCCCTGGGATTTCTTTGGAGGGAATGATGCTGAAGCTGAAACTCCAGTACTTTGGCCACCTCATGTGAAGAGTTGACTCATTGGAAAAGACTCTGATGCAGGGAGGGATTGGGGGCAAGAGGAGAAGGGGACGACAGAGGATGAGATGGCTGGATGGCATCACGGACTCGATGGACGTGAGTCTCAGTGAACTCCGGGAGTTGGTGATGGACAGGGAGGCCTGGTGTGCTGTGATTCATGGGGTCGCAAAGAGTCGAACATGACTGAGCAACTGATCTGATCTGAATGTTAATTAAAATATTAAATGTGAGAAAGTATTATGTTCCACTTTTTAGAGCTTTCCCCTTCTCTTATTTGTAATTCTTATTCCAAGATCCTTAGTAAAATAATTGTTTATAGTTTAATATCCCTAAATTGTGAAAGGCTGAATAAATGCCTGCAAATGTAGGTGCAGAGAAATTTCCCCCCTTTCCCTTTTATTAATAGGTTCCTTGGCTGGTCTAATAATTAGATTGACATTGTACAGATTAATGGGTTGGAAATAAATTTAATTTCATATGTACTGGATCCCCAAAGATTTGAGACTCAAGAGCAAGCTGGGTGGTTGAGAATTATATGCCACACTGAGCTAAGGAATGGAGTAGGAGTCTGGAGCTTCAAAGGGGAGGAGGGGAATTCACAGGAGAATCAGAAGAGCCAGTGTTTGGTAATTAGGTGTTTGCCTTGCCTGTGTTTGATCTTTTGGAATTTTCTTTGGTAATAACCATCTTTCTGGGCCAGGCCTTCCATCTAAATTCTCTTATTATTATTATTTTTTTGACTGTGCTGGGTCTTCGTTGTGGTGCAAGGGCTTCTCTTTGCCCTGTGTGGGCTTTTCTAGTTGCAGAGCACAGGCTCAGCAGTTGTAAATTCTTTTAGGTAGTTAAGGGAGTAAGAATTTTGTTTTGTTTTGTTTTGAGTCTGCTGGGTCTTCATTAGCTTTAGCTCAAAATAGCCCATATGCCAAAGTGACCTATTTTGGGGTCGCACATTCTGCTTCCCCTCATAGGCAGCAAGCTTCCATGGTATATTTTTCCAGGCTTACAGCTTTACTTGGAGCATATTCTATGTATGTTCCTGATTAAAAAAAAAAAAAAGGAGCATAGAAAATAATTTTTTAAGAATAATCAAAAAATATTTTGAGGAGATTTTCACACTTGAATCAAGGTAGTTGGATATAAAATTCTTGATTGAAAATAATTTTCTCTCATAGTTTTAGAGAAGTCATTCCATTTTTTTCCAGTTTGATGCTGCTGAGAAATACAATGCCCTTTTTGTGCCCAGTTCTTGGCATTTCATCTGTACTCCTCTTCCTCCCACACCATTTGTAGTGACAAAGTGACAAACTTTAGTCAGTCTCCTTGGAGTCTTTCTTTTGACTAGGCCGTACTCTTAGGCTCTACTATTGACTCACTTAGTCCAATTTTAGCAAGAATCCTGCTGGTTCAGTTTAGTGAAAATCCCCCCACCCTTGATATCTCATCAAAATGTTCATCTCTCATCTTTGGCATCTGACCAAATTCCTTATCCTGCATGCAAGTATCTTATTACCCTTGCCTGCCTTCAGCAATATTCCTGTCAAATTTGTTATGCAGACTCTCTCCTCACCCCTGATGTTTCCTCTTAGTAATTTTCCATCCGCTGATTCCACCCTGCTCTTTGGCTATCTAGTTCCTCTTTTCCTTGTTGTATTCAGAATTGACCCAGTCTCTGTCCCCTACTACAAACCCCATTGTAATAGTCTCCCTAAAAAAGTCTTTCCCAAGCGGCAGAATAATATTTTTATTTAACAGTAGGCATTGTCTTCATTCCTGTTTTTAACACACGCCTTGTTCTCTGTTAAGCCTGAGTGTCTCTGAGTCCTAAGTCTTCCTGAACTCAATTCCTCTAGAGTACATTTTCTCTTTTCTTGAAGGGATGGAGAAGAAAAGTCACCTGGCACAGGGTAGAGGAGGTATGTAGTATCATATGAATCTTTTATATAGCCCCACCCTTGTCTCTGTCTCCCAAGGTACCTGGTGACTCCAATTCCTGAGAGCTTTCCGGGGTTCTGAAGATAGTCTCAGTCTACTTTTCATCAGTATCATTCTCTGCAGGTTTCAGCTTTCGTTATGCTTTAGGTCATTTGCCAATTCATTTTCCAACCTCTTAAGTGTTTTTTTTTTTTTTTTAATATATATATTTATTGATTTATTTGGCTGCGTTGGGTCTTGGTTGCAGCATGTGGGATTATCACTGTGTCATGTGGAACCTTTTGTTGTGATGCCCAGGTTCAGTAGCTGTGGCATCTGGGGTTAGTTGCCCTGCAGCATGTGGGATCTAACTTCCCCAACCAGGGATCAAACCCATATCTCCTGCATTGCAGGACAGATTCTCTCTTTCTTTTTAACTTTTTATTTTGTATTGAGGTGTAGTAGAAATGGCAACCCACTCCAGTATTCTTGCCTGGAGAATCCCATGAACAGAGGAGCCTGGCAGGCTATAGTCCATGGGGTCGCAAAGAGCTGGACATGACTGAGCAACTACCACACACACACACAGTTGATTAACAATATGTGATAGTTTCAGGTGAAGAGTGAAGGGACTCAGCCATACACATACATGTATCCATTCTCTCCCAAACTCCCCCCACCTCCAGTCTGTAAGGTGAATTCTTAACCACTGGACCAATAGGAAAGTCCCCCTCTTAAGTTTTAATAATAATATCTTATTTATCATTGTCTCTTTTCCCATTTTCTTTGTCCTTTAGAGTTTATGATGTTTTTTTATTCTTTTATGTTATGCTAGAGTTGTTTCAGGGCTTCCCTGGTGGCTCAGTGGTAAAGAATCTGCAAGCCAATGCAGGAGACACAGTTTCAGTCCCTGGGTTGGGAAGATCCTCTGGAGAAGGAAATAGCAACCTGCTCCAGTATTCTTGCCTAGGAAATTCCATGGACAGAGGAGCCTGGTGGGTTACAGTCAATGGGGTCACAAAGACGTTGGACATGACCGAGCATGCATGCATTTAGCAAGTAAACAACAACACAAAGTTGTTTCAAGAAATAAATCCATGGAGTTAAATCACCATTTAATATAGAACTTCCTATTTACTACTCAACGAATGGCTTTATGCATATATTCAATCTTTATAAAATCCATTGAGAATGTAGGCTGTGATTGACATCTTCTGGCTCTCTAGTTCCCCAAATGCTGACCCTTGTGTTATAAACTCAAAAGTGTTTAGCATTTATGAGTTAGTTTTACACATTATGATTCTTCTGTTCTCATTCACCACATTCCTGTAATGGCCAATATGAGTAAGGGACAGAGGCAATGTATATGTATTTGCATATGTGTTTTCCTGCGTCTGAATACAGCATACTTCCTGCCTATAAGTGACTCATTATCTGTTTGGAAAAGCAAAAACTTCTATTCTTAGGATATTAAAGCAGTATGATAATTAGAAAACAGTAAGATAAAACTAAAGACATATCACAAGATGGAGTTATTTGTCAAATGAGAGACCAGTGTTTGTATTCAGAACCTGGGCAGATCTTTATTTATTTGACTGAGATGGAATTGAAAACTTTAATAAGAGAGCTGTATTTGAGTGAAGGCTTGATGGATGAATGGATGGACTTAAAATTATTTAAAGTCTAGACTGGTGTGTCAATAACTGTCATATGTTCATGAAATCTAATTTTCTAACCCACTTATCTCTCAGGGCCCATGGCTAGGTGATATTTCTGAGTTAGGTGGAGCCACAAAAAAAGCTGATAGAAGTGATGCCCTCCACACTCTCCTAACCCTTAGAAACACCCCTCATATGATCACTGTACACTCTCATCCCTCACTAGGCTGTGCCCAGTCTTCATACTCTTGTTTCCACCAACTTGACATGTGGTTGTAAATCTCCACGTGCTATTTTCTTCTTCCCTAACTAGGCTTGTTTCCTGCTCTCTCCTGGCTTCCTTGTCTCATTGTCCCTAGAATGTGACCTGACACAGATTGAATTGAAAGTGATAGTAAAACACTCAGCTGTCCAGTAGGCCCTTAGCCTGTGGACACTCCAGCAGGAAGTTGAAGGTGTAAACTGAGTTCTACTATGAATATTTTTCTGGATTTGAACCCCTGAGCTGACCAAAATGGTCTTAGAAAGAGTGGTTTATGTTGACTTTGGAGTGCAGTATTTGACTGAAGTGAAAGTTTGTTGTTTTGAGCCAATAACTATTTTCTGGGAGGAAATTTCAGTCATTATAAAATCCTAAGTTTCTTCTTTTTCTTGTTGTGTGGCTGCTAAGTCGTGTCCAGCTGTTTGCAACCCTATGAACTGTAGCCCACCAGGTTTCTCTGTCCATGGGATTTCGCAAACAAGAATACTGGAGTGGGCTGCCATTTCATTCCCTGGGAATCTTCCTGACCCAGGGATCCAACCCATGTCTCCATCAATTGCATAGACCAACACAGATTTAAAAACTGTAGAAACACCTTGGCTGAAGTGATTTATTTCCTTTTAAGCCTGAGCATGCTCTGTGAACATCTGAGTGCCAGAACCCATGAGATCCTTAGGATTTGGGGTAGTTGTGAAGTAAATCTAATCTGTACGATATGAATAAAGTACTTGATGGAATAAACTTTAAAATGTAAACAATTGTGGGCCATGTACAACACTCAGACTCTACCTGCTCCAAATACTCTACCTGAGTATTTGGTAGTAATGAGTGCATTAGGAGAATAGAATTGATTTGGGTTCTTTGATATAACCTACTGCATGTGAGCAAGTCAGCTTTGTATAGCTCTTAATTCAATTAGTTTTTTCCACATTAATTAACTCCTGCATATTCAAAATTTCCCCCCACCATGACTAAAATGTTAACCTGTCTTTTCAATTTGTGCTGCTAAGAACAAGCACATCCTGGATTGCATTTTCAATCCACTAGGCACAGATTGTCTCTGAGGACAGGCAAACCCAAGGGCTGAAGTTAGAGCTACAGGAAAAAAAATATTCCAGGATCTTTTGAATATTGCATAAGCACATATGGGATTCTCAGCCTTGGCATCCTATGAGAATGAGGGTGATCAGATTGTTTTGAAGGAAACAAATTATAGGAAAGCTTTTGCCAGAATCCATTGAAATCATCTTCTGTTACCTAGGGACTGTTTTTTTTTTTTTTAAATCCCAGATGCTTGGAATTAATTCCACATTCAAAGCCTGTTTTTTAGAAGAAGAAAGATAGGTTTCTTTATAATTTTTTAAGAGGTTAAAGGTGGGGAAGTTTCTTAATTTATTTTCTTGGAGGAAACAAAATATAGCAAGGCAGCATTATAATCTCTTTTAAGGATTTATTTAAATGTCAAACTCCGGGGGACTGAAACTGTCTAAGGAAAAATGAATAAACAGCCGATTAGCATTTAGACAATATTCTTTTATTGTTTGACTATAGAAAATAATGCTGAAGAGAATTAATTTGGATTTTGGCAGAAATTTGAATAGTAGAAGTAAAGCATGCAAATAATTGAGTAAATTTGTGTCTTGTAAGAACATTTATTGGAATAAATTAAGGAATGGCACAATGACAAAAATTCTCTGGAGGCTCTAAGTACCAAAAAAACAAGAAAGTAGGAATTTTATACGTATTCAATGGTTTTTTAGAATTTTTAAAAGGAAGGTCTCTTTTTCTCTTTCTTTTAAAATCAGGGCTTTTAGCACTAAAGCAATTGAGAACTAAATTCCATTATTGGGTATTGAAAACTATCACTTGTTGCTCTGTTGTCCAGGTTAGAATTTAAATGATCTCAAATGTTGTCTGCCCATTTTAGTCAGGAATAGAGAAAGAAGGAATCTCGAAGTAGTTATTTGGAATCTTTGGATGTCTTTAGGTATAGAAAGGGTATATCATTTAAAAAAATTTTTTTGGCTGTACCACGTAGTATGTGGGGTCTTTGTTCCCTGACCAGGGACAGAACTGTGTGTCCTGCAGTTTTATCTGTAGGAATCTTAATCACTGGACCACCAGGCAAGTCCCTAGGTGTATCATTTTTAATAGAAAATTTTCTTCTAGATAATAATATATTCTGATAATTTGATTACTGTAATTTATTGAGCATGAACTGTGGACATTTCAGCTATTTTCTCCATTTTCAGATCTAATTAGACTAGATGGCTTATTGAAATGTATACATGCAGAAATACTTACATTTAATGGAGAAGCTTGAAAATATCCTAAATTAGAAAGCCGTTTATTTTACTGATGAAGTCTTCATACTGTGTAGTGTTGATCAGCTTATACAACTAAATGGAATTAATTTACCCCACTCATTTCCCTTCTTATATGGTGTGACCTATCAGGGCATTTCTGGGAGAGCATCTTCATTATGTGTATTAAAGATGCCTGGGTCTGTTATCACTTTCAGTGTAGAAAATAATGGTTTAATTTTCTTTCCCAAGTGCTTTAGCAAGTAGAAGAGTCCAGAGAGAAAGGAGGTGGGGTTCTGCTGAATGTGGTCAGGAGCTTACATGGGGACAGTCTGCCTTCTAGAGGGCAGTGATGGCAACAAAACCCAGAAAGTTGCTTACAGAAGTCATAGTCTTAAGAATTGCCCTAACTTTGCATTCCTTTCTCTCTGATCCTATTAGTTTATTTCAGTGGGCACCTGTGATGAGGATTTCCTTGTTCTGCCTAATTTTAGAAAAAAGAAGAAAAAAAAAAAGTCAGCTCAGGATCACAGGAGCCCAGGCTATCAATGTGGTTGTGGTAGGTGTGGTTAACTGAGAGCCGTAAGGTGTTACCTGATGGCAGTGCCTCTAGTTGCTGAAGAAGAGAACTGCCTACGAGAACAGGCTTCATCTTTCTTGCATGGATCCCGTGCCGTCTTACAGTGATGCATGAATAATGCAGGGGACCGCTGTGTGCAGAGAGCAGACACTTGACACTCCCTCCTGTTCCCTCTCTCTCCCCGCCCCCCCCTCCTCCGTTCACTTCAGTCTCTTTTCTAATGTCCCTTTCTGCTCCCTCTCCACTTCTCTTCACTAATCAAATGGCTTCTTTGTGGTATAGACTTGATTTACTTCAAACATGTAATAAAACCTGCCATTTATTCAACCCGCTGTCTTTAGTGTATTTGTCATGGCTGGAATATCTAGAAGTGAATTAGAAAGGAAAAATGAGATTTTCCAAATCCATTAGTTTTATGACCTAATCTGATACGGCAGTCCGTGTCCCTTGAGCACAATCATATTATTGATACTTAAGCATAATCATAGTAATTTGAATTTAAAGATCTCCTGAAGCTACAAGTAGAATTAAAGCCCTATCACAGTGTAGCACTCTCAGCATAAGAAAAGCTATTTGAGTCAGGACATGTCAAGACCAAATGGTTTTTATTATTATTAAAGTATAGCTGATATAAAATATTGTTTTAGTTTCAGGTGTATAGCATAGTGATTCAGTATTTATGCAGATTATATTACATTATAGGTTATTATAATAGGTATAGTTCCCTGTGCTACACAGTAATTTCTTACTGTTTATCTATTTTATATACAGTACTGGGTTGGCCAAAATGTTCAGATTTTTCCATAAGATATGAAAAAATTCAAATGAACATTTTGGCCAACCCAGTAGTTTGTATGTGTTAATTCTAAACCCCTAATTTGTCCCTCCCTTTTTCTCTCTTCTCTTCGGCAACCAGTTTGGCCTTCTATATCTGGGAGTCTGTTTCTGTTTTGTATATACATTAATTTACATTATTTTTAAAAATTTCACATATAAGTTGTATCATATAGTAATTGTCTTTCTGTCTGACATTTCACTAAGTAGAATATTCTCTTGGTCCTCCTGTGTTGCTGCAGATGGCAAGGCCCAAAGATTTATCCTCAGCATGTTTGAACATGAAGTAATCAAATATCTTTTGCATGTATATTAAATTATTTTAAATATTGAGTATAAAATTGGGAACATTTAATTTCTTTAAATATATTCAGCTGCACAAAGCCATTAATAAAAGGTTTGCAGGGCTAACAGACCGCTTTCCTCTTTGATTCAAAAGAAACTGTTGTTTGAATACATATTGCTAGTAAATGCTAGCTAGTCCTCAGATAATTTATCATGAATGATCTACAGATTCACCTTTCTGTTGTTGGGAATGAAATACCTCCCTCTGAACGGGTGCTGTCATGTTATAATGGAATGTCTTTTTATCCATCCACAGAATCCCTATCATTTTCCAGTTCAGTGAAGCCACATAACACTGTGTCTTTTTCTGTCTGACTTCTAAGTCCACTCATATCTTGAGAGAATCTCTAATTATAAATAGTCTTGGTGAACCAGTGGTGGCAATATCCTGGCAGATGATTGCTGCTAAAAATGACTGCTGTGCTTCTAGCTCCTTGGGTTTTAGAGATGTTTATTTTATAAGCCAGATCATTATGTCTATCAGTTGTGTGGATTCTTGATACTTTTCTAATAATTTTATTTTTGGTAATTAGAGCCAGATTTAATATCTGTGGTAGGTAGAAATACCAGCCCTGGTCTTTAATGTCTCTTTTTATTCAGGCTCCTTTCCATATGATTTTGCCATCCTCCCCATTTGAAATGGTGCATATATCCTAATGTCTTGATTTTGGGCTTGTCCATGAATTTGCTTTGTCCCGTGGAATGTGGATGGAAGTGATACTGTGTCAGTTCTGAGTCTAGACCTTAGGAGGCATCACATTCTGCCTGCCTTCTCGTGCTTCCGCTAGTGACATGAGAAAGCTTCTTCGGGTATGTATTACAGTATTGTAAATTATAGTTACCATGCTGAAATTAGATCCTCAGAACTTATTAATCTTATAATGAAAATTTGTACCCTTTGACCAACATCTCCCTGCTTTCCCTATCCCCCAGCCCCTGGCAAACATCATTCTCTGCATCTATGAGTTTAGTGTTTTTAAAGTTCACATGTAAGTGATACCATACAGTATTTATCTCCCTCTTTCTGACTTATTTCACTTAGCATAATGGCCTCAGAATTCACTCATGTCATCACATATGGGAGGATTTCCAGTTACTGGTTTCTAACTCAGCAATGATACAGTGTTAGTTACTCAGTCATGTCTGACCTTTTGAGACCCAATCTACTGTACCTGCCAGGCACCTCTGTCCATGGAATTCACCAGGTGAATACTGGAGTGGGTAGCCATTCTCTTGTGCAAAGGATCTTCCTGACCCAGGGATTGAACCCAGGTCTCCTGCAAAGCAGATAGATTCTTTACCATCTGAGCCAGACACTAGAGCCACCAGGGAAGCAATGATACAGGTTATGTCTATACAAACAAAAAAGTTGGAAAGGTCAGAATCCAAAGAAATTCAGTAAAATAATTTAAAATTTGAACTAATTTGACATTTTGGGTCTGATGTATCCAGAAATCCTATGAAACAGGGGTCACCAACCTCTGGGATCTTAAGCCTGATGATCTGAGTTGGAGCTGATGCAATAATAATAGAAATAAAGTGCACAATAAATTTAATGCACTTGAATCATGCCCCAAACCATCGTGGTTTGTTCATGTGGAAACTATCACAGTGTCAGGGCACCCTTTTCTCCATGTCTTGCTTTATCAGTGAATTAAAGAACCAAGATAAATGGATAGAAAGAAGAATTAAGAACTAAAAAAAAAAATTTGGCAGACTGTAATGTGACTAGTCTGAATTTGGCTATAAGGAATTCATGAGCCACAGTCAGCTCCAGGTCTTGTTTTTGCTGACTGTATAGAGCTTCTCTATCTTTGGCTGCAAAGAATATAATCAATCTGATTTTAGTGTTGACCATCTGGCAATGTCCATGTGTAGAGTTTTCTTTTGAGTTGTTGGAGGAGGGTGTTTTCTATGACCAATGCATTCTCTTGGCAAAACTCTATTAGCCTTTGCCATGCTTCATTCCGTATTCCAAGGTCAAATTTGCCTGTTACTCCAGATGTTTCTTGACTTCCTACTTTTGCATTCCAGTTCCCTATAATGAAAAGGACATCTTTTTTGGGTGTTAGTTCTAAAAGGTCTTGTAGGTCTTCATAGAACCGTTCAAATTCAGCTTCTTCAGCATTTCTGGTTGGGGCATAGGCTTGGATAACTGTGATATTGAATGGTTTGCCTTGGAAACAAACAGAGATCATTCTTCGTTTTTGAGATTGTATCCAAGTACTGCATTTCGGACTCTTTTGTTGACCATGATGGCTACTCCATTTCTTCTAAGGGATTCCTGCCCACAGTAGTAGATATAATGGTCATCTGAGTTAAATTCACCCATTCCAGTCCATTTTAGTTCACTGATTTCTAGAATGTCGACGTTCACTCTTACCATCTTCTGTTTGACCACTTCCAATTTGCCTTGATTCATGGACCTAACATTCCAGGTTCCTATGCGATATTGCTCTTTAGAGCATCAGACCTTGCTTATATCACCAGTCACATCCACAGCTGGGTATTATTTTTGCTTTGGCTCCATCCCTTCTTTCTTTCTGGAGTTATTTCTCCACTGATCTCCAGTAGCATATTGGGCACCTACTGACCTGGGAAGTTCCTCTTTTAGTATCCTATCATTTTGCCTTTTCATACTGTTCATGGGGTTCTCAAGGCAAAAATACTGAAGTGGTTTGCCATTCCCTTCTCCAGTGGACCACATTCTGTCAGACCACTCCACCATGACCCGTCCATCTTGGGTGGTCCCACATGACATGGCTTAGTTTCACTGAGTTAGACAAGGCTGTGGTCTGTGTGTTCAGATTGGCTAGTCTTCTGTGATTATGGTTTCAGTGTGTCTGCCCTCTGATGCCCTCTTGCAACACCTAGTGTTTTACTTGGGTTTCTCTTACCTTGAACATGCGGTATCTCTTCATGGCTACTCCAGCTAAGCGCAGCCTCTGCTTCTTACCTTGGAGGAGGTTGCCCCTCCTGACCTTGAACATGGAGTAGCTCCTCTTGGCCATCCTGCACCCACGCAACTGGCGCTCCTTGGACGTGGGGTTGCTCCTCTTGGCCGCTGCCCCTGACCTCGGATGTGGGGTCACCCTGATAGAAAGAGTGCCTGATGAACTATGGATGGAGGTTTGTGACATTGTACGGGAGACAGCGATCAAGACCATCCCCATGGAAAAGAAATCCAAAAAAAGCAAAATGGCTGTCTGAGGAGGCCTTACAAGTAGCTGTGAAAAGAAGAGAAGCGAAAAGCAAAGGAGAAAAGGAAAGATATTCCCATTTGAATGCAGAGTTCCAAAGAATAGCAAGGAGAGATAAGAAAGCCTTCCTCCGTGATCATTGCAAAGAAATAGAGGAAAACAACAGAATGGGAAAGACTAGAGATCTCTTCAAGAAGATTACAGATATCAAGGGAAAATTTCATGCAAAGATGGGCTCGATAAAGGACAGAAATGGTATGGACTTAACAGAAGCAGAAGATATTAAGAAGAGGTGGCAAGAATACACAGAAGAACTGTACAAAAAATATCTTCACAACCCAGATAATCATGATAGTCTGATCACTCACCTAGAGTCAGATATCCTGGAATGTGAAGTCAAGTGGGCCTTAGAAAGCATCACTATGAACAAAGCTAGTGGAATTCCAGTTGAGTTATTTAAAATCCTGAAAGATGATGCTGTGAAAGTGCTGCACTCAATATGCCAGCAAATTTGGAAAACTCAGCAGTGGCCAGGACTGGAAAAGGTCAGTTTTCATTCCAATCCCAAAGAAAGGCAATGCCAAAGAATGCTCAAACTACCGCACAATTGCACTCATCTCACATGCTAGTATGGAGAAGGCAATGGCACCCCACTCCAGTACTCTTGCCTGGAAAATCCTGTGGACGGAGGAGCCTGGTAGGCTGCAGTCCATGGGGTCGCTAAGAGTCGGCTACGACTGAGTGACTTCACTCTCACTTTTCACTTCCATGCATTGGAGAAGGAAATGGCTACCCACTCCAGTGTTCTTGCCTGGAGAATCCCAGGGACGGGGGAGCCTGGTGGGCTGCCGTCTATGGAGTCACACAGAGTTGGACATGACTGAAGCGACTTAGCAGTAGCAGCACATGCTAGTGAAGTAATGCTCAGAATTCTCCAAGCCAGGCTTCAGCAATACGTGAACTGTGAACTTCCAGATGTTCAAGCTGGTTTTAGAAAAGACAAAGGAACCGAAGATCAAATTGCCAACATCTGCTGGATCATGGAAAAAGAAAGAGAGTTCCAGAAAAACATGTACTTCTGCTTTATTGACTATGCCAAAGCCTTTGACTGTGTGGATCACAATAAACTATGGGAAATTCTGAGAGATGGGAATACCAGACCACCTGACCTGCCTCTTGAGAAACCCGTATGCAGGTCAGGAAGCAACAGTTAGAACTGGACATGGAACAACAGACTGGTTCCAAATAGGAAAAGGAGTACGTCAAGGCTGTATATTGTCACCCTGCTTGTTTAACTTATATGCAGAGTACATCATGAGAAACGCTGGGCTGGAAGAAGCACAAGCTGGGATCAGGATTGCCAGGAGAAATATCAATAACCTCAGATATGTAGATGACACCACCCTTATGGCAGAAAGTGAAGAGGAACTAAAAAGCCTCTTGATGAAAGTGAAAGAAGACAGTGAAAAAGTTGGCATAAAATTCAACATTCAGAAAACGAAGATCATGGCATCTGGTCCCATCACTTCATGGCAAATAGATGGGGAAACAGTGGAAACAGTATCAAACTTTCTTTTTTTGGGCTCCAAAATCACTGCAGATGGTGATTGGAGCCATGAAATTAAAAGACGCTTGCTCCATGGAAGGAAAGTTATGACCAACCTAGATAGCATTTTAAAAAGCAGAGATATTCCTTTGCCAACACAGGTCTGTCTAGTCAAGGCTATGGTTTTTCCAGTGGTCATGTATGGATGTGAGAGATGGACTGTGAAGAAAGCTGAGTGCCGAAGAATTGATGCTTTTGAACTGTGGTGTTGGAGGAGACTCTTGAGAGTCCCTTGGACTACAAGGAGATCCAACTAGTCCGTCCTAAAGGAGACCAGTCCTGGGTGTTCATTGGAAGGACTGATGCTGAGGCTGAAACTCCAATACTTTGGCCACTTCATGGGAAGAGTTGACTCACTGGAAAAGACTCTGATGCTGGGAGGGATTGGGGGAAGGAGGAGAAGGGGACGACAGAAGATGAGATGGCTGGATGGCATCACAGACTCGATGGACTGAGTTTGGGTGAATTCTGGGAGTTGGTGATGGACAGGGAGGCCTGGCGTTCTGTGATTCATGGGGTCACAAAGAGTTGGACACGACTGATCGACTGAACTGAACTGAATGTGACTAGGCCTAGACTGCATATTAAAAAGCAGAGACATCATTTTGCTGACAAAGGTCCATATAGTCAATACTATGGTTTTTCCAGTAGTCATGTATGGATATGATAGTTGGACCATAAAGAAGCCTGAGCACCATAAATTGATGCTTTCAATTTTTTCAAAAAAATTTTTTTAGTACTCTTAAGAGTCCCATTTACAGCAAGAAAAACAAACCAATCAATCCTAAAGGAAATCAGCCCCGAATGTTCATTGGAAGGACTGGTGCTGAAGCTGGAGCTCCAATACTTTGGCCACCTGATGCGAAGAGCCGACTCATTGGGAAAAAACCTGATGCTGGGAAAGTGTGGGGATGAGGAGAAAGGGGCAACAGAGGATGAGATGGTTGGATGGCTTCACTGACTCAATGGACATGAGTTTGAGCAAGTTCCAGGAGACAGTGAAGGACAGGGAAGCCTGATGTGCTGCAGTTCATGGGATCACCAAGGGTTGGACACAACTTAGAGACTGAACAGCAACAGCAAATGTGACCTGAGACAGCTTTATTTTGTCATGGTCCTTTAGATCTCTGTTTCTTTTTTTTTTTTTTACAGTTTTTTTTTTTAATAGAGGAGATACACTGAGTATGCAGTCTGTGGCTAATTCTCTTTTTATTTTAATGTTTTTCTTGGAAAAGAAATTATCCTGAAATGTGCATGAAACTTTTATTTTTCACTGTTTCTGTTACTTTCATTGTATTGGCAGTGCTGAAATCATTGTCATTTTTTTTCTTGTTCTCTCTTTTTTGCTTTATAAAGAGGTACAAATTAGAAAAAATAAAAAGAGGTAGAAATGAACTAACTGATAAGCATGTAAAGAAAGTGTACATTTAAGTGGAAAAAACAAAAGTTCAACCTTAATTGTGGTGGTGGTTTAGTCACTAGGTTGTATCTGACTGTTGCAATCACATGGACTGTAGCTTGCCAGGCTCCTCTGTCCATGAGATTTCCAAGGCCAGAATAAAGGAGTGGATTAGCCATCTCCTTTTCCAGGGGCTCTTCCTGACCCAGGGATTGAATCTGGGTCTCCTACACTGCAGGCAGATTCTTCACCGACTGAGCCACCATTTTAACCCAGTATTGTGAAAATGTACTAATCTGTTCTTAAGCCTGAAAGATTAGCAAGCTGATTGAATTGTAATTAGTGATTTTAATTTTAGAATTATGGTTTTTAGCAATAGAGATTTCTCTGTTTTTTTTTTTAATCAAGGATGAGAATAACAAAATGAAAAATTTTGAGTGATATTACATTCATATCAAATATGCTCATATTAGACTTCAAATTATATGAAATGTAAATTTCATGGCAATTAAGATTAGCAAATTCAGAAAACAACATATCCTGAGATTATATCTTTCACATTTTAATACTTAGACGTGTAATACATTTTGAGTGTATAATCATGACGTTGCCAGGTTTTTGTGCATAAGAGGGAAAGATTCGCGTGTTATTTATAACTACAAATACCTAATAATCATTTTTGTGTCTTCTCCTAGTAAAAGAAATATCCATTCCTTTGACTTGGAGATCAGTACTTGATGATTTACCATTTTTTTGGTGCTTTTTGAATGAACACTATACTTTCTGGAGAAACAGCTGGAATAGATTATGAGAAGCAGGATGAGATGCCAAGCAACAAACGAGGAAAGTAAATTTGGGTTTTTAAGGGCCTATCTTCAGTGTGGGAGTGGGTTTTCCTTTGGTCTCTTGGGGAGTCTCATTCTAATCTTTAGCTGGAATTGTGTGGTGTGTTTCCTCTTGGCACTTGAATGGGAAACTAGAGTGAGCCAGGCTTTAAATTAAACACCAGAATGCTTGCAGGATGGGGACCTAGTGCTATGCATAGGGAGTTGTTTTTATTCTCTGCTTTGGCCCATTTTGGATGAGTTAGGCTGGAGTGTGCCCCTTAATTTTCCATTCTGTAAACAGAATGCAATCACTCATTTACAGAGCTTTGATAATACTAAAAACACTTTCAGGGACTTATTGAACTGATTACATAAAACTTTAAAGTATTATCCTTTACCTTAAGATCTTTGTTGACTCTTGGACGGTCTGGCTTATTACCAGTATCCATCTATTTTGAAAAAGGAACAGTGTTTTAAAGACTAGTACTGTAAAAAGAATTGTCTCCTAAAACAAGTTACAGTCTTTCTTGCTCCAGAAATATTGAGAATTCTTGGCAAACTGGGTCCCTGAGTGAAAGCTGCTTACAGGAAGAAAAGTTTGAAACAGCCACCCAGTAAGTCAGAATGACATTTAAACGGGAATGACAAATAGTCCACTGAATAAGTCAGAAATGAGCCCGGATCAACAAATGAGGTGATTTCTGCCCTAAATTAGGACTAAACAGATTTTAAAGTCATTTATAACAATTAAAATCCACGGCTATCCCCTGACCCTCATTGCCCACCTCCCCTCCCAACCACAAGGCTGTAAGCTGAACCTCTGGAGGACAGTGGAGTATGATAACTGAATCAGATTGCTTCTGTGTCACTTGAGGTATCAGTCAATCTGTGTGAAAACTGATTCAGGTCCTAGCTATGTCACATCAGGCAAAACACTTAATTTTTTTTTTTTACTTTTTTATTTTATTTTATTTTTAAACTTTACATAATTGTATTAGTTTTGTCAAATATCAAAATGAATCCACCACAGGTATACATGTGTTCCCCATCCTGAACCCTCCTCCCTCCTCCCTCCCCATACCATCCCTCTGGGTCGTTTTATGGGCTTTATTTATTCATCTATAAAATGGAGTATTCTCTGTCACAGAAGTGTTGTAAGATTGAGTTTAATATATGAAATACATATATAAAATACTCCGAGTGATTGCTAGCAAGAATTAAAAACTGATAGGTTTTATTGTTGTCATAGAAGTGAATACATATGTCATCCTAAATATTAACTGAGTTAATATTGGCCACTTTTGTCCATTTCAGGACATTTTATTTTTTTAAATGATTCATTACTCTTACTTTTCTTATCACTTTTGTTTTCATTCACCACTTTGCTTAAAACCTGTTTATGCATTGATTGATTTTTTTCTGATTCTTTCAATAATTGCTCAGTCAATTATGCCCAATATTGATAGTTAAGACAAAAACTTATCTAAATTTGAAAGTTTGTATATGCTATGCTGTGTCCCCCCACTTTCAGAAAATGATGGTAAACAAGCTGATGGTCCAGTCATTCCTAAACTGGGAATGCAACGTGTGGTTGTAAGGAGGGAGATGTCAGTGGTCCTTAGCTCTGCTGCATGGGAAAGTCACCTGCCTGGGCTCCACCCATGAAGGTTCTGAGTTAGTGGACCAGGTGGATGTTGTCTTCAGTGAGTTTTAATAGCTCTCCAGGTGCCTTTAATATGCAGCCAAGATTGAGATTCACTGGACTGTTGGGAGGTAAATGTGAGTTTCTCTTAGCAAAGCATAAATCTCTGTGAATCTGTACATGTTTTCCATAGAGGTTAAACGGTAGTAGGGCTAAAGTTCCATATATTTTTTTTATACTGCTTTAGTTCAACTCCCTTGCTGGGGATTTCAAATTCAGTTGTGACTTTTAAGGAAAGTCCCTTTCTCCCCTACTGTTTACATTATAGTTCATAAGTGAAAGGCTCCTATTTCCAATGTGAGAGATAATTGGACTCATTTTCAGAGTCCAATTTAGACAGTGGTCTTAATTTAGACAACCAGTAAAAATTAACCAGTGTGGGTACTAGTTTGGCATCTTGTTCCTGTCTTGCTAATGGTACCTAAACTAAATTATTTAGAAGAACATGCTGTTGCATTTCTTTCACTGTTTGGTTAGCGAGATTGCCCTTCAGCACAGGTTTATCTCCTTTAGTGATGGATTCATCTGCAGATGAAGAGAACATGTGAGCTTCCTTACGGTTTCCCATCAACCCTTTCCTGGTTCATCTCTGCCTCTTTGTCTTATTCAGGCTGCTAGGCTTTTCTCTTCCATTCTGGCTGTGTGAGAGACACCCTTCTTCAAGGACAATCTTCATCTCTATCTCCTCTGTAAACCCTTCCTACTTCCTACCAACCCTCCTGTCCTCCTCCACATATCTGTGTTCACTCACCTCCAGATCCATGACTACTGTGGGTGGTCGTTTACACTTTTTAGGGCGTCTTCACAGCTAACTTCAGACTGTTTCAAGCTAACAACAGTGATGACTTCAGGAATAAGGTCCTGCACTTCAGTAAGTAATAAATACGCAACGTGCTAGTGAAGTAAAAGTCATATTTCAGAGACGATGGAGGATGGGCTGGATTTAAAAAATGAGAAGACCACAGAGAAGGCAGATCTTGAACAAGGTTTCAGGACTGGATAGAATTTGGATTGTTGGAGAAGAGAGCCTTTCTACACAGTGTTATTTTTGGACTGGTTTGAATAATCTATAAAACATACACATATGTACCTGTGGAAACCTCTGAATTCCTAGGCTGCTTTAATACCTTCAGAATCTGTGTGTGTGTATATATATATATATATATATATATAATTTGGATATTTCATATATTACATATATATATATACACACACACTATTAGTAAATTTCGCATACTTCAGGTTTTATATATATGTAATTTCCAGTCTCTAAGATTAGGGCAAAACATACCCAGTTGAGCCTTACTACTAAATACAAGCAAAGGAATGCATTCACTGTTTTGATTTGTACATTCTCAACTAGAGGGAATTCTACAGGTTGTTCACTATCACTTTGTAGTAATGCAACGGGGGAAGAAGAAGTACTAGTATTGTCTTATTACATGACTTGCTCATTCAAAATGTATAGCCCAACCCCCTTCCTCAGGTGCATTTTGAACTGACAGAATTACTGCACTGGATTTGAGAGATCCGGTGATCTTATTCACTTAAAAAGTCTGATCAGTATTGCATGTGAAATTAGAAGCTTTTAAATTTAATTGTGTATTACTGATGTGACGGGGGCCCTTGTCATCACTCCCTAGCTCTGATAGTTGCAATAGATGGATGATTGAAATAAGGTATTGTAAGAAGAGGGATGATAAAACCGGCCAGTAACTAGGTTTCAATTATTGTGGCATTGATGTCCAACAGTGACAAGGTTACAAAACCATTTTCTGGTGCCCGTTGGGCTTGGGGCCCTAGATTTTTCTGTCCAGCAAGACATTTATTTATTCAAAATTTAAAGCTTAATTTCCGGTTGAGTGCTTTTTAAATAGAACCAACTTTTTTTTTTTTTTTTTCTCCTCTAAGGATCACTCAGCTTTCTTTACAACATATATGACCTTGAATCAAGTCTTCCTCTTATATCTCTCTCTGCTTTTGTATTCAGCATTAGCTGACTCCCACAGTAAATTCAGTGTGGCCAATTACTTTTCATAATGAAGCTCATGTAAATTGGAGTAGAGCAGAGGTTTTATTAATCAGACTGATTTATTATTCAAGCTGCTATGACCATCCTTTCTGAATAGTGAGATAAAAGTCAGAAATAATATAATGTCCCCTGTCAACAGGCCTGATGAAGAAAATGAAGCTTGGAAATTTTACACATATCAATTTTTCTTGAACATGGCAGAGCAGTTTATTTTGAGTCCTATTCCATTTTTTAAAATAATCTTTAATAGAAAAATCAGGATTTTCTGCTTATATCAGTCTGACATAATGACAATTTTATCCCTACATAACATGAAACTGAATGGTGATGTCTTTCAGGGACCACGAGCAATGAATTTTCTAGGATTTTCTTACTCTTTCATATTTTGTTTTTTATTCATGGATATACTCATAGATGTCAGGCTATAAATTTGGACTGTTAGTTTGCAAAACATGTGCAATGAGTTTACTGTCCAGCTCACTTTTTTAAAACCTCAAATGGTAAAATTATTAATGTTTTAAAATTGAAGTCTAATTTATTTACATTGTTGTATTAGTTTCTGGTGTACAGCAAATTGATTTAGTTATACATATGTAAATATTTTTTTTCATATTCTTTTTCATTATGGTTTATTACAAGCCATTGAATATAGTTCCCTACGCCAAACAGTAGAAACTTGCTATTTATCTATTTTATATATAGTAGTGTGTATATGTCGGAGAAGGCAATGGCACCCCACTCCAGTACTCTTGCTTGGAAAATCCCATGGACGGAGGAGCCTGGTAGGCTGCAGTCCATGGGGTCGCTGAGGGTTGGACATGACTGAGAGACTTCACTTTCACTTTTCACTTTCCCGCATTGGAGAAGGAAATGGCAACCCACTTCAGTGTTCTTGCCTGGAGAATCCCAGGGACAGGGAAGCCTGGTGGGCTCCCATCTATGGGGTCGCACAGAGTCGGACACGACTGAAGTGACTTAGCAGCAGCAGCAGCAGTGTGTAAATGTTAATCTCAAACTCCTAATTTATCCCTCCTTACCACCTCCTTCTCCTTTAGTAACCATAAATTTGTTTTCTATGTCTGTGTATCTGTTTTTGTTTTGTAAATAAGTTTCATTTGTATCATTTTTTAGAGTCTACAATAAGTGACCATATATTTGTCTTTATCTTTCTGACTTGCTTCACTTAGTATGATAATTTGTACAACCATCCATGTTGCTGCAATGGCATTATTTCATTTTTTTATGGCTGAGTAATATTCTAATATTCCATTGGTGTGTGTGTGTGTGTGTGTGTATCAAATGGTAAAATAATTAATAGTGGTTTCATAGGAACTATGATAGACAATGGTTCTATGAAGACCTACAGGACCTTTTATAACTAACACCCAAAAAAGATGTCCTTTTCATTATAGGGGACTGGAATGCAAAAGTAGGAAGTCAAGAACACCTGGAGCAACAGGCAAATTTGGCCTTGGAATACAGAATGAAGCAGGGCAAAGACTAATAGAGTTTTGCCAAGAAAATGCACTGGTCATAGCAAACACCCTCTTCCAACAACACAAGAGAAGACTCTACACATGGACATCACCAGATGGTCAACACCAGAATCAGATTGATTATATTCTTTGCAGCCAAAGATGGAGAAGCTGTATACAGTCAGCAAAAGCAAGACCAGGAGCTGACTGTGGCTCAGACCATGAACTCCTTATTGCCAAATTCAGACTTAAATTGAAGAAAGTAGGGAAAACCACTAGACCATTCAGATATGACCTAAATCAAATCCCTTATGATTATACAGTGGAAGTGAGAAATAGATTTAAGGGCCTAGATCTGATAGAGTACCTGATGAATGAGGTTCGTGACATTGTACAGGAGACAGGGATCAAGACCATTCCCATGGAAAAGAAATGCAAAAAAGCAAAATGGCTGTCTGGGGAGGCCTTACAAATAGCTGTGAAAAGAAAAGAAGCAAAAAGCAAAGGAGAAAAGGAAAGATATAAACATCTGAATGCAGAGTTCCAAAGAATAGCAAGAAGAGATAAGAAAGCCTTCTTCAGTGATCAATGCAAAGAAATAGAGGAAAACAACAGAATGGGAAAGACTAGGGATCTCTTCAAGAAAATCAGAGATACCAAAGGAACATTTCGTGCAAAGATGGGCTCAATAAAGGACAGAAATGGTATGGACCTAACAGAAGCATAAGATATTAAGAAGAGATGGCAAGAATACACAGAAGAACTGTACAAAAAAGATCTTCACAATCCAGATAATCATGATGGTGTGATCACTGACCTAGAGCCAGACATCCTGGAATGTGAAGTCAAGTGGGCCTTAGAAAGCAACACTATGAACAAAGCTAGTGGAGGTGATGGAATTCCAGTTGAGCTGTTCCAGGTCCTGAAAGATGATGCTGTGAAAGTGCTGCACTCAGTATGCCAGCAAATTTGGAAAACTCAGCAGTGGCCACAGGACTGGAAAAGGTCAGTTTTCATTCCAATCTCAAAGAAAGGCAATGCCAAAGAATGCTCAAACTACCACACAATTGCACTCATCTCACACGCTAGTAAAGTAATGCTCAAAATTCTCCAAGCCAGGCTTCAGCAATATGTGAACCGTGAACTTCCTGATGTTCAAGCTGGTTTTAGAAAAGCAGAGGAAGCAGAGATCAAATTGCCAACATCCGCTGGATCATGGAAAAAGCAAGAGAGTTCCAGAAAAGCATCTATTTCTGCTTTATTGGCTATGCCAAAGCCTTTGACTGTGTGGATCACAATAAACTGTGGAAAATTCTGAAAGAGGTGGGAATACCAGACCACCTGATCTGCCTCTTGAGAAATTTGTCTGCAAGTCAGGAAGCAACAGTTAGAACTGGACATGGAACAACAGACTGGTTCCAAATAGGAAAAGGAGTTCGTCAAGGCTGGTTTTGTCACCCTGCTTATTTAACTTATATGCAGAGTACATCATGAGAAACGCTGGGCTGGAAGAAACACAAGCTGGGATCAAGATTGCCTGGAGAAATATCAATAACCTCAGATATGCAGATGATACCACCCTTATGGCAGAAAGTGAAGAGGAACTCAAAAGCCTCTTGATGAAAGTGAAAGTGGAGAGTGAAAAAGTTGGCTTAAAGCTCAACATTCAGAAAACGAAGATCATGGAATCTGCTTTCATCACTTCATGGGAAATAGATGGGGAAACAGTGGAAACAGTGTCAGACTTTATTTTTCTGGGCTCCAAAATCACTACAGATGGTGATTGGAGCCATGAAATTAAAAGACGCTTACTCCTTGGAAGGAAAGTTATGACCAACCTAGATAGCATATTCAAAAGCAGAGACATTACTTTTCCAACAAAGGTTCATCTAGTCAAGGCTATGGTTTTTCCTGTGGTCATGTATGGATGTGAGAGTTGGACTGTGAAGAAGGCTGAGCACCGAAGAATTGATGCTTTTGAACTGCGGTGTTGGAGAAGACTCTTGAGAGTCCCTGGGACTGCAAGGAGATCCAACCAGTCCATTCTGAAGGAGATCAGCCCTGGGATTTCTTTGGAAGGAATGATGCTGAAGCTGAAACTCCAGTACTTTGGCCACCTCATGCAAAGAGTTGACTCCTTGGAAAAGACTCTGATGCTGGGAGGGATTGGGGGCAAGAGGATAAGGGGATGACAGAGGATAAGATGGCATCACTGACTCGATGGACGTGAGTCTCAGTGAACTCCGGGAGCTGGTGATGGACAGGGAGGCCTGGCGTGCTGCGATTCATGGGGTCGCAAAGAGTCAGACACGACTGAGCGACTGATCTGATCTGATCTGATCTGATGATAGACAATGAGGTGGTAGAGTTAGGGGATGAAGAGGGGACCTCCTAATTTCTCCTCAACCTATACTAGCTACTTGCTCTGCCTATTTTAAAATCACCAATTTGTGAAATATGTGTCTCAAAGCCCTCATCAGTGATCTTATTAATTTATATGTTTGTTGTGAATTATTTCTACATATTTTTATTGATTTCCCTATTTGAAATATATTAATTTTTTTTTTAATTTAAAAGCTTAAAGCATATTTTGGGAAATATGAAAGAAGCAGAAGGAACTGAAATACATTCTGGGATGAATTAGTAAATCAACATTAGAGAAATGACTTTGCACAGTGCATGGTGAGGGTGAGAAGTTGTAGTTAGAATAAAGCCCAAAGGTGTTTCTTGAGTTTGTAGATGATGGTTATATATCAGGCCCTGGAAAGAGGTATGCTTATGAGCACCACAGAATAGAGGAGGTGGCCAGGCTGACACTGATTTTTGGTCAGAGAGGAAGGTGGTCAAAGAGTGTATGGTGCTCCATGGCAGAGGTCCCCAATCTGCAGGATCTATTGCCTGACGATCTGAGGTGGAGCTGATGGAATAATAGTAAAAATAAATTGCATAATAAATGTAATGCGCTTGAATCATCCTGAAACCATCCCCCCTGTCATGGTCCGTGGAACGACAGTTTTCCACGAAATTAGTTCTTTGTGCCAAAAAGTTTGGGGACTGCTGCTCCATGGCATACCAGCTATGAATCTTTTCATTTATAAGGGACAGAAAATAATTTCAAATCAATTTAATTATAAAAAAGAGAATTTATTTACAAACTGAATTAAAAACCAAACTGGCTTACCTGATTAATAATCCAGAGATGTCACTGAGTCCAGGCGCACAATTAGTTGTATTAGAAATTTCTCTTTTCCACCTTTTGTTCTGCTTTCCTGTATTGATTTCATCTTTAGGTGGGCTTCTCCCCAGAAATGTCTAAGCTATTAGCAACCCAATTGGAAACCCAAATCTAAGGATTCCCACAAGTCTCTGGCCTGATTCTTGTGAATTCAGCTTGATTCATTAATCCTTTGTGAACTAGACACCATAGTCAGGAGAGAAAGTGATGTGACTTCACAGGCTGGAGTGTGCCCATTTTTAGGACTTAGGGTAGAGTCAACTCCACCAGCCCAGACCACAAGGGCTGAGGGTATGGGGAAGGGAGTTTTCCCAAAAGAAAACTGGGACCTGATAAGAGAAGAAAGGGCTATGAATAAGATAGGCAAATAAAGCAAAAAAGCAAGATGTCCACTGCATATGGTTACAAACAATATCAAGATGGAGAATGGTCCTTGGGGAGTGAGGGCTTCAGGAAAATTACAAAACAGGCATTAATGTCATTATAGGGGAATCTGATGAACACTATTCAAGAAATTATCATGCTAATACTCAGTCATGGTTATTAAGAAAATGAATAGCGTAAATCAAAGAACGTATTTTCATGCAGTTGTCCTAAATAATTAGAAAAACATGGAGGAAGATTGATAAAATTATAAAGAATTTTATCAAGGTTTTCTGGGGGAAACTTTTAAGTCCAAATTATTCATTCTCAGCAAGAGTGGATGTTTTTGTGAAAACAGAAAACCTCCTTGCAAAACAACATTTGTTTTTCAGTCTCTGCTTCATATATGTTCTAATCAGTAAGATTTCAATGCAGGCACAAATGTTTTCATTTTGCTAACAAACTACTGCATGCTTGTCCAGAATAAATGTCTGGGAGAGAAAGATGTATTGTTACCAAATCCGTTAAGGTGAATTATAGACACAAACTTGTCACTCCTACAGGGATTGGCTTGGTTAAGATTTCAAAGTTAAATATTGTTTGGGAAGTTAATCCAGCTTTCTTTATTTTCTAACATTTTAAAAATGAAATTTAGTGTCAAGATATAGAAGCTATATACTGCATGATTTTTCAATTTATGATAGTCTTTGTTTAATTTTAGAAATAATTTTCTCTGGAAATTTGATATGCATATCAGAAAATGTACTACAACTCAGTACCATTGACATTATTTTTTTGGAAACAGGTGCTGTGGAGGGTAAAGCAAATAGGATCTTTCCTGCTTTCAAGCAATTGAAATTTAGCCTAGAAAATATTTCTGTATTGTAGAATCATGAGTATAATATATAACACATTATTATTATACAAAACAGTATCATACATAATAGTAGTCATGATTATAATATATAATACATGATTATAATAAATACCAGAGAACAAGCCTATTAAAAGGGGTATGTCAAATAGTCAGAAGAAGAGGAGGACTTTTGGCTGGAGAAAGAAAAGAGGGAAAAGTTTTTGAGGAAAGTGGCACTTGACATGTGTCAATAGGGTTTTTTGGCAAAAGATTTTTTTATTAAATAATATAGAGGCAAAGCTTGCATTGTATTCCAAGAAATGGGATGATGATGATGAAAAGAAGCGGTGAGAGACAAGGCTGGAGAGGAAGACTGAAACCCATAGAAGTTACAGTGATTCACCATCTGGATTCTTTGACAACAGACTTAGAGTTTGTCAGGAAAGGTAGTAGAAAGATGTCTGAATTAGTGAGCATGGTGGAATGGGAGATGGCAGACACTACCCATATAAAATAAGTAGGTCAGGAGGAGTGGCCAGTTACTGTGAAAGGATGAAGATATGATAAGTGTGGGATGAGTTAATTTTGAGTGGCTAGGGAATATCCAAGCAGTTGGGGTGGTAGTAACTGAAGAAAAAAGTTTAAGTTAAAAAAAAATCACAAAAACTTTGTATTATTCTGCCTGGAAGATAAATTGAAGGCTTAAGAAGAATGGATAAAATTATACAATGGGAGAAAATCTGGGGATAGAAACTGCAAGACTTGGAAAAAAGAAAAGTGAGAGTGGTCTGTAGATCAGTTTTTCTGTACTTTATCCCTGTGACCAATCCCTTCTATGTCTGTTTTTGTCATGATTTACTAGCTATTTCTTCCATCGGTTTGTTGGCTTCAGTTTGTCTTAGAATAAGTGTAGAAGAGGTTTCTTATTTAATCTGATCTTGTATCAGAATCAGGTTTTTAGTTTGGCACTCTGACTGCTGATAACTTGATTTCTTTTTGTCTTGCGTTTCAGGATATTTATCTACCCTGACTCAGATACGTGCTTCTTCTGATCTTGTAACCCGAGGTATCAGTAAGAGTCCATGCAGCAAACAGATGGCAAATTCAAAGTGGTAAGCAAAAAAGAGGCTTAACAAAGTGGCAGTTAGCAATGGTGTCAGTAGGCTGAAGGGAACAGACAAAGAATGGTGAAGCATCTTTGGTGAAACATGCTACCCCTGGATCTGGAAGAACAAAGGAAGGTGGTAGTTACGAGAAAGGGGGGAGAGTTGCAGTCAGGGGAGAGGGTCCGTGTGACAGGAATTGTGACCAAGTTGTGGCCAGAACACAGCCACAGCCAAGCATCACCAGAGGAGGATACAGTGGGGGTAAATTCCTTGACCTTTTCCTTCTCCCACCCTTCATCTCCTACCAGTCAACCAATAGCAAACCAGTGTGGAAGCCAGAGGTCAAGGGGCCCAGGTGGTACCATCTGTAGAGGTCAGTGTGCTGGGGAAAAAGGCAGGGTAGAGAGGGTGGACAGTATGTTTAGAAGGGCAGAAAGGGATACCCATTATCCTTGACTTCCTGGCTTCTTGTTCTCTTTTCTACTCCTGATTTCTGATAAGAACCTGCTCTGTACTCTTGCTTGTGCTACTTAGAGCGTGGCTTCTTGCTTTTTATGATCTCTAAAAGACCAGAATGGGTATTTCAGAGGCACTACAGACTTGTCAGAAGCTTCCTTCTCTCTTTTCATTTTCCTTTACTTTTCCTGTCCCCTATTCAGCTCTGGAATGTAAAGAGATTTTAAAGGGAAAAAACAAAAGTCAAAAAGCTAGGAAGAGATGCATAGAATATAGCTATCTTTCTACATCTGTACAGAAAAGGCTGATTCTAAACATGACTAAGGTTATTATAATTCTAGTATTAAAATGATGAATAATTGGCTTGGGAGTTCTGTGTTTTAGCTCAGTTTGGCTAGAGGAAAATTTTCTTTTAAAGCCACTGCAAGCACCTTCCTTGTGGTGGGTACTCCTGTCTGCCTACCCAACATCATTCCCCTTCTTCCTTGCTGACAGACTCTCACTTTGTTCCCGTGTTGGTGGTCAAGGGCTTTTGAAAAGGCTGGTCTCTCCCAGCACCAGGGGTGAATTTTGATTAGTCTCAGAAGCTAGTTGAAATGTAGCAGGATACTGCATACTGTTTTGTTTTGTTTTGTTTTTCATGAATTTCAAAATTGTAGTACAGGTTCTGAAGTTGAGGACAGAAAATGTTCAGGGACCATATATTCTAAAGAAAGGTTGCAGATCACCTATGAAGCATTTCGAATGACTGATTCAAAACAAATCTGGTGACTCTGAGTCCATTACCTACATCAAGAGTACCTGAGAATAAGTAAGTGTACCCTTGAGAGAAGATTATATTGCAGAGTATATCCATCTTCTAGAGCTATTATAACAATACACTACAGACTGAGAGGCTTAAACAGCAGGAATCGGTTTTCTCACAGTTCTGAAGGCTAACGGTCCAAGATAAAGGTGCTGGCAGGACTGGTCTTTGGTGAGATGTCTCTTCTCAGCCTGTAGATGACTACTTTCTTGCTGTGTTTTCAATGGCCTTTCCTCTCTGTGAATATGGAGAGCTCTCTGGTGTTTCTTCCCCTTCTTATAAGGATGCCAAACTTATTGAATTCAGATCCCACTTTTATGACCTAATTTAGCTTTAATTAACTTCCCAGAGTCTCTGACTCCAAATATCATCAAATCGGGAGTGATGGCCTCAAATCATGAATTCTATAGGGGTGACAGTCCATATATTTCAGTCCATAGCAGAGAGGGTTGTTGTAGCTTTACTTCTGTCAACTGCAATCTGAAAGTGTAGAGGACTTGAGCAAACTATTCACAGAGTATGGCAATATTTTCCAGGAGGAGAAATAGAGTTACTGCAGTCACAGAGGCCCTGGTGCAGCCAAGTGACCTAAACAGAGTACAGGGAGATAGAGCTTGCAAAAGCCCAATAGAGTCTCCATTGATTAGGAAGTCAGGGACTGCAGGTGAGAGTCTCATTGGAGCTAGACAGTAGTGACTAGAAATGGTCTCAGTGGATACGAGTTGTTTCTTGTTGAATCAGTGTGTGTATGTATGTACGTATCTATTTTTGCATTACCTTGGTAACACCAAGACCATTGGTAGTAAGAGCTCCTGACACTCATATGCATAAATATACCTGATTTAGTTCTGGGAAATGCCTTTTAAAAGACTAATACAGAAAACATAAAGGAAAATTCTGATAGTCCTGTGTACACAAAAACTTAAACTCTTCAAGTAAGTATCAACGATAAATATAAAAAGTTTGCAGTGTAGGAAACCAGAAGGTTAATATTGTCAAGGAATCTCCCTCCCCAAACCAAATGTTCCAAAGACAGGCAAAATTGATTCATAAAAGAGGAAATGTAAAATTCCAATAAATACATACAAACACTTATTTTCATATGTTTGAAACTTGAAAATAAGCACTCTTCTACACTGCTGATAGGAGTACAAATTGGTAAAACCAATTTAGCATTAGGTGTCAAAATATGAGGTGTGGCAAGAATGTACAGAAGAGCTGTACAAAAAAGGCCTTAATGACCTGGACAACCACGATGGTGTGGTTACTCACCTAGAGCCAGACATCCTGGAGTGGGAAGTCAAGTGGGCCTTAGGAAGCATTACTACAAACAAAGCTAGTGGAGGTGATGGAATTCCAGCTGAGCTATTTCAAATCATAAAATATGATGGAATGAAAGCACTGTACTCAATATGCCAGCAAATTTGGAAAACTCAGCAATGGACATAGGACTGGAAAAGGTCAATTTTCATTCCAGTCCCAAAGAAATGCAATGCCAAAGAATGTTCAAACTACTGCACAATTATACTCATTTCACATGCTAGCAAGGTAATGCTCAAAATCCTTCAAGCTAGGCTTCAACAGTACTTGAATTGAGAACTTCCAAATGTACAACCTGGATTTAGAAAAGCAGAGGAACCAGAGATCAAATTGCCAACATGCATTGGATCATAGAAAAAGAATTCCAGAAAAATATCTACTTCTGCTTCATTGACTATGCTAAAGCCTTTGACTGTGTGGATCACAACAATCTGTGGAAAATTCTTCAAGAGATGGGAATACCACACCACCTAACCTGCCTCCTGAGAAATCTGTATGCAGGTCAAGAAGAAACAGTCAGAACCAGACATGGAACAATGGACTGGATCCAAATTGGGAAAGGAGTATGTCAAGACTATATTGTCACCCTGCTTATTTAATTTACATGCAGAGTACATTATGTGAAATGCCAGGCTGGATGAATCACAAGCTGGAGTCTGGACTGCCGGAAAAAATATCAGTAACTTCAGATATGCAGATGACACCACCCTAATGGCAGAAAGTAAAGAGGAACTGAAGAACCTCTTGATGAAAGTGAAACAGGAGAGTGAAAAAGCTGGCTTAAAACTCAACATTCAAAACTCAAAGATCATGGCATCCAGTCCCATCACTTCATGGCAAATAGATGGGGAAACAGTGGAAGCAGTGACAGACTTTATTTTCTTGGGCTCCAAAATCACTGCAGATGGTGACTGCAGCCATGAAATTAAAAGATGCTTGCTCCTTGGAAGAAAAGCTATGACCAACCTAGACAGCATGTTAAAAAGCAGAGACATTTCTTTGCTGGCAAAGGTCCATCTAGTCAAAGCTGTGGTTTTTCTAGTAGTCATGTATGGGTGTGAGAAAGAAAGTGAAAATGAAGTCGCTCAGTCATGTCTGACTCTATGCGACCCCATGGACTGTAGCCTGCCAGGCTCTTTTGTCCATGGGATTCTCCAGGTGAGAATACTGGAGTGGGTTGCCATTTTCTTCTCCAGGGGATCTTCCTGACCCAGGGATCGAACCCGGGTCTCCCACATTGCAGGCAGACGCTTTACTCTCTGAGCCACCAGGGAAGCCCATGGATGTGAGAGTTGGACCATAAAAAAGGCTGAGCGCCAAAGAATTGATGCTTTTGAACTGTGGTGTTGGAGAAGACTCTTGAGAGTCCCTTTGACAGCTAAGAGATCAAACCAGTCAATCCTAAAGGAAATCAACTCTGAATACTCATTGGAAGTATTGGTGCTGAAGTTGAAGCTCCAATACTTTGGCAAAGAGCCAACTTATTGGAAAAGACCCTGATGCTGGGAAAGATTGAGAGCAGGAGGAGAAACAGGGGACAGAGGATGAGATGGTTAAATGGCATCATTGACTCAATGGATGTGAGTTTCAGCAAGCTTCAGGAGATAGTGAAGGACAGAGAAGCCTGGCGTGTTGCGGTCCATGAGGTTGCAGAGTCAGACACATGAGTGACTGAACAACAACAAATCAAAATATGAACCCTTATATCCATTATCTACAATAATTGTATTGTGTCTAAAATGTAATCAGAGATTCATGGAGAGAAATCTGTCAAAGAATATTCATAATTATATTGTTTATATTGATGTAAAATGGAAACAACTTAAACATCTACAAAATATTTTTGCTGAAATACTGTGCAGCTATTAATAATAATTTTAATAAACAGAATAGTCTTGTGATATGTTTGCTAAAAAATGATATACATAGAACACAAAAAGCAATACGAGAGTAAAAAGTAAACTGGATCTTCATCAAAGTTAACATGTTGTTCTCATTCTTATTAAAATACAGACTGGTAGTAAAATAAAAAGGCATGTCACAGAGTGGGAGAAAACCACTATAATACATATATCTGACAACTGCTACAAGTCAGTAGTGAAAAGGAAATAAAGTCCATAAAAAAATGGGCAAAGGAGCTGGACACTTCTTAAAAGATGATAGAGGAATGGTCAGTACTCACAAGAAATGGACTCTACATCATGTGATGACAGTAGGCAGCATGGAAGTGAAAATGCTAACCATGGTGACATACCTACTGGAATGACTAAAATTAAAATGAGTGATAATGCCAAATACGACAAAGATAAGGGATCCTGGAACTCTCATACACTGCTGGTAGGACTATGAAAATGTACTATTTTAGAAAACTGATTACTTACAAAGTTAAATATACTCCTCTGCTTTGATCCAGCAATTCTGTTCCTAAGAGTTACTCAAGAGAAACAGAATCATTTATCTACAAAAAGACTTATACCATAAGATTCTTAGAAGCTTTATTCATAATAACCAAAAATTGGCAGCAAAACCAATATTCACTAACAATGTGCCAAGTTGCTTCAGTCGTGTCCAACTCTTGGCGATGCCATGAACTGCAGCCTACCAGGCTCCTCTGTCCATGGGATTCTCCAGGCATAAACACTGGAGTGCGTTGCTATTTCCTTCTCCATCACTAACAATAAAAATGGATAAACAAGTTGTGATATACATATTCATATCTATCAATAAAATAGAATGTGCCTCTTGAGAAACCTATATTGCAGATCAGGAAGCAGCAGTTAGAACTGGACATGGAACAACAGCCTGGTTCCAAATAGGAAAAGGAGTACATCAAGGCTGTATATTGTCACCCTGCTTGTTTAACTTATATGCAGAGTACATCATGAGAAACGCTGGGCTGGAAGAAGCACAAGCTGGAATCAAGATTGCCAGGAGAAATATCAATAACCTCAGATATGCAGATGACACCCCCTTGTGGCAGGAAGTGAAGAAGAACTAAAAAGCCTCTTGATGAAAGTGAAAGTGGAGAGTGAAGAAGTTGACTTAAAGCTCAACATTTAGAAAACGAAGATCATGGCATCTGGTCCCATCACTTTATGGCAAATAGATGGGAAAACAGTGGAAACAGTGTCAGACTTTCTTTTTTGGGGCTCCAAAATCACTGCAGATGGTGACTGCAACCATGAAATTAAAAGACGCTTACTCCTTGGAAGGAAAGTTATGACCAACCTAGATAGCATATTCAAAAGCAGAGACGTTATTTTGCTAACAAAGGTTCGTCTAGTCAAGGCTTTTGTTTTTCCTGTGGTCATGTATGGATGTGAGAGTTGGACTGTGAAGAAGGCTGAGTGCCGAAGAATTGATGCTTTTGAACTGTGGTGTTGGAGAAGACTCTTGAGAGTCCCTTGGACTGTAGGGAGATCCAACCAGTCCATTCTGAAGGAGATCAGCCCTGGGATTTCTTTGGAAGGAATGATGCTGAAGCTGAAACTCCAGTACTTTGGCCACCTCATGCGAAGAGTTGACTCATTGGAAAAGACTCTGATGCTGGGAGGGATTGGGGGCAGGAGGAGAAGGGGACAACAGAGGATGAGATGGCAGGATGGTATTGACTCGATGGACATGAGTTTGAGTGAAGTCTGGGAGTTGGTGATGGACAGGGAGGCCTGGTGTGCTGCAATTCATGGGGTCGCAAAGAGTCGGACACGACTGAGTGACTCAACTGAACTGAACTGATAAAGTAGAATACTATTTAGCAGTAAAAGGAAATAAACTACTGATAAAAGCAATACACTGGGTGAATCTTGTAAACATTAAGTTAAGCAGAAAAAGTCAGACACAGAGGATGTAAGTATGATTCTATATATGTGAACTTCAAGACTTGGCAAAGCAAATCTATGGTGACAGAAATCAGAATAATGGTTTCTTCTGTGTGGGAAGGACAAGAAACTTGAAGGGGCATGAGAAAAATTTTAGCATTGAAGGAATAATTGTATCTTTTTAAAAGATTAAAATGTAGTTGATTTATGATGTTTCAGGTGTTAAGCAAAGTGATTCAGTTTTATATATATGTATGTGTGTATATACACATACATATTCTTTCTCAGATCTTTTCCATTATAGGATATTACAAGATATTGACTATAGTTATATTCTGTAGGTCCTTGCTGTTTATCTAGTTCATTTATAGTGGATGGTTTTCTTGATTAAAGTGGAGTTTCTTTGGGCTAATAAAATTATCAAATTTATCAAGCTGTACAATTAAAATTAATACAATTCATTGTTTGTAAATTATAACTCAATTAAAAAAATCAGCTCAAAACTGTACAGTCTGGATAGGTGACTCCAATGGGCAAGAAGTACTCAAATTTTCCTTTAGCTGAGATCTCACAGAGGGCTTCCAGGTAAAGAATCTGCCTGCCTATGCAGGAGATGCAGGAGACATGGGTTTGATCCTTGGGTCAGGAAGATCCCCTGGAGAAGAAAATGGCAACCCACTCCAGTACTCTTGCCTGGAGAATTCCATGGACAGAGGAGGCTGGTGGGCTACAGTCCGTGGCATCACAAAGAGTCTGACACAGCTGAGTGACTGAGCACTCATGGATGCATGATATCCCACAGAAAGAGATGGTTCACTAGTTGGCTTTGTGGGTGTTTCTCATAGGCCAGAATAGGCCAGATAGAAGCATAGACTGTTGATTCTTGTGCCCCAGTGGTCATCCAATCCACTTAGTTCCTGTTGCACTGGCTGTATGTTCACCATGAATACTCGCATTGTAGCTGTTTTTTCCTCCAGTGTAGATATTCTTGTTGGAAAGAGAGGCTGATCAATACCTGTGCACTAAGGAGCTATGTTTCTAGTTACAGACTGACAAGTGGATATTCTACTTAATAAATTGGTCAACATCAATGGATCCTCCTTAGGAAAATCACTTTCATCAACCTTTCATCCTGATCCTACAGTGTCCTGGCACAGGTGGCTACATACAGAAGCCCTACCTGGATGTCCACAGGCCTCTTTTTAAAAAATTTAATTCTCTCTGCTCAGTAACTTTGTGAAATAGCATTTTTTTTTTTATTGTGGTGTACACATGCCTTCTCATGTCTTTAATTTCATTTTGAGAGTTTGGTTTATTTATATCAGACTCAGTTACATCCCAGATGTGATGCTGATTCTAAATTCAAGCAGAATCCTGAGCAGGTAAGGGATTGTAGGGTTGGAGAGGGCTGCCTTCCAATTTGAAATGTGTCATATTTTTGACAGTAAGTGACTTTTCTATCATGGTGGGTTAAAAGCCTAATGTCTGTTGTTTACTGACATCTCACTATAGTTGGTACCGACTGCATTCACTGAAATAAAAGAGATGCGGTTAAAGTGATGATGGTTAATGGAAAGATAGGGATGCTGTTTTGATAGAGGGAATGAGAAGACGGGAAGCAATACCATAAAAAGTCCTTCAGAGAGGCAGAGGGGCACTCTTTTCCATTTATCTTCCAAGCTGTAATTTTTTTAAAAAATTGCTTTAAGAAGAATCAGAAGTTAGTTTAGTACTGCTTTCAGATAACCTGGTAATTTACCATTAAATGAATAGAAAATAAGAACAATATGAACATTAATAAAAGCTTGATTTGGGAAAAATTGCTTTGTGCAGAAAGAAAATTCTGTAATTTATCCCAAACTCAACTCACCAGATTCATAGCATGATACAGTCCATGTCCATTATGTGCCATTCATTCTGTGTGGCTAAACTTGTAAGATCTTTTTCTTTGTCCTTTGAGATGAATCATGCATCTCAAACAATATTTTATTCTTAGAGATTACAGAGTATATATGAAAAGAATATAAAATGTTTACAATATACAATATGTTCTACCTTTAGGTATGGGGGGAAAAGACTATTTAATATTATTTTAAAGATGCTCTATGAGAGTACTTTTGAATATGATAGACAAAATCAGAAGCTGCTCTCTGTTGAAAAGATATTTTATGTTGATACAAATTATATATATTGGAGAAGGCGATGGCACCCTACTCCAGTACTCTTGCCTGAAAAATCCCATGGATGGAGGAGCCTGGTAGGCTGCAGTCCATGGGGTCGCTAAGAGTCGGACACGACTGAATGACGTCCCTTTCACTTTTCACTTTCATGCATTGGAGAAGGAAATGGCAACCCACTCCAATGTTCTTGCCTGGAGAATCCAAGGGACCGGGGAGCCTGGTGGGCTGCTGTCTATGGGGTCGCACAGAGTTGGACATGACTGAAGTGACTTAGCAGCATATATATAATTTTGATTATAAAAAAATTCTTTTCAAATTTCATGAAACTTTTGGAAAACACTGAATGACTTAGTATAAGAATTAAAAACACCTCAAATTCAACATCCAGAGATAAGTGCTGTTACCATTTTAGTGCATTTTCCATGTCTATTTTTTTCAGTTTAAAAATCTTTTCCATTTAGTATTATATGGTGCATTTTTAAAAGTCATAAATATAATTCAAAGGCATTATTTTAAATGGCTACCTAAGGTCTTGCGATGACATCATTATGATCATGATGTAGATTGTTCCTGACTTTAGTGCTTCTCACAAGAAGAGCAACTAGCAGTTATCCAGATACACACCATTGTGAAAATCCCAGAACCTAGAATGATCCTGATGCACCCCAGGACCACGGAGACTGAAAGGACCACCTTGGAAGGATCAGAGGAGGCTACACTCTTACTGCACCGTTGCTCCCCCAGGCCTGTGCAGTACCGCCCTCCCCAGCCCCAAGGTCACCAGTTTCTCCTCTTGGGAGGCAGAGCCCAAGGTGAACATCCAGCTTCCCCACCCTGAGGGAGGCTTCCCAGAGAGCTCTCTCTGGTTTTGCCTCATGGGGATCACGGGGAAACCTTTGGGGTTTTTCCCCTAGAGATCAGATAGAGATAAGGAAGTGGGCAGGGCTTACGGCAACCAGCACTGAGATCTTGGCTGCCATTTCTGCTTATAGTCATGCCTAAGCAGAAATCCCAGCCAGTGGCTCTACCCTTCTGCAGAACCAAGTCAGTGGTCCCATCAGATAAATTTGTTCAGTTGGCATTTCTGCCAGATTTGGGCTGAAATGGGCTATTCTGGCTGTGGTATAAACTCAACAGTGAGATCCAGCTGGAGGCCCTGCTGACCAGTGAGCCAGGCCAGTCAACATGCCCAGTAGTGCATCACAGCCAGTGGTCTATAGGATCTTTCAACCCAGCCTATGGCCCTGTCCAACTTCAGGGCATAGCTTGTAGCCTCACCTGATTGCACAGTGTAACCTGAGGCCCCGTCCAACCGCAGTTCCCTGACTGAGAGCCCATCTACATCCGCAGCACTGTTTGGTCAGGAAACAGCCTGGGAACCTACTAGATCAGGAGGGATTGTGGAGCCCAGTTCATAGTCTTGCCCAATTACAGAGTCCAGCTAGTGGTGCCACCCACCAGTGAACATGTTAGAGTAGGCAACCCCATCCAAACAGTGATGATTGCAGAGACAAGCCAGTGGACCCCACCTAATTGCATAGCTAGCAGACCTGCCTGACCAAGGAACCTACCTAGCGGCTCCACTTAAACACTGAGTCCAGCTGGCAGGCCCACCCAACTGAACATTCTTGTATTTATAAACATGTATATATGTGTATATATACATGTGTGTGTTAGTTGCTCAGTCATGTCCAACTGTTTGTGAGCCCATAGACTGTAGCCGTTCAGGCTTCTCTGTCCATAGGATTCTCCAGGCAAGAATACTGGAGTGGGTCTCCATTCCCTTCTCCAGGGAATCTTCCCAACCCAGGGATTGAACCTGTGGAAGTGAAAGTCACTTAGTCATGTCTGATTCTTTGTGACCCCATGGACTATACAGTCCTTGGAATTCTCCATCCAGAATATTGGAGTAGGTAGCCTTTCCCTTCTTCAGGGGATCTCTCCAACCCAGGGATCAAACCCAGGTCTCCTGCATTGCAGGCGGATTCTTTACCAGCTGAGCCACAAGGGAAGCCCAAGAATACTGGAGTGGGTAGCCTATCCCTTCCCTATCGGATCTTCCCAACCCAGGAATTGAACCAGGGTCTCTTGAAATGCAGGTGGATTCTTTACCAACTAAGCTATCAGGGAAGTCCCAGGGATCAAACCTGGGGTCTCCTAGATCACAGGCAGATCCTTTACCATCTGATACATAGGCACACAAAAAAGTATTTATGAAGATTAAATATAAAAATCTTTCCAGAAAAAAATTTAAATTAAATTTTAAATTAAAAAGTGTTTTTCTGACTCAGGCAGAAACCTACCTTAATAAAACAATCAGATACATACAGAGATTTATGTACAAGATTGTTTATTACAGAGTTATAAACAATAATGAAAGTCTGAAAAAATGTAAAATCTTCTGAAAAGAGGAAGAAATATGTATTATGAAATGGTTGCCATGATAAGTTAGTTAACACATCCATCACCACACTTGGTTGTGTGTGTGGTGAGAAATTTTGAGATTTTTCTTTTAGTGACTTTGTTCTCAAGAACGCTTATCTTTATTTCATTATTTTGTTCTCATCTTTTTTAAACTTTTAAGAAAACTTTGAACTTGTTTCCTACTTCACTAATTTGCTATTCTTATGGTAGCTAACTGTACGTGTTTTGCTTTCCTATGGTTTTAAATTTTCCATGGAATGTTTCCATTCATGTACAGTTTTATATGATTTCAGATATATGTATATATCTTTGTGGTGACTATCTAACCTAGTTTCATGGATGAAATGCTCTTTTGAAACTTGTTGAAAACTCAAATTGTTTTAAAAAGATGTTATTGTACTAAATTGGAGAAGGAAATGGCAACCCACTCCAGTATTCATGCCTGGAAAATCCCATGGACCGAGGAGCCCGGTGGGCTACAATCCATCGGGTTGCAAAGAGTCAGACACGACTGAGCGACTTCTGTGTGTGTGTGTGTGTGTGTGTTATTGTACTAAATTAGTATTAACAGTTTCTTAAATTTATTAACCAGGAAATTATTAATTCTGATTCTGCAGAGTCATCTCTGAGTTGAACTGCTTTATATACTTAAGATTTTTTTTTAATTTATCCTCACAGAAGAAAGTCTACATTTGTTCCTACTGGAAGATGAAGAGAACTTGGTAAGAAGTCCATGTCCATTTCTGTGTACTGAATGTCTCAATGAAAATGAAGATTAAATTTCGTATTATCAGTTAATTTTATAGATCAGAAATCCAGAAACCAAGTTTCATGTGTGGTTGTGGGATGCATAGAGATAAGACATTGATCAAAGTACTCAGATAGAGTTGCAGTGAAAGCCTTTTTCTGTCTAGATGAGTAGTTTCTCTTCATGTTTCTTTTGTCACCCAGCAGTTAGGAACATGTTGGGGCTTCCCCGGTGGCTCAGTGGTAAAGAATCTGCCTGCAATGCAAGAGAGGCAGGTTCAATTCCTGGGTCTGGAAGATCCCCTAGAGAAGGAAATGGCAACCTACTGAAGTATCCTTGTCTGGGAAATCCCATGGACAAAGGAGCCTGGCTGGCTACAGTCCATGGGGTTGCAAAAAAGTCAAACATGATTTAGCGACTAATCAACAACAGGTACCTACATGCCAGAAGATTGTGTGGCTCAGATGCCTCTCAGTTTAGCCATAAGGCCAGGAAAGTCTGCCATGGCTTCTGACAAACTCTATTTGTGTTTTTTAATCTCAGCGGCTTCACCTCTCCTTGTAGGAGCATTGTAGGAGTGTGGTCATTCCAGGGTTTGGTTCGCTCACCCCTGGGCTTAGTCTTCTTTCACCGTGACGTGAGACTGAACGTGATTCAGCCGTTCGTCCATAGTCCCATCTGTGATGCATTTAGTACACATCCTACCTGAAAGTTTAGAAAGGTTTGACATGTGGCACCCTTCTGTAGTTTCCATTCCTTATGCTTTGTTTTCCATTTTTTTTCCATTTCTTACTTTGTGAATTGAGAGGCTTAGAAGATACCATATTCTTTGGTATAATAACATGGAGGGGTTAAGTTTCAACATATGAATTTTGGGGAGTCATAAGCATTCAGTTTGTTGCAGAATTCACCTGCTTTAAACTGGAAAGTATAAAAGAATTAGCAGCAACAAAATGCCAGCCAATTTAAAGCTATGTCAGAATATTTTTAACTATTCATTTTCCAAATGTCTAAAATAATATATATTCAGAATTCAGTTCAAAATGAGATAAATATGTCAGTCGTATTTACCTCAATACATGACTGTCATTGATTTAGTTAATTTTTTATTTATGAGTTTATTTCTAAAAAATCCTTCAAAGTCATCAACATTAGATAGCGTTTAGTTGTATGTTTAAGAAATCCAGTCTTTGAAAAGAATAGAATAATACGAAATTGAGAATGCTTGGTGTGCATCTAAGGGTAAATCCATTTTCCTTCCAGATGATTATGATGGGAGCATTTCTAACTTAAAGCATTTTCCTTGTTATAGCCAAGCGGTTGCAGAAAATATGCACATAGGGATCCTGGATTTGTTATCAGAGAAACACAAGGTTCCTCGGTGTTTAAATCAGTTAGTCAGCTATTCTTTAAATAAGCTACTTTTTGAACATGAATAAAATGTTGCCAGAGTTTCTGGGTGTTGGTGTGTGGGGTGTCATTTACCTAATTGCCCAGGCCCCTCTCATAACCATGGTGGTTTGTCTGAAAATCAGGGAGTAAGCATGTAATATTCTTTGTTAACTGCCAGTTTTCCTTTGTTGGGGCTGAGGACAGCTTGCATCTGTTTCCAGGACATTACTCCTTAAACAGATGTTCTGTATCTTCTACTTACTGCTTTGTTTGTGCATTTTATGAAATGTTATATTGTGTGTTTAACTGGAATGATTTTGTTCTACCAAAAGAGATTCACAGAGAATCACATGATTGTATTTCTTGAATATATATAAAAAGTTAACTTTAGCTAGGTAACTCTATCAATTTCCTTTTAAAAAATGTTTTGGTGGGGTTGATGGTATAAAGGGGAGGATTACATTTCTTTGAAGTCATATAAAAATCCTAGAAAAATGGTACAAATCAGAAAAGCTGGACATGAGTCTTAAGTATATCAAGTCTATTACTTGGGTCTTTGCCTTTCAAGTCTACTAGGGCATGAGGTATTTCTGTTCTTCTTTTGCCAAGAACATGCTCAAGTTGCTTTTGATTTGGTTTTCAAAGTTACAACTCAATATTTAAATTACAAAGTATCCATAAATATCACTACTACTGCTGCTGCTGCTGCTAAGTAGCTTCAGTTGTGTCCGACTCTGTGGGATCCCATAGACTGAAGCCCACCAGGCTCCCCCATCCCTGGGATTCTCCATGGTAGTACAAAAATACTCCCTACTCAATCCTTCTGTGTCAGAGATGAACATTGGACACTTCCACTTGCTAAAAGGCCGTTCTCCATCTCAGAGAAGACACATGGGGATGAGGCTGTTGTTCCTTTTTCAGTCAATACTGTCATCCCTTCTTCCTTAAAGAAAATCTAGTTTAATACTTTTCCATGAATCTATATCCTTCCCCCCTCAAAGCTTGAGGTTTTCTTTAGGATTCCAGCTTTAGACACAAAAGTTTGGCTATTCCATTTCTAAGGGTATGGGCAGAAAAGAGTTCTCACAGCAGGCCTGAGGCTACTTAGAAAGGACTGTTTGCAGAGTTGTCCCTTGGCTGGTATTTGGAAGCTTGGATTTCTGTTCCCACCATTCCCTGCCTAACAAAAGAGTGGCTCTCTGTGCCTGTTTTTTTTTTATGCAAGCAGTGTGGTTTATGCAGAGCACCTGTTTTACTTCTGGGAGTCTGGAATTTGGGCAGAGGTTGTGTGTGTCCATGTGACCAGTCTTTGATGAAACTTTGGGCACAGAGTCTCTCAAGAGTTTGTCTGATAGATGGTTCTGTACGTGTACTGTCACAGTTTGATGCTGAGGGAATTAAGATCTGTATGACTCCACTGGGAAGGGACTCTCGGACGCTTGTATCTGGGTTCCTTTTGACTTTGTCACGTGTGCTTTTTACCTTTTGCTGATTTTTTTTTTTTGTATGCATTTGCTTCAACAAGAGTTAAGCATGAAGACAACTATATGCTGAGTCCTGTAAGATTTCCTAGTAAATCACTGAAGTAGGATGTGGTCTTGGGGATCCTCTACATAGGAAAAATGACCGTTTACTATTTCCTACAATTTCTCTACCAGTAATAACAGTAAAACCAAGAAAAGAATTAGTATCTTAATGACTTAGAAATTTAAATGAAACGTCAAGGATTGTTAAACTAAAACAAATGCTCCCCAAAGGATATCCTCGGTAATTCTGAAAGTTCTAATGATTAGTTGTTGCAATGTGGTTAGGGAAGTTTTCACAGAAGAGGGAATCCTTGAATCTATGTTTATGTCTTTTTAGAGATGACCTCTCTTTTTATGAAAAAAACATTAATAGTATCCTAAGGCTATATCGTGGGATTCCAGTTGAATCAAATACTACTTTGTCTATAGAGCCTATGTAGATGGAAAGATAATATAAGAATACTTAAAAAAAAATCTTGTTAATTTTTCTCTTTGATGCCATTGAAGTTATTTGCTGGAAATTTGTTGCGTGTGAGTGCATGTCTGTGTTTGCCTCAAAGCTTCAGGAATGAGCACAGTTATAAAAATCCATTAAATAAATAAATAAATAGAGAACAAAAAATCATCAAGACAGTCTGGGGCATTGTTGAATCTGTGCTGTGCTTTACTAACAAGCATATCAGACGTTTCCAAAATAATACCAAAGCTGAAAGCTGGTGATTGTGTATGTGGTAAACTTATCAAATTGCTTTTTATCTCTTAGCCTCAATGGAATAAGTATTGCTGACTTTTCACCTATGAATGTGGATATAAAATATTCATCTGCAAGCTGGTAAAAGGTGGACAAAATAAGTCACTGCCCATCGAGAGCAGGCCAGGTTTTTCCTGTCATTTTTAGGAAGCATTGGTTTGATCTCCAGTGATTGCTTCTTGAGAAACCTGTTTTGTATTTCAAAACAACCAATACAAAACAAAAAATATAAACATACATGCCCTGGCACAAAGTAATATTGTCTGGATATCAATCATTGACAAGATTCTTTTGTCTATGGTGAAAGACCTGATATTCACAGCCAATGGCTCAGAAATGACTTTGTAGGAAAAATTAGCCAGAGTTAGAATTTTTAAAAACAAAAAGGGTAAAGATGTGATATACTTTAATTTTTAAAATCTACATTATAGTTGATTTACACACAAAAAGAAATATTTTTTGATGTGTTATAAAATTGCCTTCTAGAATTTTTTTCTTGTTTTTGTTTTTTTTCTTATTTTGTTTGTGTGTTAGGTTGATTGTTTATTTGGGTGGGAGGAGCTCCAGCTAACTTTGTTCTGTTAGTCTTTTTTGCTTTGTAAATAATGAGAGGCCTCATTTTTAGTTGTTCAAGTTAATTTTGGGACTGTACCCTGCTAGCCAACTTAATGGACCTGATTCACTCCCTCTCAGTGGTGCTTTATGTTTTATTTTAGTTTTATTCATTCATTCATAAATATCTTGAGGACAGCCCGGGTCCTCCAGCCATGGTCTGCCACGCAGATTGTTGTCTCTCTTCCATAGGGCCTAAGGAGCTCCCCACAGCTCTTCCCTCGTTCCCTCCTCCACAGAGGAATGTGCTGACTGAACCCCTCTCACAGAAGCTTCTGTGTTACCTCATATGAGGTCTTAACATCTGTGAGAACCTTTCCAGTGAAGAGCTGTCACTTCTCCTCAGTGTTAACCCTCTGCCTGCATCTTTGATTCTAATACCCAACAGAAGTTGCCTTATATACCTTCTCTTGAATTACTATTATCAGTTTTTATTGATTAAATTTTACTTCATTCCTTCGAAAGTAAAAGAAAGTGAAAGTCACATCCAACTCTCTATGGAATATTCTAGGCCAGAACGCTGGAGTGGGTAGCTTTTCCCTTCTCCAGGGGATCTTCCCAACCCAGGAATCAAACCCAGGTCTCCCGTATTGCTGGCAGATTCATTACCAGATGAGCCACCAGGGAAATCCAAGAATACTGGAGTGGGTAGCTTATCCACCCTCCAACAGAAATCCCAACCCAGGAATTCAACCGGAGTCTCCTGCATTGCAGGCAGATTGTTTACCAACTGAGCTATAAGGAAAGCCCAAAGGCAGCTTTTTACAACCTGTCACTCTCCCTACAGCTGTTATCATCTTTACTTCTGCTGAATATCTGGAATGAATGCTAATTATCACCATTTTCTCACCACTCATTTTTTCTGTTTATAAAGGTCTTAATTTTTGCTATTTAATGAGTATCTCCGGTGATTTTCCAACCACTAAGTTCAATGGCCCTCGTTTCCCATTATTCTGACATTGAACTTTGCACTTTGTTGAATCTCTCAATAACTTATGTTCATTTTCCTCTTTGAAATGTGACTCTTTCTCTTCAGCTTAGATTTTGTTTTTACTATTCCTGAACTTTAATCACTGTCTTATGCCTCAGAACTCTGCTTTTCCTTGTATATACTCACCCCTTGGAGAATTTAGTGATAGACTTGATTTTAGATGTTATACCTTTGCTGAATTTAATTCCTAATAAGTATTTTCGGTCTTGCCCTCTAACCTGAGAAGAGCATCTAGAACAAATCAGTTCAGTTCACTTCAGTCGCTCAGTCGTGTCTGACTCTTTGCGACCCCATGAATTGCAGCACACCAGGCCTCCCCGTCCATCACCAACTCCCAGAGTTCACTCAAACTCATGTTCATCGAGTCAGTGATGCCATCCAGCCGTCTCATCCTCTGTCGTCCCCTTCTCCTCCTGCCCCCAATCCCTCCCAGCATCAGAGTCTTTTCCAATGAGTCAACTCTTCTCATGAGGTGGCCAAAGTATTGGAGTTTCAGCTTTAGCATCAGTCCTTCCAATGAATACCCAGGGCTGATCTCTTTCAGAATGGACTGGTTGGATCTCCTTGTAGTCCATGGGACTCTCAAGAGTCTTCTCCAACACCACAGTTCAAAAGCATCAATTCTTCAGCGCTCAGCTTTCTTCACAGTCCAACTCTCACATCCATACATGACCACTGGAAAAACCATAGCCTTGACTAGACAGACCTTTGTTGGCAAAGTAATGTCTCTGCTTTTGAATATGTTATCTAGGTTGATCATAACTTTCCTTCCAAGGAGTAAGCGTCTTTTAATTTCATGGCTTGAACAGATAAGTACACAATAAACATTCACTGAGTATTTACTGAGTGAACATAAAGGTAAACCCAGCATGAACTTTTATATATATATTTGTAAGAATGACAATTTTTAATGCCTAAGTTGAGAAAACTTTGAACAGAAGAATGATATTAGAAATAAAATGATTTTCTGCCAACTTTCTCAGAAAAAAGACAAAGGGGATTTTCTTTATCCTAACATTTATAATTTTCCATTTCATATTGTGTTGACCTAAGTGCCAACTGAAATTGAACACCCTACTTTGATTAGAGTCGGACAATTCTAAGTAATAATGATTAAGCTTCAAGTTCAGCTTGAATTAGTTCCAGGGATGAGTAAGGGTAATAGAGGGAGGGATACTCCAATTTTTTTCCATCAGTCATTTTTGTAAACTTTCATCAAAGAAATCAGATTTCAAAATACTTTATTTCTATAGATGTAAAATAATCTCCAAAGTTTTTAAAAGTTTAGTCTGAGTATTCAAATGTAATGGAAAATTGATTCCTTATGAGCTTTATAATTTTAAAATGTGAGATTATTTTAGGTGTGGCTTTTGTGTGTGTGTGTAAAATATCCTCATAACTTGGATTTTGGGAGCTTCATTCCAAAATGGTCTTATATTTGCTTCTGACAAACACCTCAGGGCTAAAGCTGGGTTTACATTAAATTTTTATCTCAAGGGTTTTCTTCACCTCTAAGGAACATTAGTTTAGAATCAAAATGTACAGTTCCTTAGAGGTGCAGAAAACCCTTGGGAAGAAGTGAGACAACTGCAGACAGCCTTTCATATTAGTTAACACTGCTTTCATCGTAAGAACCTTGGGGAGAAACCCTTGCCTATTTTAATTCAGAGAGAATTGCTCATTCATTTTTTCAATATGCGGACCATTTACTGTGTTAAATCAGTCTGATATGAAAAATGTTTGCTAACCAGAAGTAGGTTGGTAGTATTTTACCCGTCAAGGAGTTTTTCAGCTATTACCATCAACTGTGAATTTTAGGTCAACTAAATGATCTGAAAGAAAGAGAAAGCAGAGAGGTAAATCTTGGAAAAAATTCCCTTTGAGTGCCTGACTGGAATGTGAGGCTAAAGACGAGGCAGAGAGGGTCTCAGTGTGGGAGGATGTTGGGGGGCTTGAGATGACATACTTTCCCCCTTATTTCTTATTTTTGGCTTTAGGAAATTATCTGCCTTTAGTTCCACTAAGACGCAGCGAGGTTGTTGAATTCAGTGACTGATTTACAGAATCCAAGTTCACATGAAGCTCTCTGACTACCCTCTTTTTTTCCGTCTGACATTTAATTACATGGGCAGTAACCTTGGCCTGTGTGCTGTTTTAATTCAGGGTCTTATCTCACAGAAACCTTAGCTGTAGACAAAATGAAAACATTTGTTTGGAATAAACAGTTTTCTCTAGTTGTTTTTTTTTTTCTATAACTTTTTTTTGACATTTTAAAGGCATTGCTCTTTACAGACATCAGGCAGTTCAATTTGGAAGTGGTTTTAGTGACTGCAGATATGTTTTGCATCACTGCTGAGCTTAGAAGAGGGCAGCTTCCTAACTGAGCAGATTTTCTTGCATCTTGAAAAAGTTTGGTCAGAGAATTGTCAACTTGGGACTTATTTTTATAGCTTAAAATATTTGATGATCTTAAAAGAGTGCCTTTTCAAAAAAAATTGTAATGATTGGTGAGTGTAAGGTTCTTGCTTTGTCGCGAAAGAATTCGGAGATGAAGTGACAGTTAAGAAATGGATTTATTTAGAGAGGAAACATTCCACAGAGTGGGGGCCATCTCAGAAAGTGAGAGCCTGAAAATATGCAGTGGTTAGTTTTTATGGGTTGGGTAATTTCATAGGCTAATAAATGGGAGAATAATTCCAATTATTTTGGTGAAGGAGTGGGGATTTCCAGGAATTGGGCCACCACCCACTTTTTGGGCTCCTATGGTTGGTCTCAGAACTGTCATGGTGCTGGTGGGTGCATCATTTAGCATATGCTAATAAATAAGTGGATAATGAGTCTCAAGGTCTAATGGAAGTCAAATCTTGTGCCATCTTGGACCTAGTTGGTTTTAACCAGTTTTTGTCTTGTCCTATGGCTAAGTCATTCTTTAAAGATTGTGCCCTGCCCCCTTCCCTCTTGTTTCGTTGCTCCCTCAGAGACTTTACCCCCATAGTCTTATGAAGCAGAGGGATAACAGTCTTTCTTCTGTAACTGCTTCAAGGCTAAGTGTGGGCATCGACCCTGCCTGTCAGGGAATAGAAATCTCTAGATGCCTGATCTGGGGGTCCCAGAGGCTGGAGAACTCCTTGTTTTAAGTGGGTATGGGTTGGAATCCTCTCATTGCCATCATTTTGATGTGGAACTGTTACAACAGCTTCCATAGTCTTTCTACAAATCTCTTTGATGATGAAGCACTTTTTGCAACCGCATCAGAGTACAAAAATATCTATAAATGACAAAAGACTTAAAAGCCATGGCTAAACATCTGATTACACTGTAATCAATAAAGAAACTTGGTTACAATAACTAGAATTATGAATGATTACATTTAATTTAACATTCCAAATAATCCTAGTTAAATAACTTTCTTTGAAATACCTCAGGGACCCCCTAAAGCACCCCAGAACTAGCTGGAAATCAAAAGAACTTTCATTAAAATTTGATATTTGGGAAGCTTGTCAAAAAGTTTTAAAATACGTGGTCAAATAAGACCACAGGTCACTGTGGGACAATACTAATTTCTTAACCAAAATGACAATAAAATATTTCAAAGGAAAATACAGACTATATCACTTAAAAGATAAGGAAACTTAAAATTTGTTATAAAGGTGGTTCAGCATTTTAAGAAAACGTCTACTTTTAACAAGGAGAAAACCCAAATCCAGGTTTTGTATCAGCTTACCTTTAAAATTCATTTACTCAGTTAAATTTATTCTAAACTCACTCAGTCCTGACCATGCACAAAACCCGTTTCCCAGGATCCAATTTCCACAAACCTTCCATCACTTTCTCTCTACTTATCACTTTGTTTTTTTTCCATCCAGAAAGAATCAGAAAACACTTTCTTTTCTCTTGCTGCTACTGCTGCTAAGTCACTTCAGTAGTGTCTGACTCTGTGTGACCCCATAGACGGCAGCCCACCAGGCTCTCCCATCCCTGGGATTCTCCAGGCAAGAACACTGGAGTGGGTTGCCATTTCCTTCTCCAATGCATGAAAGTGGAAAGTGAAAGTGAAGTCGCTCAGTCGTATCCGACTCTTAGCAACCCCATGGACTGCAGCCTACCAGGCTCCTCCGTCCATGGGATTTTCCAGGAAAGAGTACTGGAGTGGGGTGCCATTGCCTTCTCCGTTCTTTTCTCTTAATAACATGCAATTCCACTCCTTATACTTTCTTTACTGAAAACACATATCCTGCTTTCCTTATAAGTTTTTTTACAGTTACTTTTATTATTGACAAATATGTAACAGAGAGAATAAAGTTTTATTTGATCTCTAGTAAACTTAGGTACAACTGACATACTTACACTTAACACTGATGACTCTAAAAATATGTCTATATTAATCAGACCAACAACTTAAGCCATCTTCAATACCAAATACTATAGTTTAGTATTGAATATTTCTCAGATGACATAAACCTGAAATTAATTTTGACCAGTTTTATATTTATGAATATTTATATAAGCTATAAACACTTTTCTTTAAGCCAATTAAATGGAGGTCTTTTACAAATTAATTTTGGCAATACCATTGTCTACTAAAAAAAGATGCACAATGTGAGAGTTGCAAGTTAAGTTTTATTTGGGGGAAGAACGAGGACTGTACCCCAGGACAGAGTACCTCACATAGCTCTAAGAAACTGTTCTAAAGAGGTAGTAGGGGAAGGTCAGTATATATAATTTTGGTGAAGGGGGAGTTCAGTGCAATCAAGCACTTATTTTACAAAAGGTTTTCTGCTAGTCACAAGGAGCTGATGTCATCATGAAAGGATTTAGTCCTTTTTTGGATATGAGGAGATGTAAAGATTGGGATCATGAAATCAGTTTCTGAAAATATGAAAAGTGTGTTAGTCACTCAGTCATGCCTGACTCTTGTGCAACCCTATAGACTGTAGCTACCAGGCCCCTCTCTCCATGGAATTCTCCAGGCAAGAATACTGGAGTGGGTTGCTATTCCCTTCTCTAGAGGATCTTCCCAACCCAGGGATTTAACCTGGGTCTCCTGCATTGCAGGCAGATTCTTTACCATCTGAGCCACAAAGGAAGCCCCCAAAGACCTATTTAAACCATAAGGGAAGCCACTTAAAGGGGCTTTAAGTCCCAGCCTTTTCTTCTAAAAACCTGGTAAGTTTTAGGAAACAAGCACCGGCCATTAACAGAGATGGTTTGTGAAAAAGAAAAAAAGAAAAAAACTTCTCTTTTCCCCTCCCTTTCCTGCTTCTCAGGTGGCGCTAATGCTAAACTCACCTGCCAATGCAGGAGAAGTAAGAGATTCGTGTTGTATCCCTGGGTCACAAGATCCCCTGGAGGAGGGCAATGGCAACCCACATCAGTATTCTTGCCTGGAGAACCCCATGGACAGAGGAGCCTGGTGGGCTATGGTCCATGGGGTTGCCAGAAGTCGGATATGACGGAGCCAGTGACACGCACACTTTTGTGGGTAGTACCCCTGGGGCCTTGGGGCCATCTTCTCCCCACACCTTCCCACAGGTGCTCTGCCCAGCAGACAGTAGGGCTGGGTGCAGGTGCAGATGTGGCAGCTGATGTGGGGGGACCTGTGACTCTAGTTAGAGAGATGGAGGGCCCTGCAACATCCCCAGTCGAACACAGTAAATGTGGGTCATTGCTCAGGCATGTATCCCGGGGGTGGGGCCGTGCGCCTGACCCACCCAGCATGAGTTGCCTGTCCTGCCCTAACCAGGAAGGGTGGCAGAGAAGTCACAGTGGACCCTGGAGGGGTCTGACCAAACACCAAAGTTGGGCAGTTAACCTTAGACCCACTATGAGTCCCAACCACATATGTCGAGACCATCCACCACTTCTAATACCCACCTCGCGAGGGAGTTCCCGAAGGGATTGCAGCTGCCATAACTGTGGCACAAACTCTGAGTTAGGCTGTATTTTGTATTTTTACACCATTGAATCTATTAAAGTGAAGTCGCTCAGTCATGTCAGACTCTTTGCAATCCCATGGACTGTAGCCTACCAGGCTCCTCTGACCACGGATTTTTCCAGGCAAGAATGCTGAAGTGGGTTGCCATTTCCTTCTCCAAGGGATCTTCCTGACCAGAGGTTGAACCCAGGTCTCCCACACTGCAGGCAGACTCTTCACCATCTGAAGCACCAGGGGCTCCTGTATTGAATCTGTTAACAGTTAACAAACCGGAGGCTCCACTGCTGGCAGTAGCTCAGTGGTAAAGAATCCACCTACAATGCAGGAGATGTGGCTTTAGTCCCTGGGTTTGGAAAATCCCCTGGAGGAGAGCATGGCGACCCACTCTAGTATTCTTGCTTGGGAAAATCCCACACGCTGAAGTGACTGAGCACAAGGCAAACCCAGGGGGCAAAGATCCTGTGGTTCGGGTCCCTAGCTGCCTGTAAGGATGCCTGGAAACATTCCCTGACATGCCCTGCACATAATAGTGGAGCATCTACTGGGCAAGGTTATAAAATGTCTGGCAGTCTATGGCCATACCACCGTGAATGTGCCTGATCTCCTCTCATCTCGGAAGCTAAACAGGGTCAGGCCTGGTTAGTACTTGGATGGGAGAAAATGCCTGGTGGATTTCTTTTTCTCTATTTCTAGCAGACCGCACTCCAGTATTCTTGCCTGGAAAATCCCATGGGCAGAAGAGCCTGGTAGGCTGTAGTCCATGGGGATGCTAAGAGTCAGACATGACTGAGCGACTTCCCTTTCACTTTTCACTTTCATGCATTGGAGAAGGAAATGACAACCCACTCCAGTATTCTTGCCTGGAGAATCCCAGGGACAGGGGAGCCTGGTGGGCTGCCGTCTATGGGGTCGCACAGAGTCGGACACGACTAAAGTGACTTAGCAGCAGCAGCAACAAGGCACAAGAAAAGGGTGGAAATTAAGAGTGAGGTAGGGAGAGAGTGGGAGAGTAATTGTGGAAAGTAAGGGAGTGACTCTCAAGTGCCATAGAGGTGAGAGGAGAGGCTGAGGTTTAGCAGATTCTCCTGTCTGGCTTTGCAATCATGCTGCTGGTGAATTTAAGGTTCTTGCTTTGTTGTGGAAGAATTTGGAGATGAAGTGATAGGTAAGAAGTGGGTTTATTTTGAGAGAAAACACACCACAGATGGTGTGGGCCATTTCAGAAGGTGAGAGAGAGACTCCAAATATGGCACAGTGAGTTTTTATGGGCTGGGTAATTTCATAGGCTAATGAGCAGGAGAATTATTCCAGTTATTTTAGGGGTGGAGACTTCCAGGAATTGGGCCACCACCCACTTTTTGACCATTTATGGTTGGCCTCAGAATTGTCATGGAGCTGATGGGTGTCCCATTTAGCATAAACTAATGTATTACAATGGCAGATAATGAGGCTCAAGGAATCATCCACCATCTTAGACCTAGTTGGTTTTAACCAGTTTTCGTGATGTCCTGTGGCCATGTCATTCTTTTAATGGTTGTGCCCTGCCCCCTTCCCTCCTGTTTCAACTCTGAAATGTAAAACTAAAAGCTAAAATTATCTTTTATTTACTCCAGTTTAAAAGTGTGTTGGAGAATATTGTTATTCATCTCTTGTCCCATTGAGAGTGGAAGAACAGAGCTTTATTAGTATTCAAGTTGAAATGGAACATGCAACTTGGATCCAAAGGCAAATGTAACTTCTTCTTTTCCCCTCATTTCTGATCTTGTGACCTTCTTGTATGGAAAGCTCCTTATGTGGAGGAGCCAATGAGGGCTAGAGTAAAAATTGTTTACTCTGAATGTTTCTTCTGGGTATAGCAGGTAGAGTGGAAGACTCACCCACCCAGTAGAAGCCCAGGTCATGGAAAGTCAAATGTCTCCCTGTCTCCCTCAATGAAAAGACTCCTGAAGGCAAGTCACAGCTGTAGCGGAAACAGAACTCACAATCCTAAAGTTGGTATTTGAACACTTTGTATATTACCTTTTTTCTTGAAAAATATTTTATGAAGGTTGGATAAGACTTAAGTTAGTATTTGAGTTAATAAGTTTAGTGGTTCACTTCTTTTTTCTTACTTCTCAGTCACCATTAACAATTGTCCTTCAATGTCTATGAGTCAAAACCACATTTATGTTTTCTGCTAACCTGTGTGCAAGGGACAGAAACTTTTTATGTCTCACTGCTTTATGTACAGAACCTATGTAGAGTGGTGTATTTCAAAGATAAATAGCACTAAATATGTGTGGTTTCTTAATCTTCATGGTTGTGAAATGGAAAAAATAGAATATTTATAATCCTTTGGGAAGTGGTGGTCAAGCTGTGGCATAAGCATACATGCATTAGATTTTCAATTCTCTTGCAGACACAGTGACTAGTGGTCCTAGTTACTGTACTACTCCTATGTTAACAACAACAACGAAAAGCACCCAATGAGCAATTCTGGGTGATACTGATGACTTCAGGTAAGGGATATGGGACAAATAGTCAGACCACGAATGACAGGAAGCTAGCTAATTCAAGATGAACAGCTAGTTGGGCACAAATTCATTTTCCCTTTGAAGAAAATAATAGCTCCTTCTTCCATCTAGTGTTTTTACTCTAAGTCTTAAACTATACATTTGTGGGAATAATGGATTGTTCATTTAGCTACCTAACTAGTCCAGACTTGAGGATTTGAAAATATTTCTTTTGTGTAGAATACTTGATCAACCTGATACTAATATCTGAAAGAACTATTAAAGTTTTTCTCTTGTAAAAATAAAGATATACTTGGGGGAGATAGTTTCTGGCTTTATCACAAATTTATGTCTTGTCTTAAATGAGTTTATTAGGTAATGTCCTAAGAATTTATTTTGATGGGATGAAGTTGAAAGAGTTTGAGGTTCACTGAAAGTGAAAGTCGCTCAGTTGTGTCTGACTTTTTGTGACCCCAAGGACTATACAGTCCATTGAATTCCCCAGGCCAGAATACTGGAGCTGGTAGCCTTTCCCTTCTCCAGGGGATCTTCCAAACCCAGGGATCGAACTCAGATCTCCTGCACTGCAGGCAGATTCTTTACCAGCTGAGCCACAAGAGAAGCCTAAGAATACTGGAGTGGGTAGCTTATTCCTTCTCCACTGGATCTTCCCAACCTAGGAATCGAACTGGGGTCTCCTGCATTCCAGATGGATTCTTTACCTACTGAACTATGAGGTTCAGTAGTTATCTAGAAAGAGGATGATGGTGATGGCTTAGTTTGTAGGACAGGAAGGACTAAAACTATTCTTGACTGTTTTCACCATATACAAAAAAACTGTCTTGTCCCAAATGACTTCAATACATGCCAAGCATTTAGTCATGTCAACATGAGTTTTAATTCTGTTTCTCTGACACACCAAAGCAAGGTGGTAATGTTATGTAGATGTGAAAGGGAAAGTTAATTTTAGTTTAGCCTGCAATAAAGGGTGACAAAGGAAAAACCAGCAAGAAGGATCTTTTGAATATCATTGTCCCCATCTCATGATTCTGTGGAGTACTATGTTGGAAAAAATATATGTTTACATTTACTTCTATAAAAAAATAAATAAAAATGTAGTAGGTGTGCAGTAGGATATATGTCTCATATTTTATTTGGTACCTAAATAGAATTTTTGATATGCTATTCAGACAAATGAATGGAAAATATCTTTAGTGAGTTGATAAAACAGTATATAATTGTATTCATTTAGAGTATTTCAATCCAGTGAGTTTAAACTTTTCATTTTACAGCGTACATAGAAAATGATAACATCTGGGTAATTAGAGTAAAGGGAATAGGTGTTTGAGGTCAAACTGAGTGGATATTCAGCTTCTAAAATCCATGAAGTCCAGCCTTGGAAACCTTGCTTCAACAACTGAGTAGAATAACATTGGTGTATTTAAACCACACAATATAGTGCAGTGGTTTCGGACATGACATCACGTGACAGTCAAGGTTAAGAATTAAATGATAAAAGTTTCCCCATTAGATCAGAATTGCAAAAGTGAACAACTTGTATTTTTTAGTTTTATAAATTATACCTTCCAAATCTTACGATATAATTTTGCTTGTTGCTTAAAAACTAGGATTTTACTAAGCTTTGTTTTAACAGATTGCTTGAAAACTCATATCTTGCCTGTCTTATTTAAATGGAATTAATATCGAGACTCTTTATGTATGATTAAATACCCTGAGCCCCTCTTTTATATGGCTAGATCATGGAAAAATAATTTTCATACTATTGCATTATTTCCTGGATGTTGTTGCCTCACATTCACTGTGTTTAAAATTGAACTTTATCATCCCTGATAATCCTGTTACTCTTGTGTTTTCAGTCTTTATAAATAGCGCCACAAAATATCTATTCATCCTGGCCATCCATCTGGCTAGATTCTTCCCCCTTTCACACCCTTTTATTGAATTTGTGATTATCCTATTGATTCTGTACACTTTTATAAATTGTAAAAGTGAATGCTTTTTTAAAAGATAATAAGTTTAAATCATATACAGTGTGTAAAGCAAAAAGTGAGAGTTTCTATCTTGTCCCTTTGTTCCCTGAGAGTCTAAGGAGCCATAGAAAATGCTACTCAGAGCTTTACCCTGGGACAGGAAGCTTAGGTGTACCTAATGTGGACTGAAATGAGGTCTGATCACCTTGTGCCTGTGCAAGGCTGGTCAAAGACTATGTAGAAGCAGCAGTGTTTGTGGGAAAAGGCTGGAAGTGCTGGGGTGATTTAAGATGTGCACAAGAGGTGTCTGATACAATATCTTTGTGGATTATGTCTGTATTCTATATATTAGTATGTATGGTCAGACATTTCTTTTAAACAATAAAACAGATCACATTTTGTTATAACAAAAATTTGGCTGACGATATTTCATATTGGTACTTATAGAACTACCTTATTCTTTTTCCCCCTTTAGGTATAATTGACATATAACATTATGTAAGTTGAAGACGTACACTGAGTTGATTTGATGCACTTACATATTGCAGAATGATTGCCACTGTAGAATTAGCTAACATCTCCATCATGTCATATAATTGCCACTTCTTTTTTGTGGTAAGAACTTTTAAAAGATACACTCACTTTGCAGTTTTCAAGGGTACATTGCCTTATTATTAGTTATGATCACCATGTGGTACGATAGATCCCTAAAACTTAATTGGAAGTTTGTACCTTCTGACCAACATCTCCCATTTTACTTCACTCCTCACTCCCTAGGCTTTCATAACTACCACTTTACTTTCGGTTTCTTTGAGTTTCTATCTCATTCTTTTTAACAGATTTTTGTTTGTTTTGTTTTCTTTTTGGAGAGGATTCATCCTGTTGATGTATTGCAAAGCAAATTGTATTTCCTATATATGAACATTTGCTTCCAGTTTTTTTTGTTACATGAACATTGATACAATAATCATCCACAAACATATCTTTGCCTTTATGTTATATATCTAAATTTTCTTCTTAATGTGTATCAGTAATTTTTATAGTTTGTTTTTCATGAGGCTTTTTATACTTTTTTCTTAGTCTTTTCTCTGTGTTATAGTGACTTTCATTGCTTTTGGATATGGAGTTTTGTTTTCAATATCATTTCTAATTATTTATGAATTATAGAAAAGGCTGATTAAAAATTTTTTTTTACCTTATATATGACTGCCTCATTAACCTCTTAATAATTAGAACAATTGATCGTCCTGACTCTTCTAGGTAAAAAATTATATCATATTCAAGTGAAACATATCAAAACTATTTATTTCCAACACTGATACTTCTTATCCTTTTTGCTAGTCTTATCGACAAGAAATTCCAGGAATAATTTTAGATAATATTAATAATATTGTGGAACTGTATTGTTTGAACCTTAATGAGAATGCTTAAATATATGACTATACACCCTCCCTTCTTCCAAATAATTAATGAAAGTATCCATTTCTCTGTATCCTTTTCTATGATGGATATTTGTCTTTATTCATTTATCTAAGTCTCATAGATAAAAATACAGTATTCCATGATAGTTTTAATTTGTATTTCCCTGATCATATGACCAGTGTGCTTCTGAGAACTGTGTATCCATATTGTTTTGGGTTGTTTATGTTTATAAATTAGATTTGTGTGAGCTTTTTGTGTGGAAAGCTTTTGTTTGAAATGCACATGTTGCAAAGGTTTTCTTCAAGGGTATCAGTTTAGAGTTGCTGGATAGATTAAAGAATCTGTTTCAGCTAGCTGAAGCTGAAAGGGAATTAGTTAGCTTATGCAGTTTCTAAGGAATGCCAGGAAACTGTCTTTAGTGAAGGCTGTACAGTCAGAAGTAAAAAGCTAAGAGCAATGCCCCAGCTCCTCTGAACTCAGCCTTGTAGAAATCCCACTGCTGCCTCTCCCTGTTTCTCAACACCAACAAGGCAAAGATCCAGTATCAGAACACCCACTCTGCTGTGGAATATCGAATTGCCTCTGCAGTTGTTTATGTGAGAAGAGCCTGGTGCTCATAATCTTCAAATCTGCCTTCCAAGTCTCTTGTTTGATGGTAACTAGCTATAAGTCTATGTACTAAAAGAATGGGATTCTGGGAAATGTGATTTTTTTTTTTTTAAGTATCAATGTTTTATTTGGGTGACAAAAACCTGGGGCATTGAGGATGAGAAAAGGGACACAAGGTAAGGAAGAATGGGAGGTAATGCAAGGTGACAGCACACAGTCTGCTTCATGACAAGCCTGGAAGAGCCACATAAGCTGTGTGCACTGGCTACCTGGGAGGTCTCCCCACTGGGAGAAACCTTGCACCAGTTCAGGGAAGGGAGGGAAGAAGAGGGAATTTATCCACCTGGATTTCTCCCAACTCCCAATAGTCAAACACTCCGCCTGGAGCATTAACTCTTCCACACTCCTGGGTTGCTAGTGGCTACTTGAGATGTCAGATCCCGTGTCCTGTGGGGAGCATTTAATCCAAGTCTGGAAATGATGGGAGAAGACAAAGTGGATATGTGGCTAGTGAGTGCCAGAGAGCGTTTGATATTGTACATAAGACGTGTGCACAACAGTCCAATACTGTTTTTTCATTTATCAGAAGAGGAAACCTGGCACTATGGTCAAAAACCTTTCCCAAGGTCACATGGCCAGTAAGTGGTAAATTCAGGATTTGAACATAGTCTGGCTCTGGAAACTGTCAGAGACCAAGATAAGGAACTTGGATTTTGTGTAGCAGGCAAAGGAGAGTCGCTAAAGGGTTTCAAGCTGGGAGTGATATAAGATAAAGAGCTTTTGAATAAAGCTTCCATTCTTTACTTTGCTCCATCTTCCCATGTGGCTGAACTTGGCACAAGTATGTGGCCCCAGAGATGTGAGGACATCCAATAGTTTCTGAGGAGCCCTGACTGGGTCCAGAGCTCATATGGGCTTCACCATTGCCTCATAATCTTAGTGTCTTCATCAAAGCCTACACCCACCAAAGAGACTAGCTGGTCAGAGGCATGCAGGATCTGGGTGGAGAAGCCAAAATGAGGGGATGAGCAGATTGACCTAAAGACCAGGAGTAGGAGGAGGACCAGCCATACATCCATTGTTAGCCGGTAGGTCTGGAAAAAGGTGAGGATCAACAATATGGAGCGCTATTAAAATGGAGGGTGTCCAAAGGTCTTTGGACCCCCACAAGTGACCAATTTTCATTGTACCTAGTCTCTATTTTTTGAAGAGCTTTGTTTTTATTTTCTTTAATAATACAGATGTTTCAAAAATGTCATATATCCTGATATTTATTGTTTATTCATTTATTCAATACATAGTTATTGAGACTTGGTTATGTACCTGTCATTACGCTTTTAAATGGAGATAGAATGACAGTCCTGACTTGTGGAATTTTGAATCTAGTAGGGAAGACAGACATTAAATTGTCACAGAAGTAAATTTGGCATTACAAATGTGATCTTTAGACAAAGGTCGTGTTGAGAGCATATACTAGGGATAATTGGTCCACTCAGAAAGGTCAGCTGAGAGTTTGCTAATGAAGTGGTCTGAATTTTGAAAGACGATTAGAAGCCAATTCTTGAAAGGTGATGGAAGGGTGTTTGGGGCAGAACAGGTAAATTTTCACAGACCGGGGAGCAGGAGAATATCTGGCAAGTATGAGGATTTGAAAGGACATGGTTGTGACTGGTATATAGAAAGTGAGAGAAAATGTGGTGTTAAATGATGCTGGAAAGACAGGTAGAGGCCGGACCATGCAGAGCCTTATGGCCCAAAATAAGCATTTTGGTCTTTGTCCTAAGAGGCTTGGGAAGCCTCAGTCTTAGGCTTCCATGTGGAAAATAGTTTGCAAGATTCAAGGTTATTGCAGGTGAACAAGAGAGGAGGTGACTGCAATTGTTCAGGGAAGAGTTACCGGGTTCTTAGCCCAAAGAAGTGCTGGATGAATGTTGGCTGGGGGAATGAAGTAACAAAATGTCCAAGTTATTACTGATGCTTCTTTTAAGCAATAAGAAAGCAAAAAGGGTGTCTGGAGGGCATTTTGTGAATATTTGATGAGCAAATACAAGAAGCTGGTACAGATTAGTGAGACATGGGATCAAAAATATTTATATCAACTGAAAGTACCCAGTTATAATGAGGAGAGCATCTATGCAACATATACTTATTATGTTTGGTTCAGGTTATTTGTTTTGATAATTTAGTGCATTTGTTGACTGGCTAATGGGATTTACCAGTAATAACATGTAAACAGTTCAGCAGAAATCTATTAATTTAGATAGTCTGGTTATGTAGGAAGCTTCCTTAAGGAAAGGCTCAGTGCGTACCAAATACATTGTTAACTATGCTGGTTAATAAGGCCATTTGTATAAAGGCAATAACCTGTCAGGCTTTGAGTTTACTTGTTAATGAACTCTTGCTGAACATAGTGAGAAATTTGGAGTTTGTTAGTCACAGCAACTTTTAAATTGAGAGTCACAACCTTCTTGAGGCTCCAAAATGGGTTTAAGGATAAAAGAGAATGACTTATTAGAACTAAAATGTGCCTTATAATTTTCTCAATCCTAGCATGGCAGGACCAATAAATATCAATAGTTTGGGGGATACATGAAGGGGGAAGCCTTCGACAAACCATGCTTTTTTTTTTTTTCTAATTTTATTTTATTTTTAAACTTTACATAATTGTATTAGTTTTGCCAAATATCAAAAGGAATCCGCCACAGGTATACATGTGTTCCCCATCCTGAACCCTCCTCCCTCCTCCCTCCCCATACCATCCCTCTGGGTCGTCCCAGTGCACTAGCCCCAAGCATCCAGTATCGTGCATCGAACCTGGACTGGCAACTCGTTTCTTACATGATATTTTACATGTTTCAATGCCATTCTCCCAAATCTTCCCACCCTCTCCCTCTCCCACAGAGTCCATAAGACTGTTCTATACATCAGTGTCTCTTTTGCTGTCTCGTACACAGGGTTATTGTTACCATCTTTCTAAATTCCATATATATGCGTTAGTATACTGTATTTATGTTTTTCCTTCTGGCTTACTTCACTCTGTATAATAGGCTCCAGTTTCATCCACCTCATTAGAACTGATTCAAATGTATTCTTTTTAATGGCTGAGTAATACTCCATTTTCTTTGATGCGGACCATTTTTTAAAGTCTTTATTGAATTTGTTACAATATTGTTTATGGTTTATTTATTTATTTATTTATTTTGCCAGGAGGCATGTAGGATCTTAGCTCCCCAACCAGGGATCAACTCCTCACTAGTTGCATTTGAAGGTGAAGTCTTAACCACTGGACTGCCAGAGAAGTCCCTGGAAAATCATGTTTGATGATAGTAAATAGAAGGAAAAAATAGAATGAGGGAATAAATACCAAGCACAGGGGATGTTATAGGAACCTCAGTTGTTGCCTCTGTCTGAGGTCTGAGTGTTGGTTTCAAAAGATGGAGAGAACTTTAGAAGTATCAGGTGTTTCAATGGCCTTAAACCTTTCCTTGGTCCAGGTGCCTTCCCAGTACTCTATTTCTGTTTCTTCCTGGGCTGACCTAGATGTCATTTACTAGGCTCATGCAAGACACCAGGCCTCCCAAGAGCATCATGGCTCCCCAGATCCCATAAGACCACCACGGTCATGGTAAGAAGCCAGGGGTCTCATTTTGAAGTGGTAGTTTATATTGATTTACAAGAAAGGGAGGATGTTAGTGATTAATCCACATGCTTCTTTTGGTGGTCCCACATCATGAGTTTTGTTGCATAGACTTTTGCTGTAGTAAGCAGTCACAGAGATCATCTTATTCACTGGTAAAGAATGAATTAAAAAAAAAATCTTAAGACACTGGTAAAGAAATTTAACCCTATTAAAAGTCAAGTAGCTTTCTTAATTATAAAACAGGTGGGAGGCAGAATTTGATAGGAGTCAATTTGTAACTTCTACTTCCCTACTGGATATTTTTACAAAGGGAGCTGTTTCAGTGGGACTGTGACTGTGAGGATTTTTCATGTTTCACTAGGTTGCTCTCCCTCGTGTCAAGTTTTGTCCGTCCATCCATAACAGAACTGTCCCTGGAGGCCAATGAATGATGTTCTGAATATAAGTGAAATAGCCCTCTTCTGTGAAATCTGAGTATGAGTGAAAAAGCCCACTTCTATGAAAATCACTATTTTTTTCTTTTTTAAAGAAAGAGTTTTTATAAAAGGACTTCCTGCCTTGCAAAAGATATTAAAAACCAAGGCTAAAAGAGATACACTTATGCCTTAAGAGTTAAAGGGAAATTTAGTGATGTAACCTGTAACCCTTTTTTGTATACCCTCATAGCTCAAAAATGCTATTGATGTCAGTATAGATCAATGACATTGAATCAAAAACTACCATAAAAGCTACTGGCACATAAATGCAGCATTTACAAGCATAACACAGAAAATATCCAAACAAACCCCAAGTCCTCCTTTTTTATCAGCCACACAAACTGAGGCAAACTCATGACCATATAATCCCAAACAAATAGAAACCAAGTCCAGTTACCTAAATTATTCAAATTTTTTTCCTTGAAAGGTCATCCAGGGAGATTTGTGCTAGAGCCTGGAGGCAACTGATCTCAGACAGCAGGTACTGCAGTTGAGAAAATTCTGTAAACTCCTGTTTAGTTTCATTTTGGGGGTATACTTTCATCATCTTGCCCTCAAAAATTTCCTGTGCAAAGTAACATCATCCTCTATTTCAGCTTCCCATTTTGTCCTGTTTACTTTTTCCTTTATGACTCATCGGTGATGGCTTCTCATTCCTCGTGGGTGGCCTAAGTTACCCTTGGTGGAAGCAAGGTGCTGAGCGAGTACTCCAAGCATGAGTCCTTGCTTGTCAACAACTCATGAATGAGCTGTGTCAAGGTAGTGATAAAGAGGAGATGAATCATGGGTTCAGGAACTCTTGATTTATCTACACCATAGTTATCTCAGTGAAAATTCCAACATATCTTCATTATTCAAGATTCCCTTCATCCGTTGGGTTCTCTAATCTGGATTTCTCTCCAGACCTTCCCTCCAAATTGAACTAGTTAGACCTTGTGTTTTGCCACTAATTTCTGTTTACTTCATTTCCATATTACTGTCACTAATGGGGGCTTCCCTTGTGGCTCAGTTGGTAAAGAATCTGCCTGCAATGGGGGAGACCTGGATTTGATCCCTGGGTTGGGAAGATCCCCTGGAGAAGGGAAAGGCTACCCACTCCAGTATTCTGGCCTGGAGAATTCCATGGAGTGAATAGTCCATGGGGTCGCAAAGAGTCGGACACGACTGAGCGCCTTTCACTTTCACTTACTTATCACTAACGGGAGAGAGTAAACAGAATAGTAGGGAATGAATGGTGCCTGTTCATTGAAACTTTAGTAGTGTTTATGAATATTTGTTCTTTTGTTTATTCCTTACACCTTGGAAAGTGGCCTTCAACACTTCTTTTAGGTCAGGCAGGGTCATATGATTAATTATGGCAAAGGGTTATGAGTGGAGGTGATTTGAGTTGCTTTTGGGTCAAAGCGTTGGATTGTTTAAACAACTGTCTTTAGCTCTTTTTTTCTCTGGCATGTTGATGGTAGAGACATAAGATGAAAGGAACCTTATTGCTGAGCTACCACAGGAAACACAGAGTCTTGGAAATTTACGTGGAGCCACAGCAGATTTTATGTGAGAAATAAGGCTTTATCACATTGTTCCACTGAAGTTGTGGGACTTATTCATTCCTGCAGCATATCCATTACACTGAAACTTCTGCCTTAATTAGTTAAACTTACACTTGTGTTCTTGACTCACCTAGTATTTAAGGACATAGGAATATAAATCCTCTTCCTTTAACTTTTTTCTGTATTTTGGTTGTGCTCCCAGTGCTTTGCTAAATGGTACACATTTCCTAGAAATCATGCACAACACATTTTATTTCTGCTAAATAAATACAAGCCCAAAAGTTGCAATTATAACTTTTCTTCTGTAAAACCTGTTACCAACTCTGTGTTAAAAACTTATTTCACTATCTTATTTATTTCTTCCTTATATATGATAAATTTCTCTTTTGGTCAAAATTTTCTACCCATCCCTCGAAATTATTAATTTCTCAAGGACACATGAGAAAATGTTTGTCAACTCTGTTTCTAGGCTATTGTGACAGATTAGTTATAACATTTATGTTTCTTTGTCATTCTCATAGTGCTCTGCAGGTGTAAGCAGAAAATTATAGGCAAGAGGTGCATTCAGCAGGTCAGAATTTACTAATAGATGGTGATCAGTTAATACGGTGGTGTCTCAAGCTAGCTGCCGTTGTCATGACCTCCTTCCTTTTGTTTTCCTGCTCTGTGTGGCAGGACACAGAGCCACAAAGTGGCTCTGTCAGTCTCCCTGTAACTGTCAAAGTCAGGAGAATGTTGGAATGAAACAATGGAGTTACATTGCTTGTGCTGACCTGGACTTAAAAAATAATATCATTTATTTATGCTTGCCTCAGTTATCCAGCTCCCAGTAGGGATAGATGCACAGCATCAATCACAGTATGGGAAGAAGGGGCCTGCCCCTGGATGACAGTTATCATAACTGATTCTTGCATAACCTTTGAAAGTTTTAAGCCCATATCTCTTTTATGTTAGTCGGGATTCTGGAGAGAAACACACCCAGTGGGAAAAAAAGGAGATTTATTATATGGAATTAGTTCAAGTTTTTATGGCAGCTTAGAAGTCCTAGGATCTGCCATCTGCTCATCTCTTGGGTCTTCAGGAAACCTAGTGGTGTGATTCAGTCCAAAGCCCTGAGAACCAGGGGAGTGGATCATGTAAATCCCAGTCTGAAGGCCAGAGAAGATGAAATGTGATGTCCCAGTTCAATCCATGAGGCAGGAAAAGTGGACAAATTTGTCTTTATTCTGTCTTTTTGTTCTATTTAGGCCCTGGAATGATTGGATGGTGCCCACCACATGAGAGTGGGCAGTCTACTTTCAGAGTCTGTTCAATTTAAATGCTAAACTAATCTGGAAGCATTCCTACAGACTCTACAAATAATGTTTAATCTGGATGCACTGTGGCCAGTCAAATCGATATACAAAATTAACTGTGACACCATATTATTGTGAGAATAGACCTAGCAGATATATTGGGTTGGGTAGGTTTTTTTTTGTTGTTACGTTACTACTGCTCTTACTATTGTTACTATTTATTATCTCTACTAAAGATAGAAATACAGAGAGAAAAGAAAGAAGTTTCAGAAAAGTGTGTGATTTTACCAACATCCCATACTTAATAAGTTGCAAAGCATGGTCTTGAATCTGGGTCCTTGAACCCTAAATCCCTTTTTCTTGTCTTTTCTGTTGGCAAACCTGAATGCCCACCTCAGGCTTGGCACTAGAACTTGTCTCCTTATGACAGTTCACTGACAATTATAAATTTATAACAATCCTCAGATTTCAAGAAGTGAAAGCGTGCTAATTACATTCCCATTCTTGATGCACAAATACGTGCTTCAGTTGGAACGCACTCCATGGTACAATCCTGTATCGCACAGCTCTAGGTTTTTCTTTTCCCCTCCTTAGGTTTTATTCATCCTGATTGGCGAAATCCAGTGTTAATCTTTCCTTTCTTAGTATCTTTTGTTGAGAAGTGTTTTCGCTGTGGGACATCTTCTCTCATACTTTACAGGTAGCTTTTTCTTTTTTCCTCAGTAGTGAACACACTACGCAAAGGGATATGTCACGTGTATTTTATCTTCTTTGGGTGTTTGAAGTTCCAGGAAAAAGACCGACTACCTAGAGGCATCACCCTCTCTGGTAGGGTTCTGTGCTGCTAGCTTAGATGAATGAGGTCCATTGAAAAGCACCTTTGCTGGGTTTCTCATGAAAGGATTTTTATACTATTAAAGGTTTAAAATTTATCTTAAAAGTTTCTTTTTAAAGTCATTAAAGTTTTATTTGTATCAGAGAAATCTATGTCTATGTTAAAAAGAGAAAGGCAGAATAGTTTGTAATAAATAATCTTTTTGCCCTTATTCTACTCTAGCTTCAGTCTTACTCACCAGAACCAATTTAATTGTTTCTGTTTTCAGTTCTCCTGGACATTATGTCCATAATTCTAAATAATGTGCTTTTTTACTTTTTTTTTTTTTTGTAAAAGTAAAATATTTTATTTATTTATTTAAATTTTATTTTATTTTTAAACTTTACAATATTGTATTAGTTTTGCCAAATATCGAAATGAATCCGCCACAGATATACCCGCGTTCCCCATCCTGAACCCTCCTCCCTCCTCCCTCCCCTACCCTCCCTCTGGGTCGTCCCAGTGCACCAGCCCCAAGCATCCAGTACCGTGCATCGAACCTGGACTGGCGACTCATTTCATACATGACATTATACATGTTTCAATGCTATTCTCCCAAATCTTCCCACCCTCTCCCTCTCCCAGAGTCCATAAGACTGATCTATACATCGGTGTCTCTTTTGCAGTCTCGTACACAGGGTTATTGTTACCATCTTTCTAAATTCCATATATATGCGTTAGTATACTGTATTGGTGTTTTTCTTTCTGGCTTACTTCACTCTGTATAATAGGTTCCAGTTTCATCCATCTCATTAGAACTGATTCAAATGTATTCTTTTTAATGGCTGAGTAATACTCCATTGTGTATATGTACCACAGCTTTCTTATCCATTCATCTGCTGATGGGCATCTAGGTTGCTTCCATGTCCTGGCTATTATAAACAGTGCTGCAGTGAACATTGGGGTACACGTGTCTCTTTCCCTTCTGGTTTCCTCAGTGTGTATGCCCAGCAGTGGGATTGCTGGATCATAAGGCAGTTCTATTTCCAGTTTTTTAAGGAATCTCCACACTGTTCTCCATAGTGGCTGTACTAGTTTGCATTCCCACCAACAGTGTAAGAGGGTTCCCTTTTCTCCACACCCTCTCCAGCATTTATTGCTTGTAGACTTTTGGATCGCAGCCATTCTGACTGGCGTGAAATGGTACCTCACTGTGGTTTTGATTTGCATTTCTCTGATAATGAGTGATGTTGAGCATCTTTTCATGTGTTTGTTAGCCATCTGTATGTCTTCTTTGGAGAAATGTCTGTTTAGATCTTTGGCCCATTTTTTGATTGGGTCATTTATTTTTCTGGAGTTGAGCTGTAGGAGTTGCTTGTATATTTTTGAGATTAGTTGTTTGTTCGTTGCTTCATTTGCTATTATTTTCTCCCATTCTGAAGGCTGCCTTTTCACCTTGCTAATAGTTTCCTTTGTTGTGCAGAAGCTTTTGAGTTTAATTAGGTCCCATTTGTTTATTTTTGCTTTTATTTCCAATATTCTGGGAGGTGGGTCATAGAGGATCCTGCTGTGATGTATGTTGGAGAGTGTTTTGCCTATGTTCTCCTCTAGGAGTTTTATAGTTTCTGGTCTTACATTTAGATCTTTAATCCATTTTGAGTTTATTTTTGTGTAAGGTGTTAGAAAGTGTTCTAGTTTCATTCTTTTACAAGTGGTTGACCAGTTTTCCCAGCACCACTTGTTAAAGAGATTGTCTTTTCTCCATTGTATATTCTTGCCTCCTTTGTCAAAGATAAGGTGTCCATAGGTGCGTGGATTTATCTCTGGGCTTTCTATTTTGTTCCATTGATCAATATTTCTGTCTTTGTGCCAGTACCATACTGTCTTGATAACTGTGGCTTTGTAATAGAGCCTAAAGTCAGGTAGGTTGATTCCTCCAGTTCCATTCTTCTTTCTCAAGATAGCTTTGGCTAGTCGAGGTTTTTTGTATTTCCATACAAATTGTGAAATTATTTGTTATAGCTCTGTTAAGAATACCGTTGGTAGCTTGATAGGGATTACATTGAATCTATAAATTGCTTTGGGTAGTATACTCATTTTCACTATATTGATTCTTCCAATCCATGAACATGGTATATTTCTCCATCTATTAGTGTCCTCTTTGATTTCTTTCACCAGTGTTTTATAGTTTTCTATATATAGGTCTTTAGTTTCTTTAGGTAGATATATTCCTAAGTATTTTATTCTTTCTGTTGCAATGGTGAATGGAATTGTTTCCTTAATTTCTCTTTCAGTTTTCTCATTATTAGTGTATACGAATGCAAGGGATTTTTGTGTGTTGATTTTATATCCTGCAACTTTACTATAATCATTGATTAGTTCTAGTAATTTTCTGGTGGAGTCTTTAGGGTTTTCTATGTAAAGGATCATGTCATTTGCAAACAGTGAGAGTTTTACTTCTTCTTTTCCAATTTGGATTCCTTTTATTTCTTTTTCTGCTCTGATTGCTGTGGCCAAAACTTCCAAAACTATGTCGAATAGTAATGGTGAAAGTGGGCACCCTTGTCTTGTTCCTGACTTTAGAGGAAATGCTTTCAATTTTTCACCATTGAGGATAATGTTTGCTGTGGGTTTGTCATATATAGCTTTTATTATGTTGAGGTATGTTCCTTCTATTCCTGCTTGCTGTTTTACTTTTTGATTTACAATTGAGAGTAGTTGCTGACATTATATACTTTCCTAAGGCTAAGACTTTATCTCTCTTGTATAACACCTGTGTCTCTTCCCCTTTTTCTTCTTTCCATTTATTCTAATTAATCAGGCATGATAACATTCTATTGGTTTTTCTTCCAGCTTCCAATCATATATACCTATCTGTCCATCTATCAATTTTTCTATATATCTATATATTTTTTGTATCCACTTTCAATAGTCTGTTCTGAATCCCTGCTCTGTAAGATACATATTTTCATGTGAATTTTTTTTACATATTTCTCTTTCCATTGCTCAATTTCTGACAGCTATATATCTACCTTTAGCTTTTTTTTATATTGAAAACATTCACAATATATTATGTAGACATAATTAATCTTGTTATTTCTATCGGTTAATTCTTAAATCGGAAAATCAACTAAAAGGCTTTTCATCATTATGACTATGTTAACATGTTTCCATTTCCTTCTCTGTGGAAGTACCATTACTTCCACAGAGGTAATCAAGTACCATTACCCTTATCTATGCCACTTGAGGGAGAACATAGTGTCAAGGCCAAGTGGAGTATTTTTTTCTTATACATCAGCAATTTCTCAAAATTATGCACATTTTAGTTTGCAACATTTTGAAGTTATGATTCTTCTGTATAGTTTTTATTTTCCTAGGTTTTTTATTTTTTAGGTTTGTTTTCCTTTCTCCAAGATTTTCTTTTTGTCTTTCTTTTAATGCAGTTTGAATATAAGGTGTAGCGTCTTCATTTTTTTGGTATTTGTCCTGCTTGGTATTCTTTGAGTTGGGTTTGTAGTTTATCATTAGTTTTGGAAAATTCTTAGCCAGTATCACCTCAAATATTTCTTCTGTTCTTTTGCTTTTTCTTTTCCTTGTGAAATTCTTATTATATGTATGTGACAACTCTGGTAATTGTGACACAGTTATGGATATTCTTTTCCATATTTCAAATTCTTTTTTCTATTTATATTGAAGTTTGGAAGTTTCTACTGCCATATATTCAAGTTCACTGATTTTTTTTTTTTTCTTGGCTGTGTTCAATCTACTGATGAGCCATCCAAAGACATTCTTCATTTCTGTTATAGTGTTGTTTATTCCTATCATTTTCTTTTCTTTCTTAGTGTTTCCATCTCTCTGCTTACATTACCCATCTGTTCTTGAATGTTTTTTATTTTTTTCCCCACTGCTGCTGCTAAGTCGCTTCAGTCGTGTCCGACTCTGTGCGACCCCATAGATGGCAGTCTACCAGGCTCCTCCGTCCTTGGGATTCTCCAGGCAAGAACACTGGAGTGGGTTGCCATTTCCTTCTCCAATGAAAGTGAAAGTGAAGTTGCTCAGTCATGTCTGACTCTTTGTGACCCCATGGACTATGCAGTCCGTGGAATTCTCCAGTCCAGAATACTGGAATGGGTAGCCTTTCCCTTCTCCAGGGGATCTTCCCAAACCAGGAATCGAACCCAGGTCTCCTGCATTGCAGGTGGATTCTTTACTAGCTGAGCCACCAGGGAAGCCCAAGAATACTGGATGGTAGCCTATCCCTTCTCCAGCGGATCTTCCCAACCCAGGAATTGAACTGGCGTCTCCTGTATTGCAGTGGGACTCTTCACCAACTGAGCTATCAGGGAACCCCCTATATTAACCATAGGGGTTTTGCATTCCCAGTCTGAGCATTCCAAAATCTCTGTCATATTTGATTCTGGCTCTGATGCTTGCTCCATCTCTTCAAGCTGTGGTGTTCTTGTGTTTGTTTATTTGTTTTTGCCTTTTAGTATACTTCATAATTTTTTTTGAAAGCCAGACATGATGTACTGGGTAAAAGAACAGGTATACAGGCTTTAAGGGACTGTTTTATATTTATCTGGCTAGTTTGCTGTGGCTATGGGATCAGAGGCTAAAGCTTCCTCTAATGTCCTTGTTTTTGTCTCCCCTATTTTCTTTGGGTTTTCCTGGAGATTGCTTAAATAGTGTGATGGTTAATTTTAATGCATCAACTGGACTGGGACAGGAAATGCCCAAGTGTTTGGTAAAACTTTATCTCTAGATGTGTTTATGAGGGTGTTTCCAAGTGATATTAGCATTTGAATCTGCAGACAGTGAAGCCCTTTGTCTTCCCCAGCGTGGCCGGGCCACATCCAATCCACTAAAGGCCTGAACAGAATAAAAAGTTGAGTAGAAAATAATTATTTTTCTCTGCCTGCCTGTCTTCAAACTGGGACTTTGGTCGTCTTCTGCCTTCAGACTTGGACTTACATCATCAACTTGTATTTATTTTGTCTTCTAGAAATCTACTGAAATTCTTGATGAATGACAACCATACCCCATTCTTGGGATTGTTGTTGTTCTATTCATTTAGTATCTATCTGTTTATGGCTTTATTTTTTTATTGTTATATAGTTGGCATACAGCACTGTATAAGTTTAAAATGTACCACTTAATGACTTGACTTACATATGTCATGAAGTGATTATCATAAAGCATTAAGTTTAGTGAACATCCCTTATCTCATATAGATACAAAATTAAACAAATGGGGGAAAAACCCTTTTATTTATGTTGAGAACGGGATTTACTCTCTTTTGTTCTTGTTCAGTCGCTCAGTCTATGTCCAACTCTTTGTGACCCCATGGACTGTAGCACGCCAGGCTTCCCTGTCTTTCACCATCTCCTGGAGCTTGCTCAAACTCATGTCCATTGAGTTGTTGATGCCATCCAACCATCTCATCCTCTATTGTCTGCTTTTCCTCCTGCCTTCAATCTTTTCCAGCATCAGGGTCTCTTTAGCAGCTTCTATTATAACCTGTAGCAGTTTAACTGTATTTATCATGTTTTACCTTTTGACCACCTTCATCCAATTCCACCCACTCTGGTCACCACAAATTTGATCTCTTTTTCTATGTGTGTGTGTGTGTGTGTGTGTGTGTGTGTTTGAAGTATAATTGACCTAAAACACCATTTTAGTTCCTGTTACACAACAGAGTGATTTCATATTTCTACATATTTCAAAATTATCACCACTCTATTTACAAACACCGTACAAAGATATTATGTAATTATTGACTTTATTCCTCACATTGTACATTTCATCCCTGTGACTCATTTATTTTGCAACTAGAAGTTTTTACTTCTTAAATTTCCTCACCTATTTCTTTTCTCCATGATCCCCCTAATCCCCAGCCATCTGGCAGCCACTTGTTTATTCTCTGTATCTGTAACTCTGTTTTGTTTTGTTCTGTTTGTTCATTTATTTTGCTTTTTAGATATCACATATAAGTGAAATCATGCAGTATTTGTTTTTCTCTGACTTATTTCATGTAGCATAATTCCTTCTAGGATAATTCATGTTGTTGCATATGACAGGATTTCAGTTTTTTGTGACTTAATATTCTGTTGTATATATGTGAGCATGCATGTGTGCATCTTCTTCTGGGCTTTTATCTTGTTTGTTCATTTGGAACATATTCCTTTGTCACCTTATTTTGCCTAATTTGCTGTTTTTATTTCTATGTATTATGGGTTGTTTATGTTTCCTGACCTTGGAGAAGTGGCCTTTTGTAGGAGACCTCCTGTGTGTCTGAAGAGCACACTCCCTTTTGGTCCACAGAGCTACATACACTTTAAGGGGTGACCCCGATGTGGGCTGCGTGCATCCTTCTGTTGTGGTGGGCTAACTACTGTGAGAAATCTGGAATGTGTGTCTGGCCCCTGGCTCAGTTGGTTGGCAGACCCTGCCTTGTGTGGAGAATGCCCATCACTGTGGGCTGAGGCTGAGTCACAAGGCAGCTGGCTGCAGATCCCTGGGGGATTCTGGGGCTAGTTGTGGCCCCATCGTGGAAGCTGATTTTAGGGTGGATGTTTGTAGGGCTGGATGTCCTGGATCTAAAGTCGCTCTGCTGGTAGGTGGGGCTGGTTCCTGACATGGCTGGCTGTGAGGTTTGGGATAATCCTGAGGCTGATATCGACCCCTTGGTGGATGGTTCTTGATTCCATGGTGGTTGGCTGAGGACCCCAGAGTGTTCTAGAACTGATGTTGGCCTGTTGGTGGGCAAGGCTGGGACCCAGGAAGTCCAGGGCTGGTGCCAACCTGCTGGTGATGGGCTGGGTACTGACATGGCAGACTGGGATTATGGTGATCCTAGGACTGGTGCCTGCCCACTGGCAGGCAGAGTTATGTCCTGGAGTCTCTGGCTGTTGGACCTGGCAATCCTGGAGCCAGGGTTAACTCGCTGATGGGTAGGGTCAGGTCCCAGATGATCCTTGGGCTGGTGCCTTCCCACTGGTGGGTAAGGCTGGTCCTGGGGCTCTTGCTAGCCCACTGGTGGGGGCTGGGTTCTGAGGTCTCTGGCTGTGGGTTCTTGGGGATCCAGGTGTTGCTTATGGCCTACGGGTGGATGGGGCCAGATCGCAGCAGCTGGCTATAGGGCACTAGGGGGCCCTGGGCATAGCATTGGCAGACTGATATGTGGGACCATGCCTTACCCCTCTGGTGGACAGGAGCAGGCCTTGGGTCAGCTGTGGGCTCAGGAGATCTTAAGGAAGTTAGCCTGATGGTGGGTGGGGCTGTGTCCGTGTGCAGCTGGCTGTTTGGCTTGAGGCAGCTCAGTACTGGTGCCCGCAGGGTGGTGTGCAGGGTTGGGTCCCTTCAGTAAAAAGCTAGAGGAAGAATCCCAAGATGTCTCTTGCTATCCACAGTGTCCTTGTGGTAGAACAAGCTTTCAGAAATACTAGCTGCCAGGGTTTATGTTTCCAGTGTGAACTCCATTGGCCTTCTGCCTCTCTGGGAGGCTCTATGGTCAGCAGGAGGGGTAGACCTAGGCATCTTTTCAAATTATTGCTTCGGCCCTGGTTTTGGGAGTGTTAGATCCCTTTAGGAGTGGAATCTCTATTTCCTATAGTCCTCTGCTACTCTCAAAAGTAAGCTCCCTTAGTCTTCAAAGCCAATCATTCTGGGGGCTTGTCTTCTTGGTGCAGGACCCCTGAGCTGAGGAATCCAGTGGGGCTCAGACTCCATGCTTATGGGAAAGAATTTCTACAATTATAATTATCATCCCACAAAGGTCCATATAGTCAAAGCTATGGTTTTTCTAGTAACCATGTATGGAAGTGAGAGTGAAAGTCGCTCAGTCGTGTCTGACTTTTTGTGACCCCATGGACTATACAGTCCATTGAATTCTCCAGGCCAAAATACTGGAGTGGGTAGCCTTTCCCTTCTCCAGGGGATCTTGCCAACCTAGGGATCGAACCCAGGTCTCCTGCATTGTAGGTGGATTCTTTACCACCTGAACCACAAGGGAAGCGCATAAATGTGAGAGTTGGACCATAAAGAAGGCTGAGCACTGAAGAATTGATACTTTCAAACCGTAGTGTTGGAGAAGACTCTTTAGAGTCCCTTGGACAGCAAGGAGGCCAAACCAGTCAATCCTAAAGGAAATCAACCCTGAATATTCATTGAATGGACCTATGCTGAAGCTGAAACACCAATACTTTGGCCACCTGATGTGAAGAACTGACTCACTGGAAAAGACCCCGATGCTGGGAAAGATTCAGGGCAGGAGGAGAAGGGGATGACAGAGGAGGAGATGGTTGGATGGCATCACTGACTCAGTGGACATGAGTTTAAGCAAGCTTCGGGAGATTATGAAGGACAGGAAAGCCTGGTGTGCTGTAGTTCATGGGGTCACAAAGAGTCGGACACGACTTGGTGACTGAACAACATCGTGGGTCACCCACTGGTAGTATGAGTCTTGACTGTACTCTGTCCCTTCTACCTGTCTTGATTGTGGTCCCTTCTTTAAATCTTTGGTTGTGGACCTTTTCTGCTAGTAGTTGTCCAGTGTTTCTGCAAATGGCTGTGGTTTAGGTTTTTCCTGTGGGACGGGGTAGGCTTAGCGTTTTCCTCCTCTGCTGTCTTAGCCACTCTAGCATGCTTAGTATGTTTATGATGTTATTTCCAAAGATGTAATGTGAATACTTAATCTGTCTCCTTGAATCCATAAGCCTTATTATTTAAAATGTGTCTTTTTTAACTAAATGAGACATGAATAATTCTTACTATAAAAATTCAAACAACACAGAATTATATAGAACAAAAAGTCAATACTGCCTTTATTTCTTACCCACTTTCTCTTCATCAGCTAACCTCTGCTATGTGTAATTCAGCCCTTACCACCCACTGACCTCCTTATATAGAACCAATGTCAGTAGACACTGGGATATAGTTTATATAGTATATAGTTTATACTATAAAAACTATATACTATATATAAACTGGTATATAGTTTAGTGAACCTTTAAAAATTCATTTTGAAACAAATGTAGTTATAAAGTTTTATTTCATTTTACAATAAGTGGAGTTAAATTCCATGTATTATTTATGTATATTGCTTTTTGGAAAGACTCATTAAATAATATGTTTTTAATCTCTTGTCATAATTAAAGAAATTTCTTCCTGAGAATTAACTGAAATACATTTGGATTGGTTTCTTTCCCTCAAGATAGCTGTATCGGATGTCATATGTCTGATACCATTTTGTAATTTAAAATCAACTTTTAATTAAATTATCCCTCTAAAATATTTTTATCTTTTACAGTGATTTGCATAAAAATAGATATTCTAGGCTACTGTAAATCAAAGAATTTCAGCTTTTATTGTCCTTCTTTTATAAAAGGAGAACCAGAAGCTCAGAAATTGTGGTTTTCCAAGGTTATAGGGATAAAAAGAAGGATGACCTGAGCCCATGGGTTTCCTGACTTGTGATGTGGTGCTCTCAAAGCCAGGCTTCCCAGGTGGCATTAGTGGTAAAGAACAATGCAGGAGACGTAAGAGATGTAGGTTCAATCCCTGGGTTGGGAAGATCCCCTGGAGGAGGGCATGGCAACCCACTCCAGTATTCTTGCCTGGAGAATCCCATGGACAGAGGAGCCTGGAGGGCTACAGTTCATAAGGTTGCAAAGGGTCAGACAGGATTGAAGTGTCTTAGCATGCAGGTTCTTTTAGCCAGGTCATGCTTCCTAGATAACTGAAAAGCCCACTGCCTCCAGGAGAAAAATTAAACTATTAATTAACGTAAAATATCCTTTAAATTTGAATAAAGTAAACCTCATATAAGTAATAAATAAGAAATTGATGAGACACAAATGTAGTAGTCGGCACAGACACAGGTAAAAATTCTCAGTACATAATAAGCAAAGATAGTCTGGGGTGTGTGTGTAAATCTCTTCCAGAAAGACTTCCCTGACAACCTGCCCATCTCTTTCTTCCCACCCAGCCCAGATAGTTAAATAGTTAACCATTTCCTTTTCTAAACTTTATTGTTGTGCTTCTGACTGTATGATTTGTTTACATATGCATCTCCCGTCTCCGTATGAAACTCCTGGATGATAGACACTTTGTTTTATTCGTGTCTGAACCCCTGGGGCAGGACCAGTGTGTGTGTGCACTTCGTTGCTCAATCATGTCCTATTCTTGCGACCTCATAGCTGTATGTAGCCTGCCAGGCTCCTCTATTCATGGGCTTCTCCAGGAAAGAACAATGGAGTGGGTTGCCATTTCCTTCTCCAGGGGATCTTCCTGACTCGGGAATTGAACCCAGGTCTCCTACATTGCAGGCAGACTCTTTACTGGCTGAGTTATGAGGGAAGCCCCTGGGGAAGTACATGACTCACTAAATATTTCTCGAATAAATTGACACTTTCTATTATGTTGTTAAATACTTAAAATTTGACCCTAAGGATAACTAATGGCAAGCTGTGGCAAATAATTCTATGAATAACCTTACAAGGAGGAGATTCTAAGTAGTTCTCATGACAATTATGAGATAGGACAGTATAAATCAAGCTGGGACAGAACATTTTTATTTTTCTACATCTCTGAATTTATAAATACCAGTTTTAGAACATGTGCAAGAATTAAACCTATCACCTAATGAAAATATTCAACTGTGTTTTGGGGTGAATATATTTTTTAACATTTCTCTTGCTAACCAGCACCTCTCACCTTTAGGTCATTTATTTTATTTATTTATTTTTAATTATCATATTGTTATTTTTTAATGCCAGAAACATTTTGTATTGGGGTATAGCCGATTAACAATGTTGTGGTAGTTTCAGCTACCCCAAGCTGTGAACAGCTTAGGGACTCAGCCATACATATACATGTGTCCATTCTCCCCCAAACCTCCCTGCCATCCAGGCTGGCACATAACATTGAGCAGAGTTCCATGGGCTACACAATAGGTCTTTGTTGGTTATCTATTTTAAATATAGCAGTGTGTACATTTAGGTCATTTATTTTAAAACATATGTCAAGTTCAGAGTCTTCAATGTGCTGAAGTGTCTAGCTAGAACTTAACATTTTGCTTTCTCTGTTTTAAAATTTTATGACAAGTGATCGTTTTTCCTGTGGTCTTAGCATATGTTTTCCTTTAATGATAATTTATGTTTTAAAGTGGCCTGATTTAAAGAAATATAAAAAGTAAATAATAGCTTTAGAGGTACACATACATGATAGTAATTGTGGTAGTTGTATATGAATGCCTAAGATTTGAGGCACACTGGGTTACAGCATAGGTTAGAGCTGGCTTCTGATTCTAGCTGCACATCAACCACAGCCAAGTGTACGCAGCTGGAGAGTCTGAAACAGAGGTCTGCTGTGACTCCTGAGTTCTGTGGTAGAGAACTGCTGGTTCAAGGTGAAGGTGGAGCCTCACCAGAGCCCTGTTCAGCTTCAGGAAGACTGGGGCTGTGGGGGGCTGGCTCAGATTTGAGTCCAGAAGGCCAGTAACAGCAGACTTTTGAAGAGTCTCTGTCTCCCATTCACCCATTTATGTACTCTGGTTTGACTTCCATCCATCCCATACTACTCCAGAAATGTAGCTATTACACATTCAGAAATGACCTTTCCCGGAGACATTTATCAACACTCATTTTCCTTGACATTTCACTAGCTTTCATTGTGTATTATCTCTCCACCATTCCTTGAACAGTCTTTTTTCATAGCCTTCTAGGATAACCCTGTTCTCTGGTTGGTTGGCCTTTTAAGTCATAAGGTTTCAAGAAGGTGGTCAAAGAGAGAGACGTCACTTTTGCAACTGGATTCACATCTGTCAAGCTGCTAAATCTTGAGTTTTCTCAGAGGTGGCTCCTAGACTCTGTTTTTCCCTCTGGACTCTTGCCCTGGGTATTCAAAAACTCATTCAATGCTCAATTCACACATGTGTGCAGAAGACTTACAAATTAGTGATTCCAGCCAGTCCCTTCCCTAGACTCCAGTCCCATCTTTTCAATAGTCTGCTTGACAATTTCACCTCCACAGTGCCTGGACTTTGTATCCAAATCAACAAATTGTCCTCCTTCCTACTTCCCTCATCAAGCCTAGTCTGTACCTTTTATTATCTTTCTCAGTAAATAATGCCATGTTCCACACATTACCCAAACCAGAAATTTAGTTACCTTAAAACATCCTATAGCCTACAGATGCTATATTCAATCCATCTAACAATTTTGTAAGTTTTACCTCTTCAGTATTTCCCACAGATATCCCTCCCTCTGGATCATTATTAATTTCATTGTCCTATTGAAGCTACCATCTTTTTTCCTGAACCACTGCAATGGCATCTATGTGACCTACTCCCTACTTTTTTCTCTCTCTACTCCACTTTCCCCTTTCTGTTGCTTATACTGGAGTGAAAGTGTTCATTTCAAATTTAACACTCCAGCCCCTTGCTCAAAAATCTTTTGATGACTTCTCATTGCTCTTATGATAAAGATCCAAACCCTTAACATAAATGTAAAGACCCTCCATGAACAGACCCCACCTCTTCCTAATAAGACTTCATCCCATTCCCCAGCTCTTCCTGCTTGTTCACTAATTAATTAATTGTTTCACATGGAACAACTAAACTGTGTCCTGATTGTTCTCCTTCAGTACATACTCTTCCTTCTGCCTGAGTTGCTTTATCTCTCTGATCCTTTCTCGTTTGCCCACTCCCAACAAGTTCAATAAACTGGGTCTATTTATTGTTGTTGTTCAGTCCATGCTATGTGAAGTCAACATTTCAGTTGAATCCAAAAGTAGGAAGTCAAGAAACACCTGGAGTAACAAGGGAAATTTGGCCTTGGAATATGGAATGAAGCAGAGAAAAGGCTAAGAGTTTTGCCAAGAGAATGCACTGGTCATAGCAAACACCCTCTTCCAACAACACAAGAGGACTCTACACATGGACATCACCAGATGGTCAACACCGAAATCAGATTGATTGTATTCTTAAGAGTATGTCAGCAAAAACAAGACTGGGAGCTGACTGTGGCTCAGATCATGAACTCCTTATTGCCAAATTCAGACTTAAATTGAAGAAAGTAGGGAAAACCACTAGATCATTCAGGTATGACCTAAATAAAATCCCTTATGATTATACAGTGGCAGTGAGAAATAGATTTAAGGGACTAGATCTGATGGATAGAATGCCTGATGAACTATGGACGGAGGTTCATGATATTGCACAGGAGACATGGATTAAGACCATCCCCATGGAAAAGAAATGCAAAAAAGCAAAATGGCTGTCTTGGGAGGCCTTACAAATAGCTGTGAAAAGAAGAGAGGCGAAAAGCAAAGGAGAAAAGGAAAGATATACCCATTTGAATGCAGAGATCCAAAGAATAGCAAGGAGAGATAAGAAAGCCGTCCTCAGCGATCAATGCAAAGAAATAGAGGAAAACAACAGAATGGGAAAGACTAGAGATCTCTTCAAGAAAATTCCAGATACCAAGAGAACATTTCATGCAAAGATGGGCACAATAAAGGACAGAAATGGTATGGACCTAACAGGAGCAGAAGATATTAAGAAGACATGGCAAGAATACACAGAAGAACTGTACAAAAAAGAGCTTCACGACCAAGATAATCATGATGGTGTGATCACTCACCTAGAGCCAGACATCCTGGAATGTGAAGTCAAGTGGGCCTCAGGAAGCATCACTACGAACAAAGCTAGTGGAGGTGATGGAATTCCAGTTGAGCTATTTCAAAACCTGAAAGATGATGCTGTGAAAGTGCTGCACTCAATATGCCAGCAAATTTGAAAAATTCAGCAGTGGCCACAGGATTGGAAAAGGTCAGTTTTCATTTCAATCCCAAAGAAAGGCAATGCCAGAGAATGCTCAAACTACCACACAGTTGCACTCATCTCACACTCTAGTAAAGTAATGCTCAAAATTCTCCAAGCCAGGCTTCAGCAATATGTGAACTGTGAACTTCCAGATGTTCAAGCTGGTTTTAGAAAAGGCAGAGGAACCAGAGATCAAATTGCCAACATCTGCTGGATCATGGAAAAAGCAAGAGAGTTCCAGAAAAACATCTATTTCTGCTTTATTGACTATGCCAAAGCCTTTGACTGTGTGGATCACAAGAAACAGTGGAAAATTCTGAAAGAGATGGGAATACCAGACCACCTGACCTGCCTCTTGAGAAATCTGTATGCAGGTCAGGAAGCAGCAGTTAGAACTGGACATGGAACAACAGACTGGTTCCAAATAGGAAAAGGAGTATGTCAAGGCTGTATATTGTCACCCTGCTTATTTAACTTATATGCAGAGTACATCATGAGAAACACTGGGCTGGAAGAAGCAAAAGCTGGAATCAAGATTGCTGGGAGAAATACTAATAACCTCAGATATTCAGATGACACCACCATTATGGCAGAAACTGAAGAGGAACTAAAAAGCCTCTTGATGAAAGTGAAAGAGGAGAGTGAAAAAATTGGCTTAAAGCTCAACATTCAGAAAACGAAGATCATGGCATCTGGTCCCATCACTTCATGGCAAGTAGATGGGGAAACAGTGTCAGACTCTTTTTTTGGGCTCCAAAATCACTGCAGATGGTGATTGCAGCCATGAAATTAAAAGACGCTTATGCCTTGGAAGGAAAGTTATGACCAACCTAGATAGCATATTCAAAAGCAGAGACATTACTTTGCCAACAAAGGTCCGTCTAGTCAAGGCTATGGTTTTTCCAGTGGTCATGTATAAATGTGAGAGTTGGACTGTGAAGAAAGCTGAGCGCTGAAGAATTGATGCTTTTGAACTGTGGTGTTGAAGACTGTTGAGGGTCCCTTGTACTGCAAGGAGATCTAACCAGTGCATTCTAAAGGAGATCAGTCCTGGGTATTCTTTGAAAGGAATGATGCTAAAGCTGAAACTCCAGTACTTTGGCCACCTTATGCGAAGAGTTGACTCATGGGAAAAGACTCTGATGCTGGGAGGGATTGGGGGCAGGAGGAGAAGTGGACGGCAGAGGATGAGATGGCTCTATGGCATCACCGACTCGATGGACGTGAGTCTGAGTGAACTCCTTGATTTCGTGATGGATGGGGAGGTCTGGCATGTTGCAGTTCATGGGGTCACAAAGAGTCGGACATGACTGAGCGACTGAACTGAACTGGACTGACTGAACAAGTTCATATGTCCACCTAGGGGTTGATGCCTCAGAGAAAACTTACCTCTTCCTCCAGATCACAGCAAACCATCCTGTGATGATCTGATATGACATCACATATCTTCTCTTCCTGTCATTTAATCATGGTAATAACTTCACCTCTATTCGTGAGTTTATTAGTTTAGGTTTATCTTCTCTTCTAGATCATGTTCCATGAGGGGTACCCAGACCACGTTTGCTTTTGTTTGAGTCTTCACTTTTTAAGAAAATCCTTGACACATACTAGATGCTAAATAAGTAGATCTGGAATAAACGAAGAACAATGGAAGGCAGTGAGGTTGGATGTTGGAACGGTGGGAAGATGATGAGATATTAACAAGTAAAGGGCAAATTATCTTCGTCTTCTGTGTTATTTAGCTTTGCTTCTTCCTGGTGAGGATGAGTGTCTTCTCTGTCTTCCAAACTGGAGCTGAAGACATTAGAATGAGATTAAGAGTAACTGGTAGTACTGCTTCTTTGAGCCTTTCTATTTCCTGTTTTGTGTTTCCTTCATGGGCTAGGTTTTTACAGTGAAAGTGTACTTATAAGAAATGATTAATTATGGGATTGAATTATAGAAGCTTTGCTTGATAAAAAGTATTCTTATTGATTGGGAAGATTTTCCTAGGATGGGAAAATGTAAAGGGAATTTCTATATTCAGTTGACTAGTTTTTGATGGTATAAACTAGATCTTTTGTAAAGTACTTGCCAAAAAGTGAATCTCTGTTCATTTAAAAATCATTCATTTGTGTGCAAGTAAAATTGCCTGTCATGGTTTGAAAGGATTATTTATGGTTTCTAAACACTCATCTCTCCCAACTCAGCTCATATAACTGCCTTTACAAAATAGAAATTTAATTCCATTAGAATGTTGTATTGTCCAATATATGCACCTTGTTATAAGTTGATTACATTCAATTGCTCCACTTGCTATATTAGAAACTGACAAAGTATATCAAATAGTTTTTAACTTTCTACTATGGTGTCCTGGTGACTGTGACTAACACTATTGATGATCACCTCAAATGATAATCACTAGGAACAGTGGTATTTTGCATTGACCCAAGAAAAATTAGTTCATGGTAATATAGTAAAGAATGATAGTGGAATATGATTTTACAATGTACTTTCTAAGGTTAAAGCCCTCTAAGATAGAAAACAGAGTATAAACTTTAAATGACCTTTCTTTGTATTTGAATCTTAGAAATGGTTTCTTTGGCTTGTATTGGATTTTATAAAGTTTGATGTTAAACTTATATAAAACACATGAACATGATTTTTTTGGTATCTAAAAGTGCTAGAATTTCTTGATTCTTGAAGTACATTTCTGTATTTATGGAATGGTGCTTGTTGCAGGTGAGGAGTAGACTGAAATTTGACAAAGTGGTCTAAAAGATGTCATGTGCTTAACAAATTATGATATAGAGATGCAACCAGACCAAACGGTACCTATCAAACTTAAGAAAGTGGCACTCTCATGCTGTGTGGCCAAATGCTTGCTTCATAGGAGGAGACACCATCTGCTTTTGGTACGATTCACACCGAGGGTTGCATGAACAGTAATTAAAGGGAGATACTGCAGAGGTTGTTAGCAACAACAACAAAAAAACAACTTTGGAGAAATTTGATGAACATATGATTAAGAAGAACACTCAGATTTAAAAAGTTAGAAGGGAAATGCAAACATCAATTATTCAAAACTGAATTTATTTCTAAAGACCAATTTGTAGTTTTTAGGCAGGAGCAGTCTGTAAGATTTTAAACCTCTGGGTCTTCCTTTCTTTTTGTCCTCTTCCACAACTGAGAGTGATCATTTTAGCAACATTGGTGTGTTCTTTGACCATGATATTTGAATTAGAATATGTGTAGTTCCCCCTAAAGCTCTTCTGTAGTAGCAAGTGCCTCTGGGGGGCTTGTACCCTTAACTTATGCACTAGCAAAGAGTTTAAAGAGGTCATTGGTTCTACCAGGAAAAAAGTCACTAATTGACACTGCACGTTGATCTTATCTTTCTGTAGTGTTGTGGGAACCACACCACGCAATTTATGCAATGTCATCTTGCCTTCAGTTTTTGCTGGTAACTTCCAGCAAAAAATCTTTTCTGTCTGAGAAGAAAGGTTTATTTTCAGATAAAAGGTATAACCATGGCAGTCTTGGGATTATTGTAAAACTTGCCAACAAGTGGCATGTTTTATTAACTTGTCATGATAACTCCTCTTAACTCTCAGGAGATTTTGGCAATTATTTCCATTTTAATAGCAATGGAGATAGAATCAAAAGGTTTCAGAAACATTATTTGGCTCCAGAAGAACTCTAAAGGGTCTATACACACACACACACACACATATATATATATATACCCACACACATACACTTAGGAGATTAATCTTTGCAATAAAATGGCAGTTTTTTAATATTTAATTATTACTCCCCTTTTCTCCTAAACCATGAAAGCAACTGCTATTACTGATTGTGTAATTTTGTTTTTGAAAGAGCATATATATAGTAGGAAAACAATTTGTAATTTTGGCAATTTGATAGAATGAACTGATTAAAGGAAATCAGTCACAGATTTACCTTGGGACATATTTCTTCCAAAGAACTAGTTTGCAAACAAAATGAGGGCAAGGGCCATTGCTGTTTTGTTCATATGTGGCTCTCCATAACCAGGGACCTACTATATGCTCAATACTTATTATCTGATGATTGAATGAATAAGAAATAATCAGAGACTGCTGAATAGTTTGGTAGATGGTACATGTAATGAAGACAATTACTGAAAGCTCAGCATCATGTAATATGCCCTGCAGTTATAAAATATAGGGTGCTGCCAGTCATAGTAGACAGAGAAAATAATAAACAAAGCACAGCAATAGAATATGTTACTACAATGGGTTGAATTGAAGAAAAGTTTATTCCTATCTCTGTTAATTACAGATTGATGAAAAGATTCCTGAGATGGTTTGTGTACAAGTGCTTTGTGAAATGGATGTATTTATGAAGAGTTGTGTTAGTTGATAATATATTTTAAGGATCGAGGGAAAATTACTATGTAAAACAATTCTTAGTGATGATGTCCTTGTAAAACTAATGACAATGATTTACTGTCTGTGTAACTTGAGATTACATCCTTCAAAAATCATAAGATGTTAAACAGCACAGTGTTACTTATGATAAAACTAAACCATCTTTTCATGTTGACATACCATGCCTTTTATCATGAAATTCTTATAGAGAGTTACCAGAATCACATCTTGTTTTACAAGTGAAATGCAAATTTTATAACATGAGGCAAGCCAGACAAGAATAAGCTTAATTTCATAAGTCTTAGTTTCTTGATTTGTTTTTCCCATGAGCAAGCATCTTGATGTAAAGTCAGGTTGAATTTACCCACCCCTGTATAAAAATCTCTCTATAAAATCTGCATTTTATATATCTATACCTATATATCTATGTGTCTTTAGCTCTATCTATGTATCTATCTCTAGAAGGATACCTGAATTCAGAACCTTAACAAGATTTTTTTGAAAATGAATGGCCCATAATGAGAACAATGCTTAATTTTTTATGGGTGAAAGTATAGAAGTATGTAGAAAGTTCTAATATCAGATTGAAGTTACTTCTCTGGTTCTAGTGGTAACTCTTTATCCATGCAGATGAATAAAGTTTGGCCATTCCTGATAGGGTGTTTGGTATGTAACATGTTCAACGCTTGTAGAAACCATCTGAATACCTGGGGTTCTTTTGTGTGTCCTACTCTGGCTTATGCACAAGATGTTCCCTGTGATGCCTGTCTTACTTTAGGGTCCTTATTACTAAAATAAGTGAAATTTATAAAGTTGTAAAAAGAGTATCAGGTACACTGTAAACATCTTCTAAGTGATTTAAATAAAATAATAAATAATGATATTTAGACAAGAAAGAGTCCTTGTGATATAATAGATAGTAATTTGGGGGAAAATAGAAAAATTCATTGATGTTTCAGTTGAAGGATACTGCTGCTGCTAAGTCGCTTCAGTCATGTCCGACTCTGTGCGACCCAATAGACGGCAGCCCACCAGGCTCCCCTGTCCCTGGGATTCTCCAGGCAAGAACATTGGAGTGGGTTGCCCTTTCCTTCTCCAATGCATGAAAGTGAAAAGTGGAAGTGAAGTCACGCAGTTGTGTCTGACTCCTAGTGACCCCATAGACTGCAGCCTACCAGGCTCCTCCGTCCATGGGATTTTCCAAGCAAGAGTACTGGAGTGGGGTGCCATTGCCTTCTCCGGACACTAGGGAGTGACATATTAGTAAGGATAAATCAAGACAGAAGAATATAAGCTAAATAAAGAGGTGACTTTAAAGAACCATGGAGAGACTGGGGTTTTAGCCCACCTTCAAGCTGGCACGTTAGCCACAGTTTCATAGATGCTGATGAATGGCCTTCTGGACTCAATCTTCATGTTTAGAGGACTTGCAGTTACCTTGAATAGTTAGTTCTTTTGACTCCATTCCAAATCAGGTTCTTTAGTTGTCAACTTAAAAGCCGTTGAGAGATTGGATTCAGTTACTCTTAGCCTAGAGCACAGCATGAGCTACAGCTTCAGTAACATTTCATAGCAATTTTTTAAAGCTCTGTCTCACCATTGGGTGAAAGTTTGGCCTAGAAATTCAGCCCTTTATTTTTGTGTGGACAATTTAAAAAATTCCTCTTACCCTTAGCATCTATTGTTTGCTTCAAGACTTGAAACACACAAATTCTGCTTTGACTCCTGCTTTTCAACTTGACTTTTGTTATCTTTTAAGTTGGCAAAGGTGTCTATAATGTATTTAAATCCACATCCTTCCTCTTTTTTAATATTTTACCCTTTATCTCTTTAGAGGAGAAAGGGTTAATGAAGTGTGCAGTTGTTCCATCATCTTGACCAGTTTACACTTTGAGGTGATTTTACAGCTGTGATTATCCCATTTTTATATGCACATCTGAAGTTCTATTTCTAATTTGGGGTGACAGTCATTGCACATTGTAATTGTTAGACCAGCTGATCAGTCTTAGTGGTGGGAAAGTGTGCTAAAGGGTAGTCATTTTGGTGTTACCATCCAGCTGCAGTGAATTAAGCATGCACATGCTTAAAAAATACTAAAGAAAAAATGTATTATTACTACATTTCCTCCCACAATTGGGCAGTTCAGCTGTGTTTTATTTTTCATGATTCCAAGATGGAACATCAACCACATATGTTAAATTAAATACTAGATTATAGCTTTAGAACAGTTCTTGGCAAACCATCTAGAAGATCGATTGCCTGACTCTGTGGCAGAAGGGACTAAGTAATCTTTTGAAGTATCTCTGTCTTAATAGGTTAAGTGTGAGGCAAAGGCAGATTGTTGTTTCACTCTATTTACCACACAGAGTAGATGCTGCTTTCCCTCTTCAGTTATTACTTTCCAAAGAGGTTTTTACCAATTAAAATTCAGCAATTGAGTATAGTTCACAGCTCAACAGTGTATAAATGCCTCAGTGAATGATAAGTTCAGTTTGAGACAATTTTGTTGCCATTTGGAAAAGGTTGATGTCTATATCAGTTATTCTTAAAGCACCTGTGACATTAGTACATCTGCTTATTCTGGAGTTTATCATTTTGTCTAGTTTTTGAAGTTTTTTATCTGTTGAATTTAACTTTTTGCAATAAACAATATTTAATACAGCTTTAGCTGGTATGTTGGCAACCTATACTTGGTTGTATGGTTATAATGATGTGTTTAACTACATATGGCATAAATCACATTTTCTATTTTTAAAACAGACATCAATCATTTATCACAAATTCTTTATTGCCTCAAAGAGACATTCTTAGTAACAATGTTGTCAAGGAAACACAATGAAACTGTTACATAAAAGAATGTTTCTTTGAGGAAAATCTTTCAAAATGATATTTCTATTTTTTTCCCCAGATTGTGTGAAATTATAATTTATAAGCAATTCAATTTAAGCAGTCTGTGTAATGCTATAACTCTGGAAATATCTGACAAATACAGGCATTTAAAAATTTTAAGTTTAAAACCTCTGCCTCTACATTGGGCTTTTGCAGTTCTGTGGAGTTCCCCCCCCCTCTTTTTTCTTTCTTCTTCTGTTTTTTTTTCTCTTTGCTTTATTCTATAATTTTAATTTTTAAAAACATAGTATATTTTCTACATTTATTCCTTTGTTTGCCTTTCCTACTATTCTTTTCTCATTGCAGTTAATCTTTAATATAAATCTTCTTCATCTACCTCTATTTAACTTTGCATATCAATTCTTTCTTTCTTTTCTTTCTTTCCTTTCCTTTCAACATATTTGTTAGTTTTGTTTTCATTGCTTTATTCCCCACTTGGCACCTTGCTTTAGTTTTGTTTTCCAGTTTGTGCTTAACTTAGTTTTGTTCTTAACTGGTAAATATAATTTTTGATTCCTTTGTTCACTGGATCAATCTACTGTACTTTATTTTTGTTGGACTGTTTTCACTTTGCTCATGGGTATATATGTATATTCCATTATTTAATTATTATTTGCCTGATTTTGTAACTGCCATTGGTCTGGGGTTCACCTTTGGTTTCTTGTTTTCGGATATTTGTTTTACACTCCCTTAATGCCATAACAAACCACCTGTGGAATCTTCATTCCTGACCAGAGATCAAGCCCTGAGCCTTTGGGGTGGAAGCACTGACTCCAAGACCCTAGACTACCAGAGAACTAACCCTAGGGAGTATCAAATAGTGAGAACTCACACAGAGGAAACCACTTGAATACAAGACCCAGCATCACCCAACCGCCAGTAGCACCCCATGCAGGATGCCTCACCTAAACAACAAACAAAACAAAAATACAAACCAAATCATCAGCAGGCAGGAGTACCACCTCAATCAGCCTTGCCCATTAGAGGAAAAGCAAACAAACAAAAGCTCAGCACAAATCTCACCCTATATGAGGCTCACACAAACCACTGGACCAATCTTAGGAGGGCAGACACCAAAAGGAAGAAAGAATTCCATCTTCTTCAAGGAAAGAATTCAACTTTCCTTGAAGCCTGGGAAAAGGAGACCTGAAACACAAAAACTTAAAAAAAAAAAAGAAAAGAAAAGGCAGAGAAATACTGCACAAATGAAGGAACAAACTAGAAACACAGAAGTCCAAATAAATGAAGAGGAAGTAGGAAAATTATCTGAAAAAGAATTCAGAATAATGATAATAAAGATAATAAAAGATCTTGAAAACAAAATGGAGAAAATGCAAGAATCAATTAACAAAGATGTAGAAGAATTAAAGAATAAGCAAATAGAGACAAACAACACAATTACTGAAATTAAAAATACTCTAGAAGGAATCAATAGCAGAATATCTGAAGCAGAAGAACAAATCAGTGAGCTGGAAGATAAAATTGTGGAAATAACTTCTGAGGAGCAGAACAAAGTAAAAAGAATGAAAAGAACTAAGGATAGTCTCAGAGGCCTCTGGGACAATATCAAACACACCAACACTTGAATTATAGGGGCCCCAGAAGAGGAAGAGAAAAAGAAAGGGTAGGATAAAATTTTTGAAGAGATTATAGTTGAAAATTTCCCCAACATGAAAAAGGAAATAGCCAATCAAGTCCAAGAGGCACAAAGAGTCCCATATAGGATAAACCCAAGGAGAACATGCCAAGATACATTCTAATCAAACTAATAAAGACTAAACACAAAGAAAGAATATTAAAAGCAGCAAGGGAGAAGCAACAAGTAACGTACAAGGGAAACCCCATATGCTTAACAGTTTATCCTTCAGCAGAAACTCTGCAGGCCAGAAGGGTAGGGCAGGATATATTTAAAGTACTGAAAGGGAAAAATCTATAACCAAGATTACTGTACCCAGCAAGGATCTCATTTAAAATTGATGGAGAAATAAAAAGCTTTTCAGACAAGCAAAAGTTAAGAGAATTCAGTGCCACCAAACCAGCTTTACAACAAATGTTAAATGGGCTTGATACTCAAGAAATACAACAAAAGATAAAAGATCTACAAAATCAACCCTAAATAATTAGAAAATGGCAATAGGGACATTTATATCAATAATTACTTTAAAAGTAAATGGATTACATGCCCCAACCAAAAAACACAGACTGGCTGAATGGTTACAAAAACAAGACCCATATATATGTTGTCTACAGGAAACCCACTTCAGACCTCAAGACACATATAGACTGAAAGTGAGAGGATGGAAAAATATATTCCATGCAAATGGGAAGCAAAAGAAAGCTGGAGTAGGAATTCTCATATCAGACAAAATAGACCTTAAAATAAATAAGATTATAAGAGATAAGGAAGGACGCTACATAATGATCAAGGGATCAATCCAAGAGGAAGACATAACAATTGTAAATATCTATGCATGCAACATAGGAGCACCTCAATATCAAAGACAAACACTAACAGACATAAAAGGAGAAATTGACAGTAACACAATAACACTAGGAGACTTTAAACCCCACTCACACCTATGGAAATATCATCAAAACAGAAAATTACTAAAGAAACAAAAGTCTTAAAGGATACATTAGATGAGATGGATCTCATTGATATCTTCAGGACATTCCATCCAAATGCAGGAGAATAGACCTTCTTTTCAAGTGCACATGGAACATTCTCTAGGATAGACCACATCTTGGGTCACAAATCAAACCTCAGTAAATTTAAGAAAATTGAAATCATATCAAGCATCTTCTCCGTCCACAATGCTATGAGATTAGACATCAATTACAAGAAAAAAACTGTAAGAAACACAAACACACGGAGATTAAACAACACGTTTCTAAATAACCAACAGGTTACTGAAGAAATCAAAAGGGAAATAAAAACATTTCTAGAAACAAATGACAATGAAAACACGACAACTCAAAACCTATGGGATGCAGCAAAAGCGGTTTTAAGAAGGAAGTTTATAGCAATAAAATCCTACCTCAAGAAACAAGAAAAACATTGAATAGACAACCTAACTTTACACCTAAACAACTGGAAAAAGAAGAAGAAAAAAAATCCCAAAATTAGTAGAAGGAAAGAAATTGTAAATATCCAAACAGAAATAAATGAAAAAGAAATGAAAAAAACAATAGTAAAGATAAATAAAACTAAAAACTGGTTCTTTGAGAAGATAAACAAAGTTGACAAACCCTTAGCCAGACTCATCAGGAAAAAAAGAGAGAAGAATCAAATAAAAAAATTAGAAATGAGAAAGGAGAAGTTGCAACAGACAATGCAGAAATACAAAGGATTATAAGAGACTGTTATGAACAACTATATGGCAAGAAAATAGGTAACTTGGAAGAAATGCAAAGATTCTTAGAAAAGTTCAATCTTCCAAGACTAAATCAGGAAGAAATAGAAATTATGAACAACCCATTTACAAGCACCAAAATCAAAGCTGTGATCAAAAATCTCCCCCAAAACAAAAGCCGAGAACCAGATGGCTTCACAGGAGAATTCTATCAAACATTTAGAGAAGAGCTAATGCCTATTCTTCTAAAACTCTCTCAAAAAATTACAGAGATAGGAATACTTCCAAACTCATTCTATGAGGCCACCATCACCCTGAAACCAGAAGCAGACAAAGGCAACACAAATAAAGAAAACCACAGGCCAATATCACTGATGAACATGGATGCACAAATCCTCAACAGAATTTTAGCAAACAGAATTCAGCAACACATCACAAAGTTAACACACAATGATCAAGTTGGGTTTATTCCAGAGATGCAAGGATTCTTCAGTATTCCCAAATCAATCAATGTGATACACCATATTACAAATTGAAAGATAAAAACCACATGGTCATCTCAACAGTTGCAGAAAAAGCCTTTGACAAAGTTCAGCACCTATTTATGATTAAAACTCTTCAAAAATGGGCATAGAAGGAATGTACCTCCACATAGTGCAGGCCATATATGATAAGCCTACAGCAAACATTACTCTCCATGGTGAAAAACTGAAAGCATTCCCCATAAGATCAGGAACACCACTATTATTCAACATAGTTTTGGAAGTCCTAGCTATAGCAATCAGAGAAGAAAAAGAAATAAAAGGAATCCAGATTGGAAAAGAAGTAAAGCTCTCACTATTTGAAGATGACAAGATACTATACATAGAAAACCCTAAAGAAAATCACTAGAACTAATCAGTGAATTTAGCAAAGTCACAGGATACAAATTCAATACACAGAAATCACTTTCATTTCTGTATACTAACAGTGAAAAATCAGAAAGAGCAATTAAAGAATCAATCCCATTCACCATTGCAAACAATTAAATATCTAGGAATAAACTTATCTAAGGAGATGAACGAACTGTACACAGAAAATTATAAGACACTGATGAAAGAAATCAAAAAATGGCATAAACAAATGGAGAGATGTTCCATGTTCCTGGGTAGGAAGAATCAATATTGTGAAAATGACTATACTACCAAATGCAATCTACAGTTTCAATGGGATCCCTATCAAATTACCAATGACATTTTTCACAGAAATAGAATAAAAAATTTCACAATTTATCAGATCAGATCAGATCAGTTGCTCAGTCGTGTCCAACTCTGCGACCCCATGAATCGCAGCACGCCAGGCCTCCCTGTCCATCACCAACTCCCGGAGTTCACTCAGACTCACGTCCATCGAGTCAGTGATGCCATCCAGCCATCTCATCCTCTGTCATCCCCTTCTCCTCTTGCCCCCAATCCCTCCCAGCATCAGAGTCTTTTTCCATGAGTCAACTCTTCGCATGAGGTGGCCAAAGTACTGGAGTTTCAGCTTTAGCATCATTCCTTCCAAAGAAATCCCAGGGCTGATCTCCTTCAGAATGGACTGGTTGGATTACCTTGCAGTCCAAGGGACTCTCAAGAGTCTTCTCCAACACCACAGTTCAAAAGCATCAATTCTTCAGCATTCAGCCTTCTTCACAGTCCAACTCTCACATCCATACATGACCACAGGAAAAACCATAGCCTTGACTAGACGAACCTTTGTTGGCAAAGTAATGTCTCTGCTTTTGAATATGCTATCTAGGTTGGTCATAACTTTCCTTCCAAGGAGTAAGCGTCTTTTAATTTCATGGCTGCAAATTTATATGGAGACACAAAAGACCCTGAACAGCCAAAGCAGTCTTGAGAAAGCAGAATGGAATTGAGGAATCAGCCTTCCTGACTTCAGGTTATACTACAAAGCTACATCATCAAGACAGTATGGTACTGGCACAAAAACAGAAATATAGACCAATGGAACAAGATAGAGAAAGCCGAGAGATAAACCCATGTACCTATGGGTACCTTATTTTTGACAAAGGGGGCAAGAATACACATGGGGCAAAGACAACCTCTTCAATAAATGGTGCTGGGAAACCTGGACAGCTACATGTAAAAGAATGAAATTAGAGCACTTCCTAACACCATAAACAAAGACAAACTCAAAGTGGATTAAAGACCTAAATGCAAGACCAGAAACTATAAAACTCTTAGGGGAAAACATAGGCAGGACTCGATGACACAAATCAAAGCAAGATCCTCTATGACGCACCTCCTAGCGTAATGGAAATAAAAACAAAAGTAAACAAGTGGGACCTGATTAAACTTAAAAGCTTTTGCACAGCAAAGGAAACTATAAGCAAGGTGAAAAGACAACCCTCAGAGTGTGAGGAAATAAAAACAAATGAAACAACTGACAAAGGATTAATTTCCAAAATATGCAAGCAGCTCATACGACTTACTGCCAGAAAAACTAACAACTCAATCAAAAAGTGGGAAAAAGACCTAAACAGACATTTATCCAAAAAAGACATACAGATGGCTAACAAACACATGAAAAGATGCTCAACATCACTCATTATTAGAGAAATACAAATCAAAACTGCAATGAGATATCACCTCACACCAGCCAGAATGACCATCATGAAAAAGCCTACAAACAATAAATGCTGGAGAGGGTGTGGAGAACAGGGAACACTCTTGCACTGTTGGTGGGAATGTAAATTGATACTGCCACTGTGCAAGAGGGTATGGAGAGATTCCTTAAAAAACTGGGAATAAAACCACCATATGACCCAGCAATATCACTCCTAGGCTTATACCCTGAGGAAACCAAAATTGAAAGAGACACATGTATTCTATTGTTCATTGCAGCACTATTACAATAGCTAGAACATGGAAGCAACCTAGATGTCCATCGACAGATGAATGGATAAAGAATGTGATATGTATACACAATGGAGTATTACTCAGCCATAAAAAGAATGCATTTGAGTCACTTCTAATGAGATGGATGAACCTAGAACCTATTATCAGAGAAGGCAATGGCACCCCACTCCAGTACTCTTGCCTGGGAAATCCCACGGACGGAGGAGCCTGGTGGGCTGCAGTCCATGGGGTCATTAGGAGTTGGATACGACCAAGTGACTTCACTTTCACTTTTCACTTTCATGCATTGGAGAAGGAAATGGCAACCCACTCCAGTATTCTTGCCTGGAGAATCCCAGGGATGGGGGAGCCTGGTGGGCTGCCGTCTATGGGGTCGCACAGAGTCGGACACGACTGAAGTGACTTAGCAGCAGCAGCAGAACCTATTATACAGAGTGAAGTGAGTCAGAAGGAGAAATACTGTATTCTAACGCACATATACAGAATCTAGAAAAATGGTTCTGACAAATTTATTTACAGGGCAACACTGGAGAAACAGACATAGAGAATAGGCTTATGGTCATGGAGAGAGGGGAGGAGAGGGTGAGATGTACGGAAAGAGTAACATGGAAACTTACAGTACCATCTGTAAAATAGTTAGCCAACTGGAATTTGCTGTATGGCTCAGGAAACTCAAACAGGGGATCTGTATCAACCTAGAGGGCTGGGATGGGGAGGGAAATGGGAGGAACTTTCAAAAGGAAGGGGATATATATATACTATGGCTGATTCATGTTGAGGTTTGACAGAAAACAGCAAAATTCTGTAAAGCAATTATCCTTCAATAAATAATAAATACATTAAAATAATTTTAATTTTAAATAATTAGATGTCACTAATACAATGCAATGGCCCCATCAGGGGCAGATTAAAAACTAACATGTCTGAGTATCATGTTAAAGACATTAAATTTTTTTTTTAAGACATTAAATTTTAATGAAATTTGTAAGATGCAAATGACATAGGTTCTTAGAAAAATTAATAGATGAAAATTTCCTTTATTTCCATGTTGGCAGAGTATCTGAGGGAGAGAAAATAAGACAATGATTACCACTGAAAGTATAAATTTCAAAGACTTTGGAAACTTAATAGAAGTACCAGTAAACAGCAAATGTTTATTATTTATGTGCTCAGACAAAAATGTTAGAAAATGTTAGTTGGTGACTAGGCTAGTCATTGACTCCTATCTTTGACACTTAACTGCTACCTATTTTAAATATATCTTTTAGAATTGAAGGATATATTTAATGTATATTTGTAGAAACCTTGAATGTAAAGTTTGGAGAAAGATCCTGGAATGTATATCACATATTTTTGCTAAAAAGTTTGTATTGATTTGCATTGTGTCATAGACTATTTCGATTTGGGGGGAATTAAGAGATCCTTCAATAATCAAGAAAATGTGCCAAGAAAGGCTAAGAAGCTTGTCTAAATTTACTTAGGGTCAAAGCCAGATAGAACCTGATTTCTTGATTCCTAGTTCAGTGTTATTTCTGTAATATTGTTGGATTAAAGAACATTGGCTACCAGTCCTCTCCTATGATTCTTTCCAAAGCATTAGCACTGCTGATATTCAACTGAAATGTTGACTTCACATAGCATGGACTGAGCAACAACAATAAATAGACCCAATTTATCTTAATGTTCTTGCCTCAGGATCCCCTTTGTGACTATTTCTATAATACACTGTTTCTGTTGGTTTTTAGACACACTATGCTTTCTAAAGTTATTTAGATACATAGTATCTCCTATTTACCTGATAATTTTCATAAAGTGCTAGATATTACTTATCAAAAATTATAGATATGATTTGAATATTATGATAATATTATTTTCTGCAAAAGAGAATCATATTTGTTTTTGTGAGGTAGTTAGGGACACTAACTAGCAGTTACAGGTAACTTCAATGCAATCGTAGACCCAGAGACATAGGAGACAAACTTATGGTTACCAAAGGGGAAAGGCAGGGCAGGGAAAAATTAGGAGCTTGAGATTAACATACATACAGTACTGTATATAAATGGGCTTCCCTGGTGGCTCAGATGGTAAAGAATCTGCCTGCACTGCAGGAGACCTGGGTTTGATCCCTGGGTTGGGAAGATCCCCTGGAGAAGGAAATGGCAACCCACACTAGTATTCTTGCCTGGAGATTCCCATGGTGGGAGGAGCCTTGTGGGCTATAGTCCATGGGATGGAAAAGAGTCAGATATGACTGAGTTATAGAGTTCCTCTGTTGTTAACATATCATTGAATATTGTACAGTGTTAACCTAAAGCCTATTAGGAATCAAATTTTATATAATTAGAACATCTCATTTCCAGTTTTCAAAAAATTTCAAATGAAAGCAACAGTGGTCTGCTATTGTAAATATTATTGTATATGAACATTACATACATATGCATATATAGGTATGTATTTCCTTTGTGTACTTTACATACACAAAGCTGAATAATACATTTACATTTGAAATGTAATTTGAAATGTACATTTCAAATGTAATTTGAAATTTGTAATTTGTAATTTCAAATTATATTTCAAATGTAATTTGAAAATTACATTTGAAATGTAATTACATTTGAAATGAAATTCTTATTCAGAATGTAAAAAAATTCTGAATAAGAATTAATCAGAATTCTTAGGCCATGGAACACTTTTATTATTAACTGTAATGGTTCACTTTTATTTACTTTATGATTTATTTATTTATAATAAATTAGCATTCATAAAACTTCCATCTGATCTGAAAATTAGAACATAACCACAATTTCTATCTGTTTATTATTTCTCCATCCTGTCTTTCTTTTCCTTCTCTTGATATAACTGCTTTACTGGACTTATGCTTGCCATATATGCTTAAATAAAATATTGCTTTATTTTAGTCACATTAAATTTTTTTCTAGAGCTTCAATTTCTTGAAATTAAGTCATCCATAGTCTTCTGGGGCTCATTTCATTCAATATTATTCTGCTCCAGGAGTTGGTGATGGAAGGGAGACCTGACATGCTGCAGTTCATGGGGTTGCAGAGTCAGACATGACTGAGTGACTGAACTGAATTGAACATTCTTATGAGTAAAGTTCACCTATTTCACCTTAGGAGTTGGAGTTCACCTGTTTTCCCTACTATTTTCACTGTGAATCTACCATAATTTATATATTCACCTGTTGTGAGCGTTTAATGTGGTTTTAAATGTAATGAACAATTCTGCTATGAAAATTCTTGATATATACTTGCAAGATCTTTGTTGGTTATATTCAAAGAAGTAAAATTTCTGGATTTATAGTCTATAAATGTTCATATTAAAAAATATGACTCTGTATTTGGCAGGCCAGATGACTGTGGCTTCTACCGGTTTCTGAGTGTACTCTTGTTCAGTCACTGGGCTGGTCTGTGGGTGGACAAGCCAGCCTCCAGACTACAGCAGAGCAGAGCTGGAGCCGGGTCACAGAGCTGCTTCAGAGTCAGCAGTTGGATCCAAGGCTAGTAGGCCTGTAACTGGTGCTATAGTGGGGGCTGGTTCCTCCTACGTCCCTTGAGAGGAGAGACTGGTTGCAAGACTACGAGCAAGTGGAGCTAGAGCTGAGTTTGAGGGAGTTGGGCCTGCTTCTGCTCTGCAGCAAGGGCCAGAGTCACTGGGTCTGCCTCTGTGTGCGGACCTGCCTTCCTCACGTGACTCTCTTCAGTGTGGGCGCCATCAGGATTTCACAACCTCTTATTTGAGTTCCAAAGCTCTTATAAAAGCATTTTTGTCTATGGGATACCTGTCAAACATTTGTTCCTGTGGCAGGATGTGTGCTGGGACCTCCTATTCTGCCATATTGCTGACGTTGCTGTTATTTAGTCACTAAGTTGGTTCTAACTCTTTGCGACTCCATGGACTGTAGTCCACCAGCCCCTTCTGTTCATGAGATTTTCCAGGCAAGAATACTGAAGTAGGTGGCTATTTCCTTCTTCAGGGGAATCTCCCTGACACAGGGGTCAAACTTGTGTCTCCTGCATTGGTAGACAGGTTCTTTACAACTGAGCCACCAGGGAAGCCCATTGCTGACATTACTCCCTAAGAAACCTTACTGATTCCCATTTTCTCTAATAATTATTTTGTTGGATATCTTGTTTTTTGCTTACTGAGTAGATATAATACCTTACTGTGGCTTAGATTTGCATTTCATGATTATTAATGAGTTTGGGAAACTCTCCGATTCATTGACCATGTATATTTCCTCTTCTATGGAATCCCTATTCATGTCCTTTGCCTGTTTTTTCTCATTGGGATATTTGCACTTTCCTTATTGTTTTGTTTGAGTTTTAATATGTATCTTTCACACTAATATTTCAGTTTTACTTTTGAAGGTGTTTTTTCCTAATTATAAATAATTTCACTTTCTTAAGATGTCACTTGATAAAAAATTCTCATTTTAATATAATCCTTTTGAGATACAGAATTAATTTTACAAAGGGATAATTTGTCTGACTCATTAGGTAAAAATCATTTATCACTTGGATATTAGAGGGTTGTGAAGGACAAGTATATCTTTCTCTGCAACATTCACTTTCATCCTGATGTCTCCAAAAATGGATATGAATGAATCCATAAATCTGAAGTATTTATTGCTAAAATGATTGAATATAAGGCTAACATTCCAGGCATCTCAGGTTCATTGCTTATTCCCATCCAAGAAAAGGAGAACTTTTACTCTTTGTCAAGGCTTGCATCAAAACAGGAAGAACTTCAGCCTACATGCTTTTTTTTTTTCTTATAATTTCTTGAGGTAATTATTATTGTATCATAATCATTGTTTCACATTATCACTTACAGAGTTCTTCACTTTTGATACTAATTGGGAGACAGAGTTATGTTTTGGTAAGGAATATTTACAATAAAATTTTAAAATGCAAAATATTGATTTATTGTGTTTTAAAATCAACTAAAACAGTGACTTTTGAGTATACCCTCTTCTTTTTCTTGTTGAAATAGGAATACAAATACTTTAAAAATAAGCATATTCTTAAGAAAGAGTATATGGAAAAATTAGTTTTCTTTTAATCAAAAGTAAGATATGCTGGAAAAATTGATGGATTTTCTTGATAGCATTGCAAATGAGTTGACAGAAGGCACACATTAAGGTGAAATATATTTAGACTTTAGTAATGCCTTAGACTCAAGATAATTACATCTTAGCCACTGAATGAATTCAGATTGATTAGATATGAGCAAGGGTATAAGGACTGAAAACCAGCACTGGAATCATAAGATAAAGATAATAATAATAACACCTTCCACATATAAAGCACTTAACTTCATCAAAACACTTTCACTTGCATTATCCCCTTTGCTTTTCAACAGTATATTTTTAAAAATAAAAATGCCATGTTTATGAAACTCATTTACAGCCTACATACTTAATAGGCATCAGTGGGTGGAGTATTTATGCTGCTTTTGTTGTGATTTTCAGTTAGGTCTGTAGATGGTTTGCAAAGTCAGCTCAGACCCTGTGGGCTACAAATAACTAGTATGAATTTTATGCCTGGAATGCAAATGTAGTGGTTGGTAAGCTTCTCTAAATTTCATTCCTATTTATGTGAACTGCATTCAGCACCAAGGGAAGGAGCTGTGGAGAAGCTAAGTGCTTAGAATCATGAAGATTGTGCACTGAGAAGTGACTACTCCCATCCCAGTTCATGGACTCATACGGGCTCTGAAAATTCTAACAACACTGACAATAGTTTTATTTCAGAGACTTAGATCCTGATTTTACCCTTAGAAGACTGAAAGAATTTACTAAAGAACATGCACAAAAGAATGGTACTCTCATTGTATAGGGAATAGTGCAAAAAAGTAACAAAATTATTGCCAATCCTAAATCTAAAGAGAAAATTAAAATAGCTCATACCTTATACATTGTCTTTCTGGAATATCTTCATTTGGAATTCAAGAAGAATGTCTTGATTTAAAAATATGCTTTGGTTTTATAATTAGAACAGGAATTTTGGGAAGAATGAAAAAAGAAATAGAAAGCAGAACAGGCAAATTACATTGGAGGGAGAGTGATGTATTCTTGGGAGTATGATTGAGATCTCAGAGATCTGACTAGCTAGAAATGACACATTTTAAAAAGCAAGCTGTAATTTAGTTGTTCCTGAAAGTGGAACTATAAAAGAGAGAATTGTTTTCAGTTATTCTAGGATTAGAGAGGGCGACTGGGGCCTAAAGAAATAATGTAGCATAGTGGCAGGATCACTGAGCGTGTATTAAAATTATTACACGAAGGATGTCCAGATCCAACAAACTCTTGAAAGCTCCCCTCTTAAAGTGGTAAATAGAGAGTCCTTAATAAGAACTAACCATATGGGAAGAGAAACTTGGACAGATTTGAAAGGCAATGACTGAAAAAAATCAGTAAAAAAAAAAGAGAGAGAGAGAAGTACTGACTTTTAAGATGATGATTATTATACATGGGAATAAAGATGCTTCTTCTCTTCCAAGGGGAAGAAATTTATTCAATAAAGGCTTGAAGGGAAAGTACCTTTGAAAGATAACATTCATTGAAAAGACAGTGTTAGATCTAATCCAGCCTAGTTCAGACACGTGTGTGATGAGATAGTGATTGGAATGATTTTACTGAGGAGGTGAGGGGGGACAAGACTGGTTGGATCAGGGGATGTTTGTGGCAGCATGAGATATCACTGACTCTGTTTCTCTCATGATAATCCTATCATGATTATAAGATGAAAGCTAGAAAAAATTATATCAGAGAAGCAGATAATTAATAATAGAGACAAATGAAAAGCAAAGCAGATACTCATTTCTTATGAATAGCCATACGTGTGGTAGAGAAGGAAAAGGATCAATTTCAGATGAAGGTTAAGCAAGTTGAGCCTCCTGAGAATAGGAGAAAGGCAGATAGAAATAAAACATGAGAGCTTTCCTCCCTGCTGTTGAAAAGTATGTAGCAGAAAGATGCTTCTTGGAGTCTAGAACATTCAAAAGCTGAGAAAAGACGGGGCCTGTGGATACTCCAACAGAAATGGAAAGTTTCTCTCCCTGGGAAGTCTCATAGACCTGGGACATTCCAGAGCAAGTGGTAATAGTCCTTGTAGAACAAGTCAGCCTGCTGGACAAATCTCATCCTTAAATGCAGGCCTGGGGCGGAGATGGCAGTGAAAAGCTGAGACTCAAAGGCAAATGAAATTACAAAGCTTTTGACATACTGAATGGAAGTGAAAGAACTTCAGTTAGAGCTGGTGACTGGGTCTGTGACACCCAAATTTCAAAGCTTTGCCAGAAGTTTTCCTCACTCTCTGATTGAGGACGGAGAATGCAAAAGTGGATACCCCTCCCTTCTCTACTTGTTAAAAATAATTAATCTCCTTATGGCAAACTTCACAATTGACTGGTTTTGGATCATAGACAAGTGACAGACGAGCTGGGAATCTGGCATAACAGAAATTAAATTTTTCTGCATCTACTCTGCTTTCCTCAGATAGCACTAAGCATCTTTGAAAACATTACTTACTGGTTTCTGGGAACACTATTTTTGAATTATATTCCTGGGATAATTGCCTTGGAACTAGGATTCAATTGCTTCAGAACTTGGATTCTAATAAATTTATATGTTTTATTAAATCTTTCTACTTTCTAAGTAGTCAGGCTCATAGGCAAAAGAGTTTCACTTCTGATGTCATAAAGGGACCATGTTCATTCCTGCAGAATACAGCTCAGACTACAACCTAACTAGTCTCTAACTTTTTTGGGAGAAATATCAATAACCTCAGTTATGCAGATGACACCACCCTTATGGCAGAAAGTGAAGAGGAACTAAAAAGCCTCTTGATGAAAGTGAAAGAGGAGAGTGAAAAAGTTGGCTTAAAGCTCAACATTCAGAAAACAAAGATCATGGCATCTGGTCCCATCACTTCATGGGAAATAGATGGGGAAACAGTGGAAACAGTGTCAGACTTTCTTTTTTTGGGCTCCAAAATCACTGCAGATGGTGATTGCAGCCATGAAATTAAAAGACGCTTATACCTTGGAAGGAAAGTTATGACCAACCTAGATAGCATATTCAAAAGCAGAGACATTACTTTGCCAACAAAGGTCCGTCTAGTCAAGGCTATGGTTTTTCCTGTGGTCATGTATGGATGTGAGAGTTGGACTGTGAAGAAAGCTGAGCGTTGAAGAATTGATGCCTTTGAACTGTGGTGTTGGAGAAGACTCTTGAGAGTCCCTTGGACTGCAAGGAGATCCAACCAGTCCATTCTGAAGGAGATCAGTCCTGGGTGTTCATTGGAACGACTGATGCTGAAACTCCAATACTTTGGCCACCTCATGAGAAGGGTTGACTCCTTGGAAAAGACTCTGATGCTGGGAGGGATTGGGGGCAGGAGGAGAAGGGGATGACAGAGGATGAAATGGCTGGATGGCATCACCGATTCGATGCACGTGAGTTTGGGTAAATTCTAGGAGTTGGTGATGGACAGGGAGGCCTGGCGTGCTGCGATTCATGGGGTCACAAAGAGTCAGACATGACTGAGTAACTGAACTGAACTGAACGTTTTCTAGAGAATACAGAACACTCTTGACGAAAATATATTCTTATATATTTTAATTGTGGAAAAGATTCTTGAGAGTCTCTTGAACTGCAAGGAGATCAAACCAGTTGATCCTAAAGGAAATCAGCCCTGAATATTCTTTGGAAGGACTGATGCTGAAGCTCCGATAATGTGGCCACCTGATGTATAGAGCTGACTCATTAGAAAAGACCCTGATGCTCAGAAAGACTGAGGGCAGGAGGAAAAGGGGATTACAGAAGATAAGATGGTTAGATGGCATCACTGACTCGAGGGACATGAGTTTGAGCAAGCTCCAGGAGTTTGTGATGTACAGGGAAGCCTGGTGTGCTGCAGTCCATGGGGTCACAAAGTGTCAGCCTTGACTTAAGTGACTGAACATTTTTTTAAATGATTGATTAATTTTATACTGGGGCCTTAATTTCTTGCTGAGAACTTCATAGGAGAGTATTTACATTAAAATTTGGGTCATTTTTATCTTGTTGATGCTATTATTGGAGCACAGTCATTCTACTTTTGATTTCATTGTGATACTTTTAGTGTCCTATGATGCACAGTGGAACTGGACCCAAATTAGAATGGGGGGAAAAAATAGGAAGTACATTTTTAGCTTAAAGTACAATAGGACTTTGGAATGCTTTACTGAATGTAATCTTCTTACCCAATTCATATTCTTCATGGAAAAAATCAAATTGGGCACAGCAGATAAACAGTTGGTATTATGGACAAAGAAGAGAACTATCCTGAAACTCATCTCCTTCTCCGAGGGATGAGGCAAGTTCCTCACCCATCATTTCCTTGATTGTTAAACCAAATCGGTGAAAAGAACAGGTAACGGGAATGTGTGTACATGTATGAGATGCTTATTTTCTACTTCTTATATTTCCATAAAAGGGAAACATTATAACATGTATTATAATCACTAGGAGGGACAATATGGGATAATCTCTTTCCCCACACCCTTTCTCCTAACTGAGGTTCAAGTAGTGACCTTTGGAAATGATGAGTTTGGGAAAAGGTACTGAGCAGGATCTGTTTTGCTGCTTCTGGGTTTTCTAGAGGCAGCCTGGAGCACACATTAGAATTTTCCAGGACAGGTTCTGTTCCTGCAGCAGAGAGGTCTGCCATTTTGGATAGGGTTAAGTTCACAGGTGAAGGTGAATGTATTATAAGTGCATTTGGTCTCTGATCCAAACTACATTCTTTAGTGTTATCAGTCTGTTGTTGTTTTTCAGTGGCTCAGTTGTGTCTGACTCTTTGAGATCCTATGGACTGCAGCATACCAGGCTTACTGTCCTTCACTATCTACTGGAGTTTGTGCAGACTGATGTCTTCCTGAAGTTTGCACAAACTCATGTGCATTGAGTCTATGATGCCATCCGACCATTTGTCCTCTGTCATCCCCTTCTCCTCTGCCTTCAAACTTTCCCAGCATCAGGGTCTTTTCCAATGAGTTGGCTTTTCTCATCAGGTGGCAAAGCATTGGAGCTTCAGCTTCAGTCCTTCCAATGAGTGTTCGGGTTGATTTTCTTTAGGATTGACCAGGTTGATGTCCTTGCAGTCCAAGGGACTCTCAATAGTCTTCTCTAGCACCACAGTTTGAAAGTATCAATTCTTTTGTGCTCAACCTTTTTTATGGTTCAACTCTCACATCCATGCATGACTACTGGAAAAACCATAGCTTTGACTATATGGACCTTTGTCAGTGAAGTGATATCCCTGCTTTTTAATACATTGTCTAGATGTTATCAATAATAAATTTGAATTTTTATATTTGTGTCCCTGACTCCCTAGTCTATGTTTCAACTCAAGGAGGCTATGGACACAAGAGTGTGATTCTCATTCTCAAACTCCAGCAGACTTAGAGAAGTGCCAATCAATGCAGGAGGAGTAGTGGGTACGATAGAGTGCAGTGAGCTGGGAAAGCCTTTTACTGAGCTTCAGGCATGCAGTGACAAGAAAGATTTGGATCATCAAAAGCAGGCTAAAAATGATGACCTGTGATTTGTGACCTCTTTTCTGATATAGAGACTATGATCTCAAATGCCTACAAGGACCAGGTCAGTGAAAATAGAGAGTAACACGGTGCTGGGTATGGGTGTGCATTGTGGAAAGATGGTGATAAGTCAGGGAGGGTGTGAACTGGAGACAGCATCCCCCCTACCACCAAAAAAGGATGTTTTTTTGTACACCAGCAGGCTGTAGTCTGGAGGAATTATTGGATCTTCCTATTTCTCAGAGAAAGCAGAAATATGTATTTCTCCATAAAATCTCCCAAGTTTTAAATGTTGGCTTAAATTTAGGTGAGAAAACTCTTGGACAGTTAAAACAAGGCTATAGACGGAATGTAGTTAGGCACTCTTATAATGGAGTTGATATTTCTCTCAGCACGTTGGGGACCTGCCCCTCAATGCACTTAGGTCAGAGTTTCTTTATCAGGAATGTACTTCATCTCGATTGGCTGAGACAGTTTCCTTTCTGTTTGCTGTATTTAAACTTCTGCATTACCCCTTTTATTGCCACTGATTTAAGAATCCATCATATACTGCCCTAGACCAAAAGTAGGGTTTATGACTCCGGTGTTCATGGGGCTTGACTAGATCTGAAGAAGCACATATGGTAAAATGTGCCATCTCAACGTTTTGTCAATTATGCTGGCATACTTGTGCCAAGGAAAGTGATTTCTCCCTCCTAAAGACATTTGAGCCAGAAAGAAGTTCTTTGATTTCTTGTTTTATGTGACATTCTGTCTACAATTAGCAGGCTTCCAGATGTTCATGAATTTTATATTCAACTTATATAGCCATTTATGTTTCCCACCAGAAAGCAGAGTGGTTTATGTTCCAGAAACTCAATTGAAAAACATTTCTTCTAACTTGAACTTGAAACGACTAAATATTTCATGGTGTAACTTCTAATTATAAATGTTCTGTGAGATTAGAGGACTTTTATTTTTATCTCAGTAAGTCTGAGTTTTATCCACATTCATTGAACAAACATTTGAAAATATTTCCTTCAGTTTGGAACTGCTTGGGTCTTTCATTTCTTTTCATTCTTCTGCTAAACTCCTAACATTTTAACTGGAACTTTAAATCTCACTAAAAAATCACATTTGTTCTGTGTTATAATTGTATATTTTGTTTTTCACTAGGCTGTGAAGTTCTTGAGAGGCCTTTGCAATGTTTAGAACAGGAGTTTCCTATACTAGGTGCTCAAGAAATTTACTTAATGAGTGTTAGTTCACTCTTCCTTGAAATTCAGAGGAAGGTCATCTATAGATTAATTATTTAACTAATTTCTCTTTTTAAGATTCATGGGCTATCACCATGCTCATTATTTAATAATGAAGGCATTTCTTCCCTTACCTATAAAACCTAAATTGCCAAGCTTGTTCTAAAAAGGGGTGAGTTTAGTTTGAAGTCAGGTTGGATTAAGGCAGGGAAGCAGACAGATTTATGACAATCCATGTAGGCACAGGAAGTTCCCTTTAAAATCAATTTTTTATTTAAATATATAGAAGTTTTAGGGCTTCTCAGGTGGCACCAGAGGTAAAGAACCTGCCTGCCAACGCAGGAGATATCAGAGACATGGGTTCCATTCCCGAGTAAATGCCCTGGAGGAGGGCATGACAACCCGCTCCAGTGTTCTTGCCTAGAGATTGCATGGACAGAGGAGCCTGGCGGGCTACAGTCCACAGAGTCACAAAGAGTCAGACATAACTGGAGTGACTTAGCATGCATACATGCATAGCAGTTTTAGGACATCAAAATCAAGAAATGTGTGTACATAACTTATTAAAGCTTGGATACATAAAGTTATAACTTTGGGAGGCATCATTGTGATAGGATACTTCCATTTTCTTCCTAACTTGATTTTATAATATTTTTTACAGAGAGTACTAACCTTCCAGGGACAAAGAATATAATACAGGCTATTTTTTTTTAAGAGGGTGATGAGCAAAGTGTTCCTAATATCAAATCAAATCTACCTTTTCCCACTTTTGTTCACTAGTTCTAGTTCTTCAAATTGGGACAACATAAAATAAATTTAGTTCTATCCTCACACAAACTTACAATATGTCTTCCCTTGGTGTTTTCTTCTCCTTTTTCTTCCTGCTCCTCATTTTTCTTCTTCTGAAATGGCTTTATTGAGGTGCAGTTACATACTATAAAATTCATCCAGTGTAAGTGTATAGGACAATAAGTTTCAGTATGTTCATTGCTGTTGTTGTTTTGTTGACTCTTTGTGACCCCACGGACTGCAGCACACCAGGCTTCCCTGTCCCTCACCATCTCCCGAAGTTTGCCCAAGTTCATGTCCATTGCATCAGTGATACCATCCAGCCATCATCCTCTGATGCCCTTGTTTGTTGCTAGTATGTAGAAATACAGTCTGGTCTCTTTTGAAACTAATTTATGTGTTCCTGGTTGGTTTTAGCTGTCAAGGGAAGATGAAGGAAGAAGCCTGAAATTGTGTTCTGGGCTTCCTCTTTCCATTCAATTGCCTCGTAAGGGATATCATTTCCCTAATATTACTGAATATTGATGAGAATCTGAGTTACCTGTATTCAGAATATATAAATATTGCATATGAAAGTTATACTCATATTGTGAGGGTCAGAAATCAATCTGTTTCGCTTGGTATGCATCTCCCAGCCTTGATCAGAGTGATAAAACCAGAGAGGTTATTAAATGGCACACCCATTAGTCAATAGGCTATAAACCCTGAGGACCCTGTATGCAAACACCCATACAGTTATCTTTCTCCGTATATTTGTGTCATTCTTTTCTTATTATATTGTGATTACTCATTTTTTTCCTGCTAGAATTACTATTTTATTAAAAGGAGAATCAGTGAGAATCTTTCATTATGTCCTCTCTTGAATCTAGAAGAAACTTTGTGCATTATTTTAGATTGAGTTTGACCAAATATAGCAAAAACCTGGGAATAATGGCTTAATAAAGAGTGGATCTATCTAGGTATGTATATATGTATATGTCATCTATCAATATATATATCTGTCTCTATTATTTATCTATGTTTCTAATTACCTGTCTATAGCAAGAAGTCTGTAAAATAGCCTGAAGGTGATCAGTTCAGGAATATTTTGTCTATTCAAAAAGTCATCAAGGAGTTAAAGCTCCTCCTAGCTCTTGTTCTAGCACATTTAGTACATGGATCTTGTCCTCATGGTTGCAGTGTCTGCAGGCATTGTGCCAATGTTCTAATTGGAAGAATACGAATGTGTAGAAGACAAAGGAAACACGTGGAGTCGACTTCTTTTATCAAGCTTTCTTGGAAAAAACTACTTATGTCCCATTTGCCACATTCATGTCACATGGCCAATCCTAGAAGTCTCAAAGTCTGGAAAGCTTAATAGTTAAAGCTGGCACACTCCTAGTCATAAAAAAAAAAAAATGTGATTCTGTTGGTAAATGTGATAAATATTACCAGTGCTTACCATTGCTGATTCTTCTGCCCTTCTTAGTACAATGAAGCTTGTACTTCTCAGTCTCCTTTCTATTATATGAGGCAATATGACCAGTCCTGGCTAATGAACTATGAGCAAAGGTGAGCTATGTCACTTCTAAATGAGGAAAAATGAGGAAGTCAAAAAGTCCATTTCAGTTTCTTCAGTCTTGCCTCACATGCTGGGGTCATCTAGAGGCTTTGTGTTTCAGACAGTAGCTTACAAGAGGGAAAAATCTTCATCAGCCTGGTTCACTTTGCCAACCCATGTAGGGCACATGGCATCACCAAGAAATGAGCTTTTGTTAAGCTGAGATTTCAAGCGTGTTACTGCAACATCATCTAGCCTGTTGTGATTAAAGTAATAGAGAAAAGGGTTAATAGATATTGCCCAGGCAGATAGCTGAATCTGCTACACTCTTCCACTGAGCCTGTTTGTCAGAGCTGTGGTGGTCATCAGCTTTCCTTCTAACTTTATTTCTTTTGTATTATGGACAAATTTTAAGTATACAAAACCAGAGAGAATGATGTAATAACAGTGTACCCATCATACATGACCAGGCCTATTCATTTCTACTTTTATCCTCTTCTCCTCACCCAGATTACATTTAATCAAATTCTAAGCATCACATAATTTAATATATAAATATTTAAGTATATGTCTTTTAAATATATATAATATTTTGAGCTTAACTGAAATACTATTTTCACAGCTAAATAATTAACAGTAATTCCTTAATATCTTAGGCTTTCTTTTTCACCAGTTGTCTTAGAGGGGATTTTTTTTTTTTTTTTTTTTACAATTTATTTGTCCAAATTGGGATCCAAAGTTTATAATAGTGATTCCCTGATACATCTTTGAATCCTCTGTTAGTAAATTTCTTCCTCTAGTTCTAAATGTTGTATTCTTTGTCTTGGAGAGCTTCCCACACTTAGGATGTTGCTCTGTGTCATCATGGGATCTGTTCAAGGGGCTTCTCTGTCCATTTATTTTGTGCCAATGGCTAATTAGGTCTAGAGACTTTGTCAGATTACATTAATTTTATTTACTGATTGATTGGCTGGCAAGAACACTCACAGGTGGTGCTGTGTACTTTCACCCATAGGCACATGATGTGTTCTTGTCTTTACCATCCTCTCCTCAGTCATGCCTCTCCTTTAAAATGTGTTCAACTTCTTAGATTACTCTACATGAGGAAGCATGATGAAGCTGTTAGTAGGATCCCAATTTTATTGACAGAGTCATTCTCTAATTTTAACACAACTGAATTCTCTCTCTCTTTTAAAAATCAACTTTCTTGGAGTATAATTTTTGTAAGTAAAAATGCATTTTAATTGAACAATTTGAGTATTGGCAATGTATACATTCCATAATTGAGGTATAGAACAGTTGTGTTATCCCCAAATCCCTTATCTCCTTTTCAAGAAATTCCTAAACATATAAATACACACAAACTAGTATTCAGCTAACAGTCAAAGGAACTTATGCAGATCTGTGGATAGTATTTTCATCTCCTCCTCCTTTACTTCCAGCTTTTTCTTCTCCCTCTTCCCTGACTTCCCCTACTTCTCTTTCCCTATGTCCTCCTCTTTCTCCTCCTTCTCCAGCTTCCATCTATGCCTCACAACTTCCACCCTCTTTGTTCACCCCAAATTCTGATCTTTGTTTCCTCAACAACATAGGCCCTCTGTTCTCTGCTTAGAATCCCTTTCCCAGCTTTGGAATCCAGAGCGTTCCACTGCACAGAAAGCCAAAGTGAATTTGAGCCTCACTCTGTTTTCCTGCTCTCAGGATCACATGTAGCACTGTTTATTATGCAGTGGCTGAAAACAATTATTTCGTATTTTCTCCACCTCTTAATTGTTAATGGTGTGAGGTTAAGTATGTTTGTTACTCCAAATGGCAATAATATGTTAGTCCAATAGAAAAAAATCCTACAACTCCTTTTTTTAAAAAAAAAACATATTCCCAATCAAACCCTTCAAGTTTGGTTTATCAGAATCTACTCATTCTAAAATGGTTCCTTTTCTTTTTACCTTCAGTGAACCAGTGAAGTTGCTCAGTCATGTCCGACTTTTTGCAATCCCATGGACTGTAGCCCACCAGGCTCCTTCATCCATGGGATTTTCCAACAAGAGTACTGGAGTGGGTTGCTGTTTCCTTCTCCAGGGGATCTTCCCTACCCAGGGATCGGACCCAGATCTCCTGCATTGCAGGCAGATGCTTTACTGTCTGAGCCACCAGGGAAGCCCCCCACCTTCAGTAGATGTTCCTAATTTTCATTTTTCTCCTTTCAGATCAGATCAGTTGCTCAGTCGCGTCCAACTCTTTGCGACCCCATGAATCGCAGCACACCAGGCCTCCCTGTACATCACCAACTTCCAGAGTTCACTCAGACTCACATCCATTGAGTCAGTGATGCCATCCAGCCATCTCATCCTCTGTCATCCCCTTCTCCTCTTGCCCCCAATCCTTCCCAGCATCAGAGTCTTTTCCAATGAGTCAACTCTTCGCATGAGGTGGCCAAAGTACTGGAGTTTCATCTTTAGCATCATTCCGTCCAAAGAAATCCCAGGGTTGATCTCCTTCAGAATGGACTGGTTTTCTCCGTTAGACTTCAGCTAATCTTTTATTTATTTATGTTTTTGAAGAGAGCTCTAGAATCTTCTTCCCTGAAGAAGTAGAAAGGCTCAAATATGGACTCCCTCAATTTGACATCTTTTTCCCTATTTTAAAGTGTGATACTTTCCTTTAACCACTGTTCATAATTTTTTTTTTTAATGTTTGTATCCTCAGAATTACATTTTCCTTTTTCTATTCTTTTCCTTTAAATTTATTTATTTTTTGATTGAAGCATAATTGCTTTACAGAATTTTGTTGTTTTCTGTCAAACCTCAACATAAATCAGGCATAGGTATACATATATCCCCTCCCTTTTGAACCTCCCTGCCATCTTCCTCCCCTTCCCACCCATTAGGGTGATACAGAGCCCCTGTTTGAGTTTCAAGAGACACAGAGCAAATTCCTGTTGGCTATCTATTTTAAATATAAGTTTCCCTGTTACTTTTTCCATACATCTCACCCTCTCCTCTCCTCTCCCCATGTCAATAAGTCTAGATCTGTCTCTCCATTGCTGCTTCTGTAAATAAATTCTTCAGTATCATTTTTCTGGATTCTGTATATATACGTTAGAATACAATATTTATCTTTCTCTTTCTGACTTACTTCACTCTGTATAATAGGCTCTTGATTCATCCACCTCATTAGAACTGACTCAAATGCATTCCTTTTTATGGCTGAGTAATATTCCTTTGTGTATATGTACCACAAATTTTTATCCATTCATCTGTTGATAGACATCTAGGTTGCTTCCAGGTCCTAGCTATTGTAAATAGTGCTGCAATGGACAGTGGGATACATGTGTCTTTTTCAGTTTTGGTTTCCTCAGGGTATATGCCTAGCAGTGGGATTGCTGGGTCATATGGTGGTTTTATTTCTAGTCTTTTCAGGAATCTCCATACCATCTCCAATAGTGGCTATATCAATTTACATTCCCACCAACAATGCAAGAGTGTTCACTTTTGTCCACACTCTCTCCAGCATTTATTGTTTGTAGACTTTTAGATGATGACCATTCTGACTGGTGTTAGGTGATATCTCACTGTAGTTTTGATGCACATTTCTCTAATAATGAGTGATGTTGAGCACCTTTTCATGTGTTTGTTAGCCATCTGTATGTCTTTGGAGAAATGAGTGTTTAGGTATTTTTCCCACTTTTTTGTTGGGTTGTTTGCTTTTCTGGTATTGAGTTGTATGAGCTGCTTGTATATTTTGGAAATTAATCCTTTGTCAGTTGTTTCATTTGCTTTTATTTCCTCACACTCTGAGGGTTGTCTTTTCACCTTGCTTACAGTTTCCTTTGCTGTGCAAAAGCTTTTAAGTTTAATCAGGTCCCACTTGTTTACTTTTCTTTTTATTTCCATTACTCTAGGAGGTGGGTCATAGAGGATCTTGCTTTGATTTGTGTCATCGAGTGTTCTACCTATGTTTCTACCTAAGAGTTTTATGTTCTACCTAAGAGTTTTATAGTTTCTGGTCTTACATTTAGCTCTTTAATCCATTTTGAGTTTATCTTTGTGTCTGGTGTTAGGAAGTGTTCTAATTTCATTGTTTTACATGTAGCTGCCCTGGTTTCCCAGCACCATTTATTGACGAGGCTGTCTTTGCCCCATTGTATATTATTGACTCCTTTGTCAAAAATAGGTACCCATAGGTGCATGGATTTACTTCTGGGCTTTCTGTCTTGTTCCATTGGTCTATATTTCTGTTTTTGTGTCAGTACCATACTGTCCTGATGACTGTAACTTTGTAGTATAACCTGAAGTCAGGAAGCCTGATTCCTCCAGCTCCATTCTTCTGTCTCCAGGCTTCTTTGGATGTTTGGGGTCTTTTCTGTTTCCATATGAATTGTGGATTTTTTTCTTCTAGTTCTGTGAAAAATGCCATTGGTAATTTGATGGGGATCCCATTGAATATGTAGATTGCATTTGGTAGTATAGTCATTTTCACAATATCAATTATTCCTAGCCAGGAACATCGAATATCTTTCCATCTGTTTATGTCATCTTCGATTTGTTTCATCAGTTTAGTTCAGTTCAGTTCAGTCGCTCAGTTGTGTCCGACTCATTGCAACCCCATGAACTGCAGCATGTCAGGTCTCCCTGTCCACACCAACTCCCAGAGTTCACTCAGACTCATGTCCATTGAGTCGGTGATGCCATCCCGCCATCTCATCCTCTGTTGTCCACTTCTCCTCCTGCCCCCAATCCCTCCCAGCATCAGAGTCTTTTCCAATGAGTCAACTCTTCGCATGAGGTGGCCAAAGTATTGGAGTTTCAACTTCAGCATCAGTCCTTCCAATGAACACCCAGGACTGACCTCCCTTAGGATGGACTGGTTGGATCTCCTTGCAGTCCAAGGGACTCTCAGGAGTCTTCTTCAACACCACACTTCAAAAGCATCAAGTTTTTGGTGCTTAGCCTTCTTCACAGTCCAACTCTCACATCCATATATGACCACTGGAAAAACCATAGCCTTGGCTAGATGGACCTTTGTTGGAAAGTAATGTCTTTGCGTTGGAATATGCTATCTAGTTTGGTCATAACTTCCCTTCCAAGGAGTAAGCGTCTTTTAATTTCATGGCTGCAATCACCATCTGCAGTGATTTTGGAGGCCCAGAAAATAAAATCTGACAGTTTCCATTGTATCACCATCAATTTCCCTTGAAGTAATGGGACCAGATGCCATGATCTTCGTTTTGTGAATGTTGAGCTTTAAGCCAACTTTTTCACTCTCCACTTTCACTTTCATCAAGAGGCTTTTTAATTCCTCTTCACTTTCTGCCATAAAGGTGGTGTCATCTGCATAGCTGAGGTTATCGATATTTCTCCCAGCAATCTTGATTCCAGCTTGTACTTCTTCCAGCCCAGTGTTTCTCATGATGTACTCTGCATATAAGTTAAATAAGCAGGGTGACAATATACAGCCTTGATGTACTCCTTTTCCTATTTGGAACCAATCTATTGTGCCATGTCCAGTTCTAATTGTTGCTTCCTGACCTGCATACAGATTTCTCAAGAGGCAGGTCAGGTGGTCTGTATTCCCATCTCTTTCAGAATTTTCCACAGTTTATTGTGATCCACACAGTCAAAGGCTTTGGCATAGTCAAGAAAGCAGAAATAGATGTTTTTCTGGAACTCTCTTAGTTTTTGCATGATCCAGCAGATGTTGGCAATTTGATCTCTGGTTCCTCTGCCTTTTCTAAAACCAGCTTGAACATCTGGAAGTTCACAGCTCACATATTGCTGAAGCCTGACTTGGAGAATTTTGAGCATTACTTTACTAGCGTGTGAGATGAGTGCAATTGTGCGGTAGTTTGAGCATTCTTTGGCATTGCCTTTCTTTGGAATTGGAATGAAAAGTGACCTTTTCCAGTCCTGTGGCCTCTGCTGAATTTTCCAAATTTGCTGTCATATTGAGTACAGCACTTTCACAGCATCATCTTTCAGGATTTGAAATAGCTCAACTGGAATACCATCACCTCCACTAGCTTTGTTCATAGTGATGCTTTCTAAGGCCCACTTGACTTCACATTCCAGGATGTCTGGCTCTAGGTGAGTTGTCACACCATCGTGGTTATCTTGGTTGTGAAGCTCTTTTTTGTATAGTTCTTCTGTATATTCTTGCCGTCTCTTCTTAATATCTTCTGCTTCTGTTAGGTTCATACCATTTCTGTCCTTTATTGAGCCCATCTTTGCATGAAATGTTCCCTTGGTATCTCTAATTTTCTTGAAGAGATCTCTAGTCTTTCCCATTCTGTTGTTTTCCTCTATTTCTTTGCATTGATTGCTGAGGAATGCTTTCTTATCTCTCCTTGCTATTCTTTGGATCTCTGCATTCGGATGCTTATATCTTTCCTTTTCTCCTTTGCTTTTCACTTCTCTTCTTCACAGCTATTTTCAAACCCTCCCCAGACAACCATTTTCCTTTTTTGCATTTCTTTCCCATGAGGATGGTCTTGATCTGTGTCACCTGTGCAATGTCATGAACCTCCGTCCATAGTTCATCAGGCACTCTATCAGATCTAGTCTCTTAAATCTGTTTCTCACTTCCACTGTATAATCATAAGGGATTTTATTTAGGTCATACTTGAATGGTCTAGTGGTTTTTCCTACTTTCAATTTAAGTTTGAATTTGGTAATAGTTTATGATCTGAGCCACAGTCAGCTCCTTGTCTTGTTTTTGCTGACTGTATAGAGCTTCTCCATCTTGGCTGCAAAGAATATAATCCATCTGATTTCGGTTTTGACCATCTGATGATGTCCATGTGTAGAGTGTTCTCTTGAGTTGTTGGAAGAGGATGTTTGCTATGACCAGTGTGTTCTCTTGGTAAAACTCTATTAGCCTTTGCCCTGCTTCATTCCGTATTCCAAGGCCAAATTTGCCTGTTACTCCAGGTGTTTCTTGACTTCCTACTTTTTCATTCCAGTCCCCTCTAATGAAAAGGACATCTTTTTTGGGTGTTAGTTCTAAAAGGTCTTGTAGGTCTTCTCTTATAATTTTCTGTGTACACATTTTTGTTTCCTTAGGTAAGTTTATTCCTAGATATTTAATTCTTTTTGTTGAAATGGTGAATGGGATTGATTCCTTAATTGCTCTTTCTGATTTTTCACTGTTAGTATATACAAATGTAAGTGATTTCTGCATATTGATTTTGTATCCTATGACTTTCCAAATTCACTGATTAGCTCTAGTAATTTTCTGATACTATCTTTAGGGTTTTCTATGTATAGTATCATGTCATTTTCACACAGTGAGAGCTTTACTTCTTTTCCAGTCTGTATTCCTTTTATTTCTTTTTCTTCTCTGATTGCTATAGCTAGGACTTCCAGAACTATGTTGAATAATAGTCATGAAAATGGACACCCTTGTCTTGATCCTGATCTTATGGGGAATGCTTTCAGTTTTTCATCATGGAGAATAATATTTGGCTGTAGGCTTATCATATATGGCCTGTACTGCTTTGAGGTAGGTTCCTTTATGCCCATTTCTGAAGAGTTTTAAAGTCCCTTGAACTGCAAGGGGATCCAACCAGTCCATTCTGAAGGAGATCAGCCCTGGGATTTCTTTGGAAGGAATGATGCTAAAACTGAAACTCCAGTACTTTGGCTACCTCATGCGAAGAGTTGACTCATTGGAAAAGACTCTGATGCTGGGAGGGATTGGGGGCAAGAGGAGAAGGGGACGACAGAGGATGAGATGGCTGGATGGCATCACTGACTCGATGGACGTGAGTCTGAGTGAACTCCGGGAGTTGGTGATGGACAGGGAGGCCTGGCATGCTGCAATTCATGGGGTCACAAAGAGTCGGACACAACTGAGTGACTGAACTGAACTGAATCATAAATGGGTGCTGAATTTTGTTAAAGGCTTTTTTATGCATCTGTTGAGATGATCATATGGTTTTGATATTTCAATTTGGTAATATGGTGTATCACATTGATTGATTTGCATATATTGAAGAATCCTTGCATACCTGGAATAAATGCAGCTTGATCATGGTGTATGAACTTTTTGATGTGTTGCTGAATTCTGTTTGCTAAAATTTTGTTGAGGATTTATGCATCCATGTTCATCAGTGATATTGGCCTGTGGTTTTCTTTATTTGTGTTGTCTTTGTCTGGTTTTGGTATCTTGATGGTGACCTCATAGAATGAGTTTGGAAGTGTTCCTTTCTCTGTAATTTTTTGAAAGAATTTTAGAAGGATAGGCATTAGCTCTTCTCTAAATGTTTGATAGAATTCTCCTGTGAAGCCATCCGGTTCTCAGCTTTTGTTTTTTGGGAGATTTTTGATCACAGCTTCAATTTCAGTGCTTGTAAATGTGTTGTTCATAATTTCTATTTCTTCCTGATTCAGTCTTAGAAGATGAACTTTTCTAAGAATCTGTGCATTTCTTCCAGGTTATCTATTTTATTGCCATATAGTTGTTCATAAGAGTCTCTTATAATCCTTTATATTTCTGCATTGTCTTTTGTAACCTCTCCTTTTCAGTTTAAAATTATGTTGATTTGATTCTACTCTTTCTCTTGGTGAGTCTGGCTAAAAAATTGTAAATTTTGTTTATCTTCTCAAAGAACCAGCTTTTAGTTTTATTTATCTTTACTATTGTTTCTTTCATTTCTTTTTCATTTATTTCTGCCCTGATATTTATGATTTTTTTTTCTTCTTCTAATTTTGGTGTTTTGTTTGTTATTCTTTCCCAGTTGTGTTAGGTGTAAAATTAGGTTGTCTATTCGATATTTTTCTTGTTTCTCGAGGTAGGATTATATTGCTATAAACTTCTCTCTTAAAACTGCTATTGCTGCATCCCATAGATTTTGAGTTGTCATGTTTTGTCATTGTTTCTAGAAATGTTTTTATATCCCTTTTGATTTATTCAGTAACCTGTTGGTTATTAAGAAATGTATTGTTCACTCTCCATGTATTTGTGTTTTTTACAGTTTTTTTTCTTGTAATTAATATCTGGTCTCATACCATTGTGGACAGAGAAGATGCTTGATATGATTTCAATTTTCTTAAATTGAGGTTTGATTTGTGACCCAAGATGTGGTCTGTCCTGAAGAATGTTCCATGTGCACTTGAGAAGAATGTGTATTCTTCTGCATTTGCATGGAATGCCCTGAAGATAATCAGTGAGATCCGTCTCATCTAAAGTATCATTTAAGACTTTTGTTTCTTTAATAATTTTCTGTTTTGATGATCTATCCATTGGTGTGAGTGTGGTGGTAAAGTCTCCTACTATTATTGTGTTACTGTTGATTTATCCTTTTATGTCTGTTAGTGTTTGTCTTTGGTATTGAGGTGCTCCTATGTTGCATGCATAGATATTTACAATTGTTATGTCTTCCTCTTGGATTGATCCCTTGATCATTATGTAGTGTCCTTCCTTTTTTTTTTTTTTTTAATTTTATTTTTAAACTTTACATAATTGTATTAGTTTTGACAAATATCAAAATGAATCCACCACAGGTATACATGTGTTCCCCATCCTGAACCCTCCTCCCTCCTCCCTCCCCATACCATCCCTCTGGGTCGTCCCAGTGCACCAGCCCCAAGCATCCAGTATCGTGGATCGAACCTGGACTGGCAACTCGTTCCTTACATGACATTATACATGTTACAATGTCATTCTCCCAAATCTTCCCACCCTCTCCCTCTCCCACAGAGTCCATAAGACTGTTCTATACATCAGTGTCTCTTTTGCTGTCTCGTACACAGGGTTATTGTTACCATCTTTCTAAATTCCATATATATGCGTTAGAATACTGTATTTATGTTTTTCCTTCTGGCTTACTTCACTCTGTATAATAGGCTCCAGTTTCATCCACCTCATTAGAACTGATTCAAATGTATTCTTTTTAATGGCTGAGTAATACTCCATTGTGTATATGTACCACAGCTTTCTTATCCATTCATCTGCTGATGGACATCTAGGTTGCTTCCATGTCTTGGCTATTATAAACAGTGCTGCGATGAACATTGGGGTACACGTGTCTCTTTCCCTTCTGGTTTCCTCAGTGTGTATGCCCAGCAGTGGGGTTGCTGGATCATAAGGCAGTTCTATTTCCAGTTTTTTAAGGAATCTCCACACTGTTCTCCATAGTGGCTGTACTAGTTTGCATTCCCACCAACAGTGTAAGAGGGTTCCCTTTTCTCCACACCCTCTCCAGCATTTATTATTTGTAGACTTTTGGATCGCAGCCATTCTGACTGGTGTGAAATGGTACCTCATAGTGGTTTTGATTTGCATTTCTCTGATAATGAGTGATGTTGAGCATCTTTTCATGTGTTTGTTAGCCATCTGTATGTCTTTTTTGGAGAAATGTCTATTTAGTTCTTTGGCCCATTTTTTGATTGGGTCGTTTATTTTTCTGGAGTTGAGCTGTAGGAGTTGCTTGTATATTTTTGAGATTAGTTGTTTGTCAGTTGCTTCATTTGCTATTATTTTCTCCCATTCTGAAGGCTGTCTTTTCACCTTGCTATTAGTTTCCTTTGATGTGCAGAAGCTTTTAAGGTTAATTAGGTCCCATTTGTTTATTTTTGTTTTTATTTCCAATATTCTGGGAGGTGGGTCATAGAGGATCCTGCTGTGATGTATGTCGGAGAGTGTTTTGCCTATGTTCTCCTCTAGGAGTTTTATAGTTTCTGGTCTTACGTTTAGATCTTTAATCCATTTTGAGTTTATTTTTGTGTATGGTGTTAGAAAGTGGTCCAGTTTCATTCTTTTACAAGTGGTTGACCAGATTTCCCAGCACCACTTGTTAAAGAGATTGTCTTTAATCCATTGTATATTCTTGCCTCCTTTGTCGAAGATAAGGTGTCCATATGTGCGTGGATTTATCTCTGGGCTTTCTATTTTGTTCCATTGATCAATATTTCTGTCTTTGTGCCAGTACCATACTGTCTTGATGACTGTGGCTTTGTAGTAGAGCCTGAAGTCAGGTAGGTTGATTCCTCCAGTTCCATTCTTCTTTCTCAAGATCGCTTTGGCTATTCGAGGTTTTTTGTATTTCCATACAAATTGTGAAATTATTTGTTCTAGCTCTGTGAAGAATACTGTTGGTAGCTTGATAGGGATTGCGTTGAATCTATAAATTGCTTTGGGTAGTATACTCATTTTCACTATATTGATTCTTCCAATCCATGAACATGGTATATTTCTCCATCTATTAGTGTCCTCTTTGATTTCTTTCACCAGTGTTTTATAGTTTTCTATATATAGGTCTTTAGTTTCTTTAGGTAGATATATTCCTAAGTATTTTATTCTTTCCGTTGCAATGGTGAATGGAATTGTTTCCTTAATTTCTCTTTCTGTTTTCTCATTATTAGTGTATAGGAATGCAAGGGATTTCTGTGTGTTGATTTTATATCCTGCAACTTTACTGTAGTCATTGATTATTTCTAGTAATTTTCTGGTGGACTCTTTAGGGTTTTCTATGTAGAGGATCATGTCATCTGCAAATAGTGAGAGTTTTACTTCTTCTTTTCCAATTTGGATTCCTTTGATTTCTTTTTCTGCTCTGATTGCTGTGGCCAAAACTTCCAAAACTATGTTGAATAGTAATGGTGAAAGTGGGCACCCTTGTCTTGTTCCTGACTTTAGAGGAAATGCTTTCAATTTTTCACCATTGAGGATAATGTTTGCTGTGGGTTTGTCATATATAGCTTTTATTATGTTGAGGTATGTTCCTTCTATTCCTGCTTTCTGGAGAGTTTTTATCATAAATGGATGTTGAATTTTGTCAAAGGCTTTCTCTGCATCTATTGAGATAATCATATGGTTTTTATTTTTCAATTTGTTAATGTGGTGTATTACATTGACTGATTTGCGGATATTGAAGAATCCTTGCATCCCTGGGATAAAGCCCACTTGATCATGGTGTATGATCTTTTTAATGTGTTGTTGGATTCTGATTGCTAGAATTTTGTTAAGGATTTTTGCATCTATGTTCATCAGTGATATTGGCCTGTAGTTTTCTTTTTTTGTGGGATCTTTGTCAGGTTTTGGTATTAGGGTGATGGTGGCCTCATAGAATGAGTTTGGAAGTTTACCTTCCTCTGCAATTTTCTGGAAGAGTTTGAGCAGGATAGGTGTTAGCTCTTCTCTAAATTTTTGGTAGAACTCAGCTGTGAAGCCGTCTGGACCGGGGCTTTTGTTTGCTGCAAGATTTTTGATTACAGTTTCAATTTCCATGCTTGTGATGGGTCTGTTAAGATTTTCTATTTCTTCCTGGTCCAGTTTTGGAAAGTTGTACTTTTCTAAGAATTTGTCCATTTCTTCCACGTTGTCCATTTTGTTGGCATATAATTGTTGATAGTAGTCTCTTATGATCCTTTGTATTTCTGTGTTGTCTATTGTGATCTCTCCATTTTCGTTTCTAATTTTGTTGATTTGATTTTTCTCCCTTTGTTTCTTGATGAGTCTGGCTAATGGTTTGTCAATTTTATTTATCCTTTCAAAGAACCAGCTTTTGGTTTTGTTGATTTTTGCTATGGTCTCTTTTGTTTCTTTTGCATTTATTTCTGCTCTAATTTTTAAGATTTCTTTCCTTCTACTAACCCTGGGGTTCTTCATTTCTTCCTTTTCTAGTTGCTTTAGGTGTAGAGTTAGGTTATTTATTTGACTTTTTTCTTGTTTCTTGAGGTGTGCCTGTATTGCTATGAACTTTCCCCTTAGGACTGCTTTTACCGTGTCCCACAGGTTTTGGGTTGTTGTGTTTTCATTTTCATTCGTTTCTATGCAAATTTTGATTTCTTTTTTGATTTCTTCTGTGATTTGTTGGTTATTCAGCAGCGTGTTGTTCAGCCTCCATATGTTGGAATTTTTAATAGTTTTTCTCCTGTAATTGAGATCTAATCTTACTGCATTGTGGTCAGAAAAAATGCTTGGAATGATTTCTATCTTTTTGAATTTACCAAGGCTAGCTTTATGGCCCAGGATGTGATCTATCCTGGAGAAGGTTCCATGTGCGCTTGAGAAAAAGGTGAAATTCATTGTTTTGGGATGAAATGACCTATAGATATCAATTAGGTCTAACTGGTCTATTGTATCATTTAAAGTTTGTGTTTCCTTGTTAATTTTCTGTTTAGTTGATCTATCCATAGGTGTAAGTGGGGTATTAAGGTCTCCCACTATTATTGTGTTATTGTTAATTTCTCCTTTCATACTTGTTAGCAGTTGTCTTACGTACTGTGGTGCTCCCGTGTTGGGTGCATATATATTTATAATTGTTATATCTTCTTCTTGGATTGATCCTTTGATCATTATGTAGTGACCTTCTTTGTCTCTTTTCACAGCCTTTGTTTTAAAGTCTATTTTATCTGATATGAGTATTGCTACTCCTGCTTTCTTTTGGTCCCTATTTGCATGGAAAATCTTTTTCCAGCCCTTCACTTTCAGTCTGTATGTGTCCCCTGTTTTGAGGTGGGTCTCTTGTAGACAACATATGTAGGGGTCTTGTTTTTGTATCCATTCAGCCAGTCTTTGTCTTTTGGTTGGGGCATTCAACCCATTTACGTTTAAGGTAATTACTGATAAGTATGTTCCCGTTGCCATTTACTTTATTGTTTTGGGTTCGAGTTTATACACCGTTTTTGTGTTTCCTGTCTAGAGAATATCCTTTAGTATTTGTTGGAGAGCTGGTTTGGTGGTGCAGAATTCTCTCAGCTTTTGCTTGTCTGAAAAGCTTTTGATTTCTCCTTCATACTTGAATGAGATCCTTGCTGGGTACAATAATCTGGGCTGTAGGTTATTTTCTTTCATCATTTTAAGTATGTCTTGCCATTCCCTCCTGGCTTGAAGAGTTTCTATTGAAAGATCAGCTGTTATCCTTATGGGAATTCCCTTGTGTGTTATTTGTTGTTTTTCCCTTGCTGCTTTTAATATTTGTTCTTTGTGTTTGATCTTTGTTAATTTGATTAATATGTGTCTTGGGGTGTTTCTCCTTGGGTTTATCCTGTTTGGTACTCTCTGGGTTTCTTGGACTTGGGTGATTATTTCCTTCCCCATTTTAGGGAAGTTTTCCACTATTATCTCCTCAAGTATTTTCTCATGGTCTTTCTTTTTGTCTTCTTCTTCTGGAACCCCTATGATTCGAATGTTGTAGCGTTTAATATTGTCCTGAAGGTCTCTGAGATTGTCCTCATTTCTTTTAATTCGTTTTTCTTTTATCCTCTCTGATTCATTTATTTCTACCATTCTATCTTCTAATTCACTAATCCTGTCTTCTGCCTCTGTTATTCTACTATTTGTTGCCTCCAGAGTGTTTTTAATTTCACTTATTGCATTATTCATTATATATTGACTCTTTTTTATTTCTTCTAGGTCCTTGTTAAACCTTTCTTGCATCTTCTCAATCCTTGTCTCCAGGCTATTTATCTGTGATTCCATTTTAGTTTCAAGATTTTGGATCAATTTCACTATCATTATTCGGAATTCTTTATCAGGTAGATTCCCTATCTCTTCCTCTTTTGTTTGGTTTGGTGGGCATTTATCCTGTTCCTTTATCTGCTGAGTATTCCTCTGTCTCTTCATCTTGTTTAAATTGCTGAGTTTGGGGTGTCCTTTCTGTATTCTGGCAGTTTGTGGAGTTCTCTTTATTGTGGTGTTTCCTCGCTGTGTGTGGGTTTGTACAGGTGGCTTGTCAAGGTTTCCTGGTTAGGGAAGCTTGTGTCGGTGTTCTGGTGGGTGGAGCTGTATTTCTTCTCTCTGGAGTGCAATGAAATGTCCAGTAATGAGTTATGAGATGTCTATAGTTTTGGGGTGACTTTGGGCAGCCTGTATCTTGATGCTCAGGGCTGTGTTCCTTTGTTGCTGGAGAATTTGCTTGGTATGTCTTGCCCTGGAACTTATTGGCCCTTGTGTGGTGCTTGGTTTCAGTGTCGGTATGGAGGCATTTGATGAGCTCCTGTGAATGAATGTTCCTTGGAGTCAGGAGTTCCCTGGAGTCAGGGTTTGGACTTAAGTCTCCTGCTTCCGATTATCGGTCTTATTTTTACAGTAGTTTCAAAACTTCTCCTTCTATACAGCACCATTGATAAAACATCTACATTAAAGATGATAAGTTTCTCTACAGTGAGGGTCACTCAGAGAGGTTCACAGGGTTACATGGAGAAGAGAAGAGGGAGGAGGGAGTTAGAGGTGACCCAAATGAGATGAGGTGAATCAATAGTGGAGAGAGTGGGCTAGCCAGTAGTCACTTCCTTATGTGCACTCCACAACTGGACCACTCAGAGATGTTCACGGGGTTATACAGAGAAGAGAAGAAGGAGGAAGGTAACAGAGGTGGCCAGAAGGATAAAAGGGGGGAATGAAAAGGAGGGAGACAGATCCAGCCAGTAATCAGTTCCCTAAGTGTTCTCCACCGTCTGGAACACACAGAAATTCACAGAGTTGGGTAGAGTAGAGAGGGGTTAGGGAGGAGACACAGGCGACCTGGTGGAGAAAAAGGAGGGTCCAAAGGGAGAGAGAGCAGTCAAGCCAGTAATCTCACTCCCTAGTGAAAAATGGGTCCTGAAGATTGGGTCCTTAAAGGTACAAAATTGGTAACAAATACATAAAAGCAAAAATTAAAAATCTAGAGTAGTGTTTGGAATTTCAAAAATACGATGTTAAAGAAAAGAAGAAGGAAAAGAAAGAGAGAAAGAACGAACAAACGAAAACAAACAAGGTCGCGAAAATTATAAAGAAAGTACAGGTACAAAATTGATAACTAATACCAGAAAGCAAAAATTAAAAATCTAGAGTAGAGTTTGGAATTTCAAAAATACGATGTTAAAGAAAAGAAGAAGGAAAAGAAAGAGAGAAAAAACGAACAAACAAAAACAAACAAGGTCGCGAAAATTATAAAGAAAGTACAGGTACAAAATTGATAACTAATACCAGAAAGCAAAAATTAAAAATCTAGAGTAGAGTTTGGAATTTCAAAAATACAATGTTAAAAAAAAAAAAAAAAAGAAGAAGAAAAATAAAGAGAGAAAACAAACAAACAAATACGAACAATGTCACAAAAATTATAAAGAAAATACAGGTACAAAATTGATATCAAATACCAAAAAGCATAAATTAAAAATCTAGAGTAAAGTTTGGAATTTCAGATATACAATGTTATATAAAAGAAGAAGAGAAAGAAACAGAGAAGAAGAAAAAAAAAAAAAGTCACAGAAATTATATAAAAAAAAACTATAGGTACAAAATTGATAACATATACCAAAAAGCGAAAATTAAAAATCTAGAGTAGAGTTTGGGATTTCAAAAATACAATGTTAAAGAAAAGAAGAAAAAAACAAAAACAAACAAACAAAAAAAACAAGGTCAAAAAATTATAAAATATATATATATGAAGTTTGCTGAAGAAGAAAAAAAAATAGGGTTTTTTGTTTTTTTGTTTTTTTTTGCAAAGTAATAGGTTATAAAAGTGAAAATTAAAGGAACAATAGAGGACTTAAAATTTTTTTTTTTTTTTAATTAAAAAAAAAAAAGAAAGAATGATCGTAAAAATAATAAAAATATATCTAGGACTTTTTTTTTTTTTTTGGGTGTTGTGGGTTCAGTTCATTTTTGGCTAGTTCCTTGGTCAGATTTATATTTCTCAAGATCTAAAGGCCCCTTCCTATGTAGTCCGTAGTAACCACAGGGTTTTGATCTATTGTCTGTAGCTTCCAAGGCGTTTCCCTCTGTTATATCTTCTTCTGTTTGCTAGTCTCTTCAGTATCTGGTTTCCGCCCTGACTCAAAGGGCACGGTGGAGGACACTTTTTTTTTTTTTTTTTTTTTTTTTAGGCTTACTTGTTCAGTCGCGCTGTGGGGAGGGAGGGAGGGATGCTGCAAACAAATAACACTGGCGTGGGCTCGCAGTGCCTCAGCCACCCTGGGTCTGCCCCTGCTCACGGCGCGTGTAGCCTCCCTGTCCACACTGCTCGGACTCTAGGTTGTTCCGCCGGGAACAATCCGAGGCTGGCCCTGGGCTGCATGCACCTCCCAGGTCCAAGCCGCTCAGGTTCAGGCACTCGGGTAGTCCTCAGAGGCGCAGACTCAGTTGGGCCTGCGTTTTGTGCTCTTCCCAGGTCCGAGCACCAATTTGCTCTTCCCAGGCGAGCGCCAATGCTGCGACTTATCGCCTCCCCGCCACTGGGTTATCTGGATGTAAAACTGGCGCACCTTCTCAGGCAGATGTTGACCGTCCAGACCCCCAAGAAGTTTTAGTTAGCAAAGAAGCCTGCTTACAATTTTATAGATAATGTCTCTCTGGGGCTGCGATTGCCCCCTTCCGGCTCTGGCTGCCTGTCACCGGAGGGGGAAGGTCTGCAGCCGGCTATCTCTGTTCAGTCCTTTGTTCCGTGCGCGGGCCTGGCGGTCTTAGGTTAGGGCTGGCTTTTCGCGTGGTAGGTATCCCACAGTCTGGTTTGCTAGCCCAAATTATTTCGCTCAGATAGCGCTCAGGGTATTCAGGCCAGATTCTTACTCTCAGCGATGCAGCCCACGCCGCGCCTCCCTGCCCAGCCCCGGTTTGCTAATGGCGGATGCAGGCGTCTGCGCTGCTTCTCTGCTGGGGGAGTTACTGTAGGGCTCGCAATCTGCGAGTTTTAAATTGTTTATTTATTTTTTCTCCCTTTTATGTTGCCCTCTGTGCTTCCAAAGCTCGGCACAGATTCGGCAGTGAGAAGGTTTCCTGATGTTTGGAAACTTCTCTCTTTTTAAGATTCCCTTCCCGGGACGGAACTCCGTCCCTCCCTCTTTTGTCTCTTTTTTTTTTGTTTTTAATATTTTCTCCTACCTCCTTTCGAAGAGTTGGGTTGCTTTTCTGGGTGCCTGATGTCCTCTGCCGGCATTCAGAAGTTGTTTTGTGGAATTTACTTGACGTTTAAATGCTCTTTTGATGAATTTGTGGGGGAGAAAGTGTTCTCCCCGTCCTACTCCTCCGCCATCTTGGCTCCTCCTCCTAGTGTCCTTCCTTATCTCATATAACCTTCTTTATTTTAAGGTCTACTTTGATATGAGGATTCCTACTCCAGCTTTCTTTTGCTTCCATTTGCATGGAATATATTTTTCCATCCTCTTACTTTCAGTCAATATGTGTCCTGAGGTCTGAAGTGGATTTCTTGTAGAAAGCATATATATGGGTCTTGTTTTTGTATCCATTCAGTAGTCTGTGTCTTTTGGCTGGAGTATTTAATCCATTTACATTTAAAGTAATTATTGATATATATGTCCCTGTTGCCATTTTCTTAATTATTTGGGGTTGATTTCATAGATCTTTTTCTTCTCTTGTATTTCTTGACTATATAAGTCCTTTTAATATTTGTTGTATAGCTGGTTTGGTGGTACTGGATTCTCTTAATTTTTGCTTGCCTGAAAAGCTTTTTACTTCTCCATCAATTTTGAATGAGATCCTTTCCAGGTACAATAATCTTGGCTGTAGATTTTTCCCTTTCAGGACTTTAAATATATCCTGCCATTCCATTCTGGCCAGCAGAATTTCCCCTGAACTATCAACGGTTAAACATATGGGGTTTCCCTTGTATGTCATGTGTTGCTTCTTCCTTCCTGCTTTTAATATTCTTTCTTTGTGTTTAGTCTTTGTTAGTTTGATTAGTATGTGTCTTGGCATGTTTCTCCTTGGATTTATCCTATATGGGACTCTGTGCCTCTTTAACTTGATTGACCATTTTCTTTCCCATGTTGGGGAAAATTTCAAGTATAATCTCTTCAAAAATTTTCTCATACCCTTTCTTTTCCTCTTCTTTTTCTGCAACCCCTATAATTCAAATGTTGGTGCATTTGATATGGTTGGTCCCAGAGGTCTCTGAGACTATCCTTAGTTCTTTTCATTCTTTTTACTTTATTCTGATCTTCAGAAGGTATTTCCACCATTTTATCTTCTAGCTTACTGATTTGTTCTTCTGCTTGAGATATTCTGCTATTGATTCCTTCTAGAGTATTTTTAATTTCAGTAATTGTGCTTTTTGTCTCTGTATGTTTATTTTTAAATCTTCTAGAGCTTTGTTATTTGATTCTTGCATTTTCTCCCATTTGTTTTCAAGGTTTTTGATTATCTTTATTATCATTATTCTAAATTCTTTTTTGGGTAGTTTGCCTATTTATTTGGTCTTCTGTGTTTCTAGTTTGTTCCTTCATTTGTGCAGTATTTCTCTGTCTTTTCATTAATTTTTTTTTAACTTATTATGTTTGAGGTCTCCATTTTCCAGGCTTCAAGGTAGAATTCTTTCATCCTTTTGGTTTCTGCCCTCCTAAGTTTGGTCTGCTGGTTTGTGTAAGCTTCATATAGGGTGAGATTTGTGCTGAGTTTTTTGTTTGTTTATTTTTCCTCTGACGGGCAAGGCTGAGTGATGTGGTGATCCTGTCTGGTGGTTGGGTGATGCTGGGTCTTGTATTCAAGTGGTTTCCTTTGTGTGAGTTCTCACTATTTGATACTCCCTAGGGTTAGTTCTCTGGTAGTCTAGGGTCTTGGAGTCAGTGTTCCCACTCCAAAGACTCAGGGCTTGATCTCTGGTCAGGAATGAGGATTTCACAAGTGGTTTGTTATGGCATTAAGTGAGATTAAAACATACCCCAAAATCAGAAACCAAAGATGAACCCCAGACAAATGGAAATTACAACATCAGGCAAATAATAATTAAAATAATGTAATATACACATATACATATACATCCATAAGCAAAATCAAAACAGTCCAACAAAAATAAAGTACAATAGATTGACCTAGCAAACAAAGGAAATAAAAAATTATATCTACCAGTTAAAAATAAAACTAACTATAGCACAAACTGGAAAACAAAACTAAAGCAAGGTGCAAAGTTGGGAATAAAGCAGTGAATATAAAACTAACAAATATATTGAGAGGAAAGGAAAGAAAACAAAAAGAAAGAATATATAAGTGAAGTTAGAAGTTGATGAGGAAGATTTATGTACATTAAAGATTAACTGCAAGGGGGAAAGAACAGTAGGAAAAGCAAACGAAGGAATAAATGTAGAAACAATAATAATAGGTTTAAAAAATAAAATTTTAAATTTTAAAAAGAGAAAAGAAAAAAAATAATGAAGAAGAAATTAAAAAAAAAAGAAAAAGGAAAACTCCACAGAACTGCAAAAGCCTTTGTAGAGGCAGAGGTTTATAACAACAATAAAAAATTGTGACTGAGGAAAGTAAAAAGCTCAAAAGCTTAATTAGATTTCATAGTGCCAATAAAATTGACAACTACAACAGGTGGGCAAACACATGTATACCTGTGGCAGATTCATTTTGATATTTGGCAAAACTAATACAATTACGTAAAGTTAAAAAAAAAAAAAAGTGGGGCTGGAAGTGGGGAAGAAAAAGTAAAAAAAAATCCAAAAGAGTCTACAGAACAAGTCAAAACATAAGAATAATGAATGTTTTTCTTGAGTCGTTCCTGTCAGAGTCCTTTCTTTCACTAGGAGTCACAGTCCACCTCAGTTCCCTAGGATGCCCTCCAATACTCTGCTGGTCTCTGGATGTTCTATGGGGGCAGCTCAGGGTCTAGTCTGGTCCTACTCCTGTGTGTTCTTGCCTCCAATGTCCAAAGCTATCAGAACTTTTGTGGGAGCTCTCAATGTCCTTTTATATATTCTGTAGAGACAGAGTCTGCCTAGTTGATCATGTGGATTTAATCTGCAGCTTGTACAGCTGGCAGGAAGGTTTTGGGTCTTCTTCCTTAGCCACATTGCCCCTGGGTTTCAATTGTGGTTTTATTTGTACCTCTGCACATGAGTCATCCACTGGGGTTTGCTCTTGAGGCTGCCCTGGAGGATTTGGGTCTGTCCCAGTGAGGGCCATGTGTGGAGGTGGCACAGTTGCTTGGGTTTCAGGGGTTCTGACAGCACCAGGTACTCAGGGGAGTTGGCAGCTAGGGCAGCAGGAAATATAGTGCTCTAGAAGAGTATGGCAACCAGTATTAGCCAATACACTGCACTATTCTTGCCTGGAGAACCCCACTGACAGAGAAGCCTGGCAGGCACAGTCCACAGGGTCACAGAGTTTGACACGACCAAACTGACCCTGCGTGGATAGATGCAAGACTTTTTTTGCCTGTGGCAGCTCTGCCCCAGTGAGAGATGAAGGTGAAGGTGGCACAGCTGCCTGGCTTGCAGAGACCCTGGTGGTGCCAAGTGTGCAGGGACATGGACTGCCTCTGCTGCAGGAGTTATGGCCCTATCAGAGTCTTTTTTTGAGCCTCTTGTAGCTGGTGATCAGAAGGCTTCTTTGGCCAGTCTTTCTCCATAGCTCCATCCATTCAGGCACTTAAGAGGGCTGCCTTGCCTGGGGTCCTTTTCTGTTGTTCCGTGCATCAGGCACACAGAGGAGCCCCTTGGCTGGGGTCCTCCTCTGTAGATTGGTGCGTCAGGCACTTAAAGGGGCACCCTAGTTTGAGTCCTACTCTGTAGTTTGGTGCATCAGTCACTTAAAGGAGCACCCGAGGTGGGGTCCTACTCTGTATATCAGCTCATCAGGCATTCAGTGGGCCAGCTTCTCTATCATTCACTTGCGGATGCTGGCCTGTGGAGAGAGAGAGGCTATGATGATGGCTCCACCCTTTATGTGTGACTCAGCAGTATCACCTTGCTTCCATGGCTGCCTGGCTTTCCTCCACAGACATTTCCCACCACAATCTGCTCCTTCACATCCCCTTGATCCATCTCTCCACAGTCAACAGCAGCCCTCGCCCTGGGATTGCTCCACAATTGCTAAACTCCAGCTCGCAGCCTCTGCGCCTTCTAAGGGAGGTGCGTCCTTGTCCAGGTTATGCACGGTTGTGTCAAGGACTGTCTGATTTTCATTCCATTTAAGCTGCCACAGATCAGCTGTTTAACTCTCAGCCTTAAATATTTCTCCTCTGACTCAGACAATTGCCCTGATGTGGGGATCGGACCCCTGCTTCAGTTCCCCAACCTGCTGAGGGCAGGTCCAGTCCTACTAACACTTTTGTTTTCCCCCTAGTTCCTTCATCCTGCTGAATTATATGTGGTTCTATATATTCTTTTCCACTGGTCAGGTACTCCTGTCCACTCTCAGCTGGTGTTCTGTATTCACTTCTGTGTTTGAAGGTGTATTCCTTACGTATCCGTGAAGAAAGTTGTACTCCATGTACACCTGCTCTTCTGCCGTCTTGTTCTCCCCTTGCTCTAGTCTTCCATTCTCTCAGTTACTCTCTATATCAACATTTCTTTCCATCTATTGGCATGTTCTTATCTTGCCATTTGAAATTAATGAATGATCCTCTCTCAGATTTTCTTCTATCTATTGGTTACCTGTGCTGTGCTGTGCTTAGTCACTCAGTCATGTCTGACTCTTCTAGGCCCCATGGACTGTAGCCCACCAGGCTCCCCATGGGGATTCTCCAGGCAAGAATACTGGAATGGGTAGCTGTTCTCTTCTCCAGGGGATCTTCCCAACCCAGGGATAGAACTCAGAACTCCCACATTGCAGGTGGATTCTTTACTCTCTGAGCCATCAGGGAAGCCCTATTTCCCCTTTAAAGCCATCAGTTTGTAAAAAACCCATAGGAAACAGTGGATCATAACTAGATTCAGCCACTGAGGCTCTCATGCATTTTTACCATGTAATTCTTCCATTCTTTCTCTGAATAATTTACATTAGGGCTCCTTACTGTCATTTGGGGCCAGATGATTTTCAGTTGAAGGGGATGTTCTGTGTGTTGTAGGATGTTTAGCAGTTTCCATGACCTCTACCCACAAGATGTCAGTAGCATGAGCCTGTAACCCTCAGTTGTTATGACATGCATGCAGACAGTGTCAGATGTGCCCTGGAGGCAAAGCCACCCTCAATTAAAAACCACTGACTGAGACTGGTTTTCTCTGAGTCTGAGAAAAAGTTTTCTCAGTCTCATTGCCTCAACAGTAAAATGAGGAGAATGGAAGTTATTTACCAGGGCTATTTTGGGGAATCAAAGTAATGCATAGAAGTTTTTTTTTAGCACATTGTCTTAAACCAGTCAATCCTAAAGGAAATCAATCTGGAATATTCATTGGAAAGACTGATGCTGAATCTGAAGTTCCCATATTTTGGCCAAATAATGCAAAGAGTGGACTTGTTGGAAAAGACCCTGATGCTGGGAAAGATTGAGGGCAGGAGGAGAAGGGGACGACAGAGGCTGAGATGGTTGGATGGCATCATTGACTCGATGGACATGAGTTTGTGCAAACTCTGGAAGGTAGTGAAGGACAGAGGAGCCTGGCACACTGCAGTCCATGGGGTCACAAAGAGTCAGACATGACTGAGCAACTGAACAGCAACAGCTGTTCAGAAAATGTTTTTATGATTATAATTATTAACCTTTCTATAAATATGCTGACTCTATATTATTACCTAAGTCCTATTTTATCTGTTGTATGTATAGTATATCTATAATGTATCTTGGTGCTTCCCAGGTGGCCCAGTGGTAAAGAATCTGCCTGCCAATGCAAGAGATACAGGAGACGCAGGTCCAATCACTGGATCAGGAAGATCCCCTGAAGAAGGCAATAACAACCCATTTGAGTATTCTTGCTTGCAAAATTCCATGGACAAAAGATCCTGGTGAGTTGTAGTCCATGGGGTTGCATGGAGTTGGATACAACTGAGTAACTGTGCATATGCACATAAAGTATCTTATTTTATTATTTATCATTATTTAATTAATTAATTTAATTTATTATAACATATGCATCTTTTCTTCATTTCTTACCCTAGTTTTTCCTTTCCCTAAATCTCCTTTTCCTAAAAAAATATTGGTTTTCTATTCTATATTCCCCTCAGGCTATTATCCTTTCTTCTTCCCTTTACATTAAATTAACTTGTAGGAAAAGTGAATTTACATTCACTGTCACAAATCCTGTTTATATCTCTCTATCTGGCTTTTTCTCTAGTCATCTTATTTAAATTGCTTAAGCAAATATGAGCAATATATTTTTATTTAAAAAATGTTGACTCAAAATGAAACATGCACAGTTTTTTTTTTTTAACGTGTTTGTTCTTATTATTTATTTATTTGGCTACACTGGTCTTATTTGCAGCATGCAAACACTGAGTTGCAGCATATGGGATCTAGTTCTCTGACCAGGGATCAAACCCAGGCCCCCTGCAGTGGGAGCTCAGAGCCTTAGCCACTGGACCACTGGGGAAATCCCCATGCACACAGTTTAAAGAGATGATCTTCTCAAGGCTTATAAGGAGAAACAAAAACACAGAAAATAAAAATAAAGCCATTCCTTCCTCTTCCACAACCCATCTGAATAGCAGTCTGTGATGGTTAATTTTATGTGTCAACTTGGTTCCAACAAGGATTGCCCAGATATCTTGTCAAACATTGTTTCTGGATGTGTCCCTGAAGATGTTTCTGGAAGAGACGAGCACTTAAAGCAGAGTAAAGCAGACTGAGTAAAGCAGACTGTCCTCCCCAAGTGGGTGAGCATCAGCTGATTCACTGAGGGTCTGGGTGGGATGAAAATGTGGGGGAGAGCAGGATTTTATCTGAATGCTAAAAACAGTCACTGCCTGACTCTCGAGCTGGGACACAGGACTTCTGCCCTTACCTGGGAATTGTACTTCCAGTGGCCCAGATCCACAGGCCTTCAGACTCACACCATGTCTTCTTCTTCTCAGAACTAACTTTCTTTTATTTTTAATACAAATTCATTTATTTTATTTTTAAACTTTACAATATTGTCTTAGTTTTGCCAAACATCAAAATGAATCCACCACAGGTATACCCGTGCTCCCCATCCTGAACCCTCCTCCCTCCTCCCTCCCCATACCCTCCCTCTGGGTCGTCCCAGTGCACCAGCCCCAAGCATCCAGTATCCTGCATCAAACCTGAACTGGCGACTCGTTTCATACATGATATTATACATGTTTCAATGCCATTCTCCCAAATCTCCCCACCCTTTCCCTCTCCCACAGAGTCCATAAGACTGATCTATACATCAGTGTCTCTTTTGCTGTCCCGTACATAGGGTTATTGTTACCATCTTTCTAAATTCCATATATATGGGTTAGTATACTGTATTGGTGTTTTTCTTTCTGGCTTACTTCAGTCTGTAGAATAGGTTCCAGTTTCATCCATCTCATTAGAACTGATTCAAATGTATTCTTTTTAATGGCTGAGTAATACTCCATTGTGTATATGTACCACAGCTTTCTTATCCATTCATCTGCTGATGGGCATCTAGGTTACTTCCATGTCCTGGCTATTATAAACAGTGCTGTGATGAACATTGGGGTACATGTGTCTCTTTCCCTTCTGGTTTCCTCAGTGTGTATGCCCAGCAGTGGGATTGCTGGGTCGTATGGCAGTTCTATTTCCAGTTTTTTAAGGAATCTCCACACTGTTCTCCATAGTAGATGTACTAGTTTGCATTCCCACCAACAGTGTAAGAGGGTTCCCTTTTCTCCACACCCTCTCCAGCATTTATTGCTTGTAGACTTTTGGATCGCAGCCATTCTGACTGGCGTGAAATGGTACCTCATAGTGGTTTTGATTTGCATTTCTCTGATAATGAGTGATGTTGAGCATCTTTTCATGTGTTTGTTAGCCATCTGTATGTCTTCCTTGGAGAAATGTCTATTTAGTTCTTTGGCCCATTTTTTGATTGGGTCATTTATTTTTCTGGAGTTGAGCTGTAGGAGTTGCTTGTATATTTTTGAGATTAGTTGTTTGTCAGTTGCTTCATTTGCTATTGTTTTCTCCCATTCTGAAGGCTGCCTTTTCACCTTGCTAATAGTTTCCTTTGTTGTGCACAAGCTTTTAAGTTTAATTAGGTCCCATTTGTTTATTTTTGCTTTTATTTCCAATATTCTGGGAGGTGGGTCATAGAGGATCCTGCTGTGATGTATGTCGGAGAGTGTTTCGCCTATGTTCTCTTCTAGGAGTTTTACAGTTTCTGGTCTTACGTTGAGATCTTTAATCCATTTTGAGTTTATTTTTGTGTATGGTGTTAGAAAGTGTTCTAGTTTCATTCTTTTACAAGTGGTTGACCAGTTTTCCCAGCACCACTTGTTAAAGAGATTGTCTTTAATCCATTGTATATTCTTGCCTCCTTTGTCAAAGATAAGGTGTCCATATGTGCATGGATTTATCTCTGGGCTTTCTATTTTGTTCCATTGATCAATATTTCTGTCTTTGTGCCAGTACCATACTGTCTTGATAACTGTGGCTTTGTAATAGAGCCTAAAGTCAGGTAGGTTGATTCCTCCAGTTCCCTAGGCTAATTACTTTACAATATTGTATTGGTTTTGCTATACATTGACATGAATCAGCCACGGGTGTACATGTGTTCCCCACCTGAACCCCCCTCTCAACTCCCTCCCCATCCCGTCCCTCTGGGTCATCCCAGTGCACCACCCCCGAGCACCCTGTATCATGCATCGAACCTAGACTGGACATTCGTTTCACATATGATAATATATCTGTTTCAATGCCATTCACCCAAATCATCCCACCCTTGGCCTCTCCCACAGAGTCCAAAGGACTGTTTTATACATCAGTGTCTCTTTTGCTGTCTCGCATACAGGGTTATTGTTGCCATCTTTCTAAATTCCGTATATATGTGGATCACAATAAACTGTGGAAAATTCTGAAAGAGATGGGAATACCAGACCACCTGACCTGCCTCTTGAGAAACCTGTATGCAGGTCAGGAGCAACAGTTAGAAGTGGACATGGAATGACAGACTGGTTCCAAATAGGAAAAGGTGTATGTCAAGGCTCTATATTGTCACCCTGCTTATTTAACTTATATGCAGAGTACATCATGAAAAACACTGGACTGGAAGAAGCACAAGCTAGAATCAATATTGCCAGGAGAAATATCAATAACCTCAGCTATGCAGATGACACCACCCTTATGTCAGAAAGTGAAGAGGAACTAAAAAGCCTCTTGATGAAAGTAAAAGAGGAGAATGAAAAAGTTGGCTTAAAGCTCAACATTCAGAAAACTAAGATCAGAGCATCCCATCACTTCGTGGGAAATAGATGGGGAAACAGTGTCAGACTTTGTTTTTTGGGCTCCAAAATCACTGCAGATGGTGATTGCAGCCATGAAATTAAAAGACTGTTACTCCTTGGAAGGAAAGTTATGACCAACCTAAATAGCATATTCAAAAGCAGAGATATTACTTGCCAAAAAAGGTCTGTCTAGTCAAGGCTGTGGTTTTTCTTGTGGTCATGTATGGATGTGAGAGTTGGACTGTGGAGAAAGCTGAGTGCCGAAGAATTGATGCTTTTGAACTGTGGTGTTGGAGAAGACTCTTGAGAGTCCCTTGGACTGCAAGGAGATCCAACCAGTCAATCCTAAAGGAGATCAGTCCTGGGTGTTCATTTCAAGGACTGATGCTGAAACTCCAATACTTTGGCCACCTGATATGAAGAGCTGACTCATTTGAAAAGACCCTGATGCTGGGAGGGATTAGGGGCAGGAGGAGAAGGGGACGACAGAGGATAAGATGACTGGATGGCATCACTGACTCGATGAACGTGAGTCTGAGTGAACTCCAGGAGTTGGTGATGGACAGGGAGGAGGCCTGATGTGCTGTGATTCATGGGGTCACAAAGAGTCGAACACGACTGAGCGACTGAACTGAACTGATACTGTATTGGTGTTTTTCTTTCTGGCTTACTTCAGTCTGTAGAATAGGCTCCAGTTCCATCCACCTCATTAGAACTGATTCAAATATATTCTTTTTAATAGCTGAGTAATACTCCATTGTGTATATGTACCACAGCTTTCTTATCCATTCATCTGATGATGGACATCTAGGTTGCTTCCATGTCCTGGCTATTATAAACAGTGCTGTGATGAACATTGGGGTACATGTGTCTCTTTCAATTCTGGTTTCCTCAGTGTGTATGCCCAGCAGTGGGATTGCTGGGTCATAAGGCAGTTCTATTTCCAGTTTTTTAAGGAATCTCCACACTGTTCTCCATAGTAGCTGTACTAGTTTGCATTCCCACCAACAGTGTAAGAGGGTTCCCTCTTCTCCACACCCTCTCCAGCATTTATTGCTTGTAGACTTTTGGATCGCAGCCATTCTGACTGGCGTGAAATGGTACCTCATAGTGGTTTTGATTTGCATTTCTCTGATAATGAGTGATGTTGAGCATCTTTTCATGTGTTTGTTAGCCATCTGTATGTCTTCTTTGGAGAAATGTCTATTTAGTTCTTTGGCCCATTTTTTGATTGGGTCATTTATTTTTCTGGAGTTGAGCTGCAGGAGTTGCTTGTATATTTTTGAGATTAATTCTTTGTCAGTTGCTTTGCCTCAATGATGAAACATTGAAAGCATTTCCCCTAAAGTCAGGAACAAGACAAGGGTGCCCACTCTCACCATGACTATTCAACATAGTTTTGGAAGTTATGGCCACAGCAATCAGAGCAGAAAAAGAAAAAAAGGAATCCAGATTGGAAAAGAAGAAGTAAAACTCTCACTGTTGGCAGATGACATGATCCTCTACATAGAAAACCCTAAAGACTCCACCAGGAAATTACTAGAGCTAATAAATGAATACAGTAAAGTTGTAGGATATAAATCAACACTCAGAAATCCCTTGCATTCCTATACACTAATAATAAGAAAATAGAGAAATTAAGGAAACAATCCCATTCACCATTGCAACGAAAAGAATTAAATACTTAGGAATATATCTACCTAAATAAACAAAAGACCTGTATATAGAAAACTATAAAACACTGGAAAATAAATCAAAGAGGACACAAATAGATGGAGAAATATACCGTGTTCATGGATTGGACCAATCAATATAGTGAAAATGAGTATACTACCCAAAGCGATCTATAGATTCAATGCAATCCCTGTCAAGCTACCAACAGTATTTTTCACAGAACTAGGACAAATAATTTCACAATTTGTATGGAAATACAAAAAACCTCGAATAGCCAAAGCAATCTTGAGAAAGCAGAATGGAACTGGAGGAATCAACCTGCCTGACTTCAGGCTCTACTACAAAGCCACAGTCATCAAGACAGTATGGTCCTGGCACAAAGACAGAAATATAGATCAATGGAACAAAATAGAAAGCCCAGAGATAAATCCATGCACCTATGGACACCTTATCTTTGACAAAGGAGGCAAGAATATGCAATGGAGAAAAGACAATCTCTAACAAGTGGTGCTGGGAAAACTGGTCAACCACTTGTAAAAGAATGAAACTAGATCACATGTATGGATGTAAGAGTTGGACTGTAAAGAAAGCTGAGCACTGAAGAATTGATGCTTTGAACTGTGGTGTTGGAGAAGACTCTTGAGAGTCCTTTGGACTGCAAGGAGATCCAACCAGTCCATTTTGAAGGAGATCAGCCCTGGGATTTCTTTGGAAGGGATGATGCTAAAGCTGAAACTCCAGTACTTTGGCCACCTCATGTGAAGAGTTGACTCATTGGAAAAGACTCTGATGCTGGGAGGGATTGGGGGCAGGAGGAGAAGGGGATGACAGAGGATGAGATGGCTGGATGGCATCACTGACTTGATGGACGTGAGTCTGAGTGAACTCCGGAAGTTGGTGATGGACAGGGAGGCCTGGCGTGCTGCAATTCATGGGGTCCAAAAGAATCAGACACGACTGAGTGAGTGAACTGAACTGAACTGAGATCACTTTCTAACACTGTACACAAAAATAAACTCAAAATGGATTAAAGATCTAAATGTAAGGCCAGAAACTATAAAACTTCTAGAGGAGAAGATAGCCAAAACACTCTCTGACATAAATCACAGCAGGATCCTCTATGACCCACCTCCCAGATTATTGGAAATAAAAGCAAAAATAAACAAATGGGACCTAATTAAAATTAAAAGCTTCTCAGACCTTTCAACGCAGACTGGACCTATACTACTGGCTTTCCTGGGTCTCTAGTTTGTAGACACCAGATACAAATCCCAGGCTGAGTAGGATTTCTCAGCCTCCACGATTGTTTAAGCCATTTCCTTATAATAAAAGTCTTTATCTCTTAACTTTCTATATCTGTATATGCTGTTCATTCTGTTTCTTTGGAGAATTCTACTTGTAGAGCATGGCAGTTTCTTTACTTTCTTATTTTTATATATTATTTATTGACTTCCTGCTTTAGAAAATGAACATTGACTTTTCTTTCTCTCGCATACCATGGAACATGCAAACATATTCTCTGTTCTTATGATAATGTGATAAATTTTGATGTTTGCCTTATGACCATGGAAGGTGAGTTGACTGAATTCTTCTACTGGAAGAGACCAAGTTATTAGGTTTTTTATTTCTTTACTTTTTATAGGTCACTTTTCTTCTAGAGGAAACCTCCAGTTTGTGATCTGGAAAGAAGTAAGATTGACTGCAGTGCTTCATGGAGCTAAGTAAAGGAAAGTGGACAAATGGCTCACTATTCACTGTATAGACTTTAACCCAGTCTCTTGTTTGTAGTATGTTGCTGTTATCTTCACCTCGGCTGTTGTCCTTAAATTCACATTCCCTCTGGTTCTCATCTCCAGGGAATAAACTTAGAGGCTTCTCTTGCATGGATTGGGAGCAGTTGACTGTCAATGCAGAGTGAGGGGTAGGAATCTGGAAATGTCAATGCTTCTTGTACTGAGGTTCAATGAAGCCTTCAGTTTCTAGCCACAACCACATTGCCACTTTTTAGGAACAACCAGTGTCTCTGATTCCTGAAATGTTCTGAGATTCCAAGTCATGAATTGAGTTGCTCCCTAGATTTGCCCACTGCTGACTTGGGTTTTGTTTTCTGTCTTGCTCATAGTTACTATTTGACTGTTTTCCAGTTTCTTAGTTATGTTGATGTTATTACCTCATCTCATGCTATTCTTGCATGTTTGTGTATTTTCTCTGTTGATCTATTTTTTTTCCCCTTTTCATTTTCATGCAGAGTTGGAGAGGAGCAGTTGTAAACCAGAATGCTTAATCTATCACATTTAACTTGCAATGACTCAATGACTTTCTGATTGCCAAATCTAATGGTTCCTTTTAATCCTCCTTCTTCTAGATGCATTTACAGAATTAATTAGTAGTAACCGTTCCTTTTGTTAAACTCTCTGCTGCCCTGAATTTGATTTTACTTTTATGTAACAGCTAATGTCTTTTGGACAACTACTCTGTGCTGGGCAATGTGTTAGATAATGTTCAGAGACACAGAGATGAATAAAAAGTCAGCCTTTGCAATGTGTGTAATTGACATGGAAAGAGACAAATTACAGTATCATTTTAGAAGTGCTTTAATCATGGCATCCAGCCCCATCACTTCATGGCAAATAGATGGGGAAACAATGAAAACAGTGGCTGACTTTATTTTTCTTGACTCCAAAATCACTGCAGATGGTGATTGCAGCCATGAAATTAAAATACACTTACTCCTTAGAAGGAAAGTTATGACCTAGACAGCATATTAAAAAGCAGAGACATTACTTTGTCAACAAAGGTCTGTCTAGTCAAGGCTATGGTTTTTCCCGTGGTCATGTAGGGATGTGAGAGTTGGACTATAAAGAAAGCTGAGCACTGAAGAATTGATGCTTTTGAACTGTGGTGTTGGAGAAGACTCTTGAGAATCCCTTGGACTACAAGGAGATCCAACCAGTCCATCCTAGGGGAGATCAGTCCTGGTTGTTCATTGGAAGGACTGATGCTGAAGCTGAAACTCCAATACTTTGGCCACCTGAATCAAAGAGCTGACTCATTTGAAAAGACCCTGATGCTGGGAAAGTTTGAGGGCAGGAGGAGAAGGGGATGACAGAAGATGGGATAATTGGATGGCATTACTGACTCAATGGACACGAGTTTGAGTAAACTCTGGCAGTAGGTGATGGACAGGGAGGCCTGGCATGCTGCGGTTCATGGGGTCACAAAGAGTCGGACACGACCAAGCGACTGAACTGAACTGAACCATAGAAAAAGGAATATTAAACATTGTTTGGGGGAGCTCGGAATAAATATGAATTCACAGGCAAAACTATTGAAGGAAATCATTCAATAATAGTAATAAAATGGTAACAGTAGTTAGAATTATTTATACTTACCATATTTCAGGCACTGGGTGGAGCTAATGTGTGGGTTCTGCACCACTTAACTCTCCTGCCCCCTACAGAGGAGCAGTGTACTTGAAACAATGACTCATAAAGGTATTTGGCATCATGATGTTAGGGAGCAAATTGTAGAGACTCTATCAGATCATTTATTTGTCCAATATCTGTTGAGAACCTCATATATGCATTATTCTAGATGCTGGGTAAAGGAATTTAGGAAGTAATATTATCAGATTCTTTGAGGCAGAAAATGCTGCCACTGATGAGAAATTTAGACAAGATCAGGGAAGGACTGGTGGCACAGGGGCTGGGTAGGAGGGTTGATGTAAATTCATAAGTGGGAGATGCTGAAGCCTTGGATTAAGGCAGTAAAAATAGAGATGGAAAGAAAAGATTAGATTCAAGAGACGTTTAGTGACGTGTAAGTGCAATCATTTGGTGAGGAATAAAAGAAATAAAGAATAATTCAAATTTCTAGAGGAGGAATAGATGCCATTTACAGAGGGAGAAAGGCAATTTCTGAGACAATATTAGAGACTATATTACATTTGGGTGCTCTTGGGTGACAAGGTATACTTGGAAGTAGAGATGAGATGTGTAGCACAGGAGGAAGCCATCTGGAGAGAAGAAAAAGATTTAAGGTTCACTCGATGGGAGGCAGAGCTACTCAGACACTGAGTTAGGACTGGCCAAGGATGGTAAGTAAAAAGAGAACCAAAGTTGTAAGCACTCAAGGGCCCAACAATTCATAGAGTGGATAGAGGACATAGTACATGCAAAGAAGACAGGATAAAGAAGCAGAAAGGTAGGAGGTTGAGGTGTATGAGGCAGGTAGTAAGCCAAGACAGGAAAGAATTTAAAGAATGGGAATAATCACTTGGTGGGGACTGTAAAGAAAAGCATTGGACTTGGCGGTTATGAGATCATTGGCTGCTTCAGCAATGGTAGTTTCGGAGTAGGCTATGCCAGCGTTCTATCTCTAGTATTGTGTACCCAATTATTCTAATACTATCTAAAACAATTCTTTGACATTGTCTCTAAGTTTTTGTAGTGTCTTGGGATTATAACTGATTTGGCTTAGCGATCTGAACTATGTGCTTTTCTAATGAAGACAACAAAAACTCATGTTTGTACAAAGTATAAATTTTATAGCACTGAATCCCTGGAAGATCTATATCCCTCTTCTGGATGGGTTTAACAAGGCAAAGTCATCACACTGGCAGCAGTGTAAGCTCCTTATGAATAACTTCCAGGAAAGCAAACAGTGAGAGTAGAACAGCAAAGCATCATGGGATTGAAAAGCACAAAGTTTATTTCTGTTAGTTGTGAGTCTATCCCACCTACACAGATCCCACAGGCCAGTAACATGCCCAGGAAGTTCTCAGGCTCAAAGCAAATTCTTCTTAATAACCACTCATACCTTCACTTATATGCACTCAATCACCCCTCTGCAGAAATTGCTCCCTGTTTAAAATGTCAAAATTATGTAGTATTCTCATTCTTGGGACTTAACCTTCAGTTGTTAGTGACACATCTTTATTAATGATATTCTTAGTGCGTTTATTCTTATTAACGTAAAACACCACAAATTTTCAAATATGCATTCAGTCTCTTTTCCAATATGTAATATGTACTTATGACTTGGCTTAATAACCTCCTCTACTACTTTACAGTAGATTTCCTTTCTGACTTGTAACAACTCCAACACTTCCCATACATTAGTTCTCTGAACCACATATCTCAGCCTTTGGGTTTCAATCACTTCATTGTCTTGTTTTTCCTTCTATTTACAGCTTTAAAGATTATTTGATAGAGAGGACAAAAGAAAAATGGCTCTGAAGAAGTTCTGTGTTTTCTCTGCCATCTGTTAACATTATACCATCTGCTTCAGATACTGATCTAACCTTCATTTTCAGTGCTTTTGAAATTAATCTCTGTTTCTTTTTCTCCCTTGCATCCTTTGTGATTATGTTGTCAGAAACCCCCTTCCTCCCTCCCTCCTTCCTTCTCTCCTTTTCCCCCTCCTTCCTTGCTTGAGAGGCTCATTCTCTTGGAATACTTTTTAGTGTCTTGCATCAAGCAATCATGCACATTTTTCATAGAAAATGCTTGGAGAAATGTATTTTCAGTCCAGGATACCTGATTGTCTGTGCTCAGGCTTCATTTCCTAAATTCCATATGTGTGTAGATGCATATGTGTGATGCTTGCTGACATGGGTTAGAGGTGGGGGCGTGTGTGTAGGGTGAGTGGGATGGGGGTGTGCTGGGAGGAACAGAAAGGTAGAAATGTGAACACCTCTGGTTTGTGTTCTAAGAGATCTGATGACATCACGATTAGTCTAATTTCCCAAAATAGAAATTCTCACATCACTCAAGACTTTTCTGATTTCTCATTCCTTGCTTTCAGTTAGTCCCAGACTCCTACTGATTCCACCCCAGCATAGCTCCAAGACACCTCTACCTTTTACTCCATTGCTACCCTCTCCCTTAGGTAGTTAGGCTCAACTAACCTGGGCAGTCACATGCCTTTAGATAGCACAGGTCCATTTTTTACAATCTTCTTCACCTGTTTTCTAATCACCTGTCTTATACAACATTCACATTAACTCCATCACCATTATCACTGTTGATAACCTCAACATCTACCTAGATGGTCTAGTTAGCAACAGGCCTTTCATTTATACAGCCTCCCCAACTATGATATTTTTCCTTCATCTTTTTCAGCAATCCACTCTCACAGTCATCACCAGTAACTCTCCTGCCTCCTTAATATTGATTCAAACATTTTACTATCTTAGTATTTTTTAGCCTTTTAGCTTCCTTGCTCCAATATTTCTGTTTGAACAAATCCCCCAACTTTTAAGAGGCCTTCAGTACATTTGCCTTATCTCTTCTTCATTAGTCTTAATTTCTTGGCTTTCCTTTTTACTCATAGAATTAGTCTGTTCAAAGACAATTTGCTAGCTCTTTAATTGGAGACAGCAGCTGATGTATTTCTCTAAGTGAAAGAGTCACATGTTGTAAGGCTGAACAACCTTTAAGATTGCTCTCTATCCTTTTGAATCCTAGTAGGAATGAAAGGAAATGCTTTTAAGACAAGAAAAGCAACTAAAGATTATAGTTTACTACTTCTCCAGGCAGGATTTGGGCCATTCTGACCAGAGCAAATTAGTGGTTGTTCTAAAAATTTACAGACAGCAGGCACAATAATAGCAATATGAATGAAGTCTATTTTTTCTAGTTCTCTTCAGGAGGGTCATTCACATAGATTTCTCTTTCACAAGGTCCCTTGTTTCTGATTCTTACTGAGGAAATCCAGACATATAGGGGTTGTAGACTTTCCTTGGTGTCTAAGGCGGATACCACACCAAAGCAGACATTCCTTTAGTGTGTTTGTGTGTGTGTGTGCGTGCGTGCACGCATGTGCACATGCTCAGTCATGTCCAGTTTTTTGTAATCCCATTGATTGTATTTCCGTGTGGCTCAGTAGGTAAAGAATCTGCCTGCAATGCAGGAAACTGAGGTTCAATCCCTGGATCAGAAAGATCCCTTGGAGAAGGAAATGGCAACCCACTCCAGTATTCTTGCCTTGGGAAATCCCGTGGATAGAGAAGCCTGGCAAGTAGAGTCCATGAGGTTGCAAATATTCAGACACAGCTGAGCAACTAAACCTCTGGACTGCATGTAGCCCACCAGGCTCCTCTGTCCATGGAATCCTCCAGGCAAGAATGCTGGAGTAGGTTGCCATTTCCTTCTCCAAGGGATCTTCCTGACCCAGAAATCAAACCTGCATCTCCTGCATTGGCAGGAGGATTCTTTACCAAAGTACCACCTGGGAAACCCCTTCCTTTCATGTGAAGTGAAAGTCACTCAGTCACAGTGGACTCTTTGCAACCCCATGGACTGTCATGGAATTCTCCAGGCCAGAATACTAGAGTGGGTAGCTGTTCCTTCTCCAGGGGTTCTTCCCAACCCAGGGACTGAACCCAGGTCTCCCGCATTGCAGGCAGATTCTATACCAGCTGAGCCACTAGGAAAGCCCAAGAATTCTGGAGTGGGTAGCCTATCCCTTCTCCAGAGGATCTTCCTGACCCAGGAATCAAACCAGGGTCTCTGGCATTGCGGGCGGATTCTTTACCAGCTAAGTTACCAGGGACACATTTAATTAATTGAACCTTTTTCAACATTTAGCTAAAAGCTAATCAGATATTTACATTTTGAATGTACCATGGCTCCTAACTTCAAAAACCTTTAGCATCATGGCTTTTATCTACCAGCTTTATTATCTGAGATCTACAAGCTTTAAAGGCATCAATAGATAATCTGATGACCAAGGAAAGAAGGTTTCCCTGCATAATATTTGCTTGAAGGACCTCTTATCAAAATAGCCCCTCTTCTCAGCACCGTTTGGCAGAACTGAGACCTCTGTCCTTATGAAAACACTTGATTTTCTAGACTTCTGTAACATCACACTCAGTTTTCTTTCTATTTCAATGGCTACTTATTTAGTCCTCTTTTCTAGTCTTGTCTACCATCCATAAAATATTAAAGCACTCCTTGAACCTGTTCTTGTCTTTCTTTTTTTTACTAATAATCTCCCTCAATGATCACTTCCATGTTTATTGCTGTAAATGTTGTCTGTAGATTGAAGTCTATCAAATGGCTATGACCAATCCTTACCTCTCTCCTGAACTGTAGAATTTTATATTTGACTGTCTTATTGACATCTATGTTTTGAGGTCTTTATGGTCACCTCAAGCCCAACATGTTCAATCTAGAATCATTGTTCTTCCTCCTAACCTCAGAATAACACTATTCACTCTGTTGTCAAGGCCAAAATTCTAGGCATTGTCCTTGATTTATCCTCTTTCCTTTAATGTGAAATCCAGTATGTAAATAAGTCTTATTGATTAGATAATTAATAAATATAATTTAAATATGTCTTGAATCTGAGCTCCTCTTATTACCCCCATTAAAAAATACCCACATTGCAAACCTCTATTTCTCAGTTGTGATATTTAGATACCTTTCTAATTAATCTCTGTGCTAATCCTTGCTTTCCTACAAAGATCATAAAATACACAACAGTTCAAGTGATCTTTCTAATATGTAAATTGTATTTTGCATTTTCTTTTTGAAAATCCTCCAGTGGCTTCCCTTTGCAACCTGAGTAAATTTTACATGCCTATTATACAGAGTGAAGTAAGCCAGAAAGAAAAACACCAATACAGTATACTAATGCATATATATGGAATTTAGAAAGATGGTAACAATAACCCTGTATACGAGACAGCAAAATAGACACTGATGTATAGAACAGTTTTATGGACCCTGTGGGAGAGGGAGAGGGTGGGATGATTTGGGAGAATGGCATTGAAACATGTATAATATCATATATGAAACGAGTCCCCAGTCCAGGTTTGATGCACGATACTGGATGCTTGGGGCTGGTGCACTGGGACGACCCAGAGAGATGGTATGGGGAGGGAGGAGGGAGGAGGGTTCAGGATGGGGAACACATGTATACCTGTGGCGGATTCATTTTGATATTTGGCAAAAGTAATACAATATTGTAAAGTTTAAAAATAAAATAAAATTTAAAAAAACCAAAAACCAAAACTTCTTACCCTGACCTGTGTTTTCAGGCCTTCTGCCTACCTTTCTGCCACAGTCACTCTCCATTGTCTTTCCTATTCACTCTACCCTAGTCACAATGCTCATTTCTTTTGTTTAGAAAGATTTACTCCTATTCTTTTTTTTTGGGGGGGGGGGTAATCTCTGTTTCATCACATAGGTATTATTTCAAATGTCATGTCTTCAGAGAGAACAGCTACACTTTTTTGAACAGAAGCAAAGATGGAGGACTTGTGTTAACCTGATTTTAATTTTTCTTATAAAGTGACAATGAAGAAGTCAATGTGGTACTTTTTTAAGGATGGACACATGGATCAATGAATCAGAATAGAGACTATAGAAACAGACTTGCCCTTATGGTTGACTGATATTTTTTTTATAAAGATGTCAAAGAAAGTCAATGGAATAATGATGGTCATTTAATATATAATGCTCAGCTACTTGGGCATCCATATGGAGAACAATGAACAATGACGAGTACCTCACTCCACAGAGAAAAGTTACCTCAAAATGAATAATAGACATGTAGGTAAGAGATAAAGTTACATTCCAGAAGGGAATGTAGGATAAAACCTTTGTGGCCTCAGCATCACTCCTTCCAAAGAAATCCCAGGGCTGATCTCCTTCAGAATGGACTGGTTGGATCTCCTTGCAGTCCAAGGGACCCTCAAGAGTCTTCTCCAACACCACAGTTCAAAAGCATCAACTCTTCGGCACTCAGCTTTCTCCACAGTCCAACTCTCACATCCATACATGACCACAGGAAAAACCATAGCCTTGACTAGATGAAACTTTGTTGGCAAAGTAATGTCTCTGCCCCTCAATATGCTATCCAGGTTGGTCACAACTTTTCTTCCAAGGAGCAAGCATCTTTTAATTTCATGGCTGCAGTCACCATCTGCAGTGACCTTGGAGCCCAACAGGGAGGCCTGGCGTGCTGCAATTCATGGGGTCGCAGGGAGTCGGACACGACTGAGCGACTGATCTGATCTGATAAAGTATCATCACATAAGGTGTGAATAGGTCAAACAGGATCTACTGATGGTCTAAAGGAATCTGTACGGGATCTATTCAGTCCATTGAGGGCACCTCTCTCTGATGTACTTCATAACTGAGGATGCCTGTTGAGCCAATTATGAGTAAGAATTGGCATCACCTGGAATTTATTGATAATCCTAATTTTTTCTAATTAAATTTGTGTGCATGCTAAGTCAAAAAAACAGAACAAAACAAAAAACCTTTGTGGCATGTGGTGTGATAGTTTTTTTAAAGCAGGACTCAAAACCCATTAACTGCAAAAAGAAATATTGATAAATTGGGCTTTATATAAAAAATACTTTTCCTCTGTGATATAAAATGTTACGGAAATGAATAGAAACATACTTGGAGAAGATATTTGTAAAACGTACATCTGATGGAATATGTTTAATAAGTATAATGAAAACTCTTACAGCCCCCCCCCAAAAAAACCTGAATTAAAATGAGTAAAAGATTTGAATAGACACTGGCCAAAGAAGAGATATGAATGGCAAACAAGCACCTAAAAGATTTGCAACATCATTACCCAGCATCATTTTAGCATATTCAAAATCATTTTGCATTACGGAAATCCAAATTAAATCCTCAAGGAGGAGCCACTACTTGCCTATTAGAATAACTAACACAAAAACATTCTGATTAATATGCAGAACAACTAGAACTATCATTCTTTAGTGTTGTGAATATAAAATAGTACATCTACTTTGGAAGACAATTTGGCAGTTTCTACAAACACGTACTGCTCTCCAGCAACTCCATTCTTAAGTATTTATTTAACAGAAATGAAGGTCTACATAGAGGTTTACAGAAAAGTCTTTATAGAAATGTTTATGGTAACTTCATTCAAAATTGCAAGAATTGTAAACAGCCTAAATGTCCTTCAACTCATGAATGTATACACAAATTTTCAGTGCATCTGTACAATTGGCTATAACTCAGCAACCAAAGGAAGGAACTACTGTTAAGTGTACCAGCACTAGTGATCTTGGAAGTGTTATGCTAAGTGAGAAAAGCCAGACTCAAAAAGGCTACACGGGGAAATGATTCCATTTATAGGACACTTCAGAAAAGACAAAACTGTGGAGAGTAAACCGATCCATGATAGACAGGACTATAGTTCCCTTCCGCTGTATTTTTCTTCTCACACATTGTATTTTTCAATTCTATTAGTTTGATTTGAGCCTTTCTTATATCTTACATGTTTCTGTTTTTTGAATATGTGGAACATAATTATAATAAGTATATAAAAGTCCTTGTTCACTAATTCTAATATATGTGTCAGTTCTGGGTTCATATTCATGTCCTCTTCGTTATATGTCATGATTTCCTCTTTTTCATGGCTGTTAGTGTTGGAGCAAGTTTTAGACATTGTGAATTTCGTCTGTTCAGGCTTTGATTTTAAGCTTTGTTAGGTTGGAAGCTTTTTTTAAGATGGCAGAGCAATGTTTGTTTTAGGACTTACAATTCTCCATTCCTGAGACAGGACCATTCTGTATACTCTACACCATGCCCATGTCTCTTTTGAAATCTAGCTGCCTTGGTATTCTTGCACCCCAAGAATTCTTGCACCTCGGTCTCTTTAACTTAGGGAATATGCCAGTCTCTTTCTGGGTTTCTTTTCTCTGCCTGGAAACTCTCAGCACAGCAAACTGGGCAGTAAACCACAGGGCTCATCTATTTTCTGTCTTTCAGGGATCACTGCCCTTTGTTTCTTGATGTGCAGTGTCTTGAGAAACCATTATGTATTCTATATGGTTTTCTGACTAAGGTGAGAGGATAAATCAGGTTCCTGTTAATCCATCTTGGTCAGAAATAAAAGTCTATGGTATATGTTTTTGATACTGCTATGGTTCCTTTTTGTGTTTTATCATGAATGAATTGATTTTTCCTACATCAGTTTTTTTTTTTTCAAGAAATATTCTGAGAGGGCCACATGGAGGTCAAGATAGTGTTCTAGTTTTACTTTTGTTCAGAATTCAAAATTCCTTTTCCTTTCTGTTGCCAAAGAGCAGGCTGCTTTATTTAACTATAGTTTCTTCTTTTCTTTTCTAGTATTCTGTTTATTTTACTTCACTGAAGCAAATACAGTGGAAGGGAAATTGATTTACTAACCTATTTATACCCAGTTCTTGCACCCCCTCTTTATCAGGAGATACAGTTTTTGAACATCAGTTTGTACCTCTGATGTTTACAAATGCATTTGGAGAGAATTTTTATGTATGTTCTTCACTGAGGACATTCCACTCTGAATTTTATTCCAAGAGTCTTCACTGTCTACTCTCTTAACCTTAATTTCTTTAGATGATCCTTACATATAATTTAGAAACTGGAGATATCTGTCTTCATTGGAAAGAATGTTTGCATTAAAAGTTCTCCTTGTTGATTTTGGATGATTTCCATAGGGGAGAGAATGTAAGATACTGATTTATTAAAATTGTTCATTCTGACAGTTTGTTATTTTTTAAATTAAAAATGGGAAGCTTAAGTTTCCTCATTGGAAAAGACCCTGATTCTGGGAAAGATTGGAAGCAAAAGGAGAAGAGGGAGGCAGAGGATGAGATGGTTAGATAGCATCACCAAATCAATGGACGTGAATTTGAGTAAACTCCAGGAGATAGTGAAGGACAAGGAAGCTTGGTGTGCTGCAGTCCATGGGGTTGCAAAGAGTCAGACATGACTTAGCGGCTAAACCACAACAAAGTTTCCTAATATGAAGAGGGTACATATAAAGAATTTATATGATACTATTAAGTAAAATTGAGTTGACAAGTGGCATTGGTAGTAGATACTATTAATATTTTGGCAAATACTCTAAAGAAAAATGGGAAAGGAAAAGTGAGCAGGAGTGTCATCAAACTGGGCAACTTGAATGTTAAAGTTATGAGTGGTTTCAGTTTTCTTCTTTGTGATAACCTCTCATTAGTAATTTTTAGACAAAACAAAAAAAAAAATCATGTATTTCTAGTGTAAAATTGTCATGACCCAAATTGCAATATGTGCAGAAGTCATGTCAAAAACATAACAACTTAAAGTGTAAATTAGGTATTGCATCATTATTTCACATTTTCTTCCAAGAAAATATTGTGAAGGTGCATATAAGTTTACATTAGAATACTGACATCATTGACATCATTAAAAATGGCAATAATTCTCATTTCTTCCTATAACAAACAATGTCTTTTATTTATTTATTTTTGATCTTTAAATCTTTTTTTTTCTTTTTTTTTAAATTTTATTTTATTTTTAAACTTTACATAATTGTATTAGTTTTGCAAATATCAAAATGAATCCATCACAGGTATACATGTGCTCCCCATCCTGAACCCTCCTCCCTCCTCCTTCCCCATACCATCCCTCTGGGTCGTCCCAGTGCACTAGCCCCAAGCATCCAGTATCGTGCATTGAACCTGGACTGGCATCTCGTTTGATACATGATATTTTACATGTTTCAATGCCATTCTCCCAAATCTCCCCACCCTCTCCCTCTCCCACAGAGTCCATAAGACTGTTCCATACATCAGCGTCACTTTTGCTGTCTCGTACACAGGGTTATTGTTACCATCTTTCTAAATTCCATATATATGCATTAGTATACTGTATTGGTGTTTTTCCTTCTGGCTTACTTCACTCTGTATAATAGGCTCCAGTTTCATCCACCTCATTAGAACTGATTCAAATGTATTCTTTTTAATGGCGGAGTAATACTCCATTGTGTATATGTACCACTGCTTTCTTATCCATTCATCTGCTGATGGACATCTAGGTTGCTTCCATGTCCTGCCTATTATAAACAGTGCTGCGATGTACACGTGTCTCTTTCCCTTCTGGTTTCCTCAGTGTGTATGCCCAGCAGTGGGATTGCTGGATCATAAGGCAGTTCCATTTCCAGTTTTTTAAGGAATCTCCACACTATTCTCCATAGTGGCTGTACTAGTTTGCATTCCCACCAACAGTGTAAGAGGGTTCCCTTTCCTCCACACCCTCTCCAGCATTTATTATTTGTAGACTTTTGGATCGCAGCCATTCTGACTGGTGTGAAATGGTACCTCATAGTGGTCTTGATTTGCATTTCTCTGATAATGAGTGATGTTGAGCATCTTTTCATGTGTTTGTTAGCCATCTGTATGTCTTCTTTGGAGAAATGTCTATTTAGTTCTTTGGCCCATTTTTTGATTGGGTCATTTATTTTTCTGGAGTTGAGCTGTAGGAGTTGCTTGTATATTTTTGAGATTAGTTGTTTGTCAGTTGCTTCATTTGCTATTATTTTCTCCCATTCTGAAGGCTGCCTTTTCACCTTGCTGATAGTTTCCTTTGATGTGCAGAAGCTTTTAAGGTTAATTAGGTCCCATTTGTTTATTTTTGCTTTTATTTCCGATATTCTGGGAGGTGGGTCATAGAGGATCCTGCTGTGATGTATGTCAGAGAGTGTTTTGCCTATGTTCTCCTCTAGGAGTTTTATAGTTTCTGGTCTTTTAAAAATAGTGTCATCAATGAGACAGTCTTATCGAGTCATTTAGTGGGGATCAAATTTTACTGTGGGGCTTCCCTAGTGGCTCAGTGGTAAAGAATCTGCCTGCTGTTGCAAGAGACATGGGTTTAATCCTTGCATCAGGAAGATCCCCTAGAGAAGGAAATGGCAACCCACTCCAGTATTCTTGCCTGGGAGATTCCCATGGATAGAGGATCTTGGTGTGTTACAGTCCATGGGGTCACCAAAGAGTCAGACATGACTTAGTGACCACACACCAACAACAGAACTTTAATGTTGATCACATTTTACCTCATACTAAAGATTTGAAGGGAAAAAAGTGACAGTGGACATAAAAGGTTACTGTAAAGTTAGATGATGACATATTTTTTCCTTCTAAAAATAATATAGAGCTTCACTGTTTAATTTGTATATGAGAGTTTCTTCCAACTACCACAAAAGTATCTGCCTTCTATAGATGATTTACATTGTTTCTATTATTTTCTATCAGCTGGATAGGCTGCCTGTTTAAGTTACTACTGGAGTTTCTAATCATTGTCACTTTTCTCTACCCTATGTAAGATGGCAGTAGTCCAGGATTACTGTGAGAACCTGAGACAGACCTCTTTATATAGGGCACATAAGATGATGATAGCTCTTTGATTTGAAGTAGCATCTGTCGTTGCAGTCTGTACTAGTCACAAGTTTGTCATTTTAGAACTGTATCTGAGCCCTTGATTTACTGTTCTTCATTACTGCCATTGATGGCCAGACGCTCAAAACTGTGGTATTTATATGCGTATCTCAGTTTTGCCAAACATTCTTGTTCTGTGCTTAGTAGGTATCTGCTGCTGCTGCTGCTAAGTTGCTTCAGTCGTGTACAACTCTGTGCGACCCCATAGACGGCAGCCCACCAGGCTCCCCCGTCCCTGGGATTCTCCAGCAAGAACACTGGAGTGGGTTGCCATTTCCTTCTCCAATGCATGAAAGTGAAAAGTGAAAGTGAAGTCGCTCAAGTGTGTCTGACTCTTAGCCACCCCATGGACTGCAGCCTACCAGGCTCCTCCATCCATGAGATTTTCCAGGCAAGAGTACTGGAGTGGGGTGCCATCGCCTTCTCCAAGTAGGTATCTATGTATCCTCAACTATTGTACTCACTGAAAATGTAGAAAGCACTGGTGTAGCCATTAAACACAATCCAGATATTTGGAACAAACTTGTATCTGGGGTTAATTTCTTCAATTCAAAAAGCTTTTATGAAAAGCCTTTTTGTCTTAGGCACTGAAAGTACAGGAGTGAATGATCAAAGCCAAAATGTGTCAAAACCCTCTGACTGAAGACCATCAGAAATATATCTGTAGTCAGTGAAGGTTAATTTATAGGTTTATTGCAATGAAGGAGACCACATACCATGGAGGAGCATGGTGCTTCACAATAGAATAGTGTTAAGAGGGATTTATTATAGGATTTGAGCTTGTGTCCGGTAATTTTTTGAGGAAGATTTGAGGCAGGTTTAAAGAAGTTGAGTTTGCTCTGAATTGAATGCCATCAGGGAGCAGGAGATTATATAATTGGATGTTTTACTGAGTCTTATCTAGAAGGCTGGAAGAATAATGTGAGGCTAAGCATATCATTGGCAAAGAAACAGTTGTTAGTCATGTTAGCCAGGAGAGGACAATGTTTGGTAACTTTTGTTATTCACACTGTCATCTTATTTTGTTTATGTTCTGACAAGTTCATGCAGTAGTCATTTTCATCTTGTTTTATCAGAGTCACAGACTTGTCTGATGTCAATGCTCTATGTGGTTAATTTCAAGAAAAGGATGCCACAGTTCAGCTATGAATGCCGGGCCACCTCATGATAGCACCTAGACTTAGCTGTTAGTGTTAGGTGTGTTTGTGCCTGTTAAGAGTTTGGTTTTGTTTTGCTTACCTGATTAATTAGCTAGTGAGGAATATAAATCCTTATTCTGATAATTAAAATACATATGTAGGGGTTCATATGAATGAATTCCCTTCTGAGAGTGCATTTGTAAGTCCAGTTTGTTCATAAGTCCAACAAAATTAGCCTAGGTACCCACTAACACAATCAGCTGTATAGTACTGTACTGTAATAGGTTTATAAATGCAAATAATACATTAAAAACAAATAAATTTGAAAATCAGGAAAATATTTTTAATCTTACAGTACAGTATCTTAAAAAGTATAATAGTACAATATAATAGCTGGCATACAGGAGCTGGCATCAAGTGAACAGGAAAGAAGAAATACTGACTGGAGGAGGGAGAGAAGGTGGGAAGATGGTAGAGCTAAAGGATCATCAGCAATAGGAGATGGAGGGCAAGCTACAATTTCACTCACACCTGATGTTGATGGCACAGGTTCTGGTTTCTTTGCTGGTTTCATTTCTGTCTACCCTCTTGAAGAAATGACCCACTGATGTCTGAGTAGTATAGTAGCTCTTTATTCTCTCATCATAGATGATGCAGTAACACTGGATTGCTTTCTGAATGGCTGCTGTAACCTTCGTGTACCATTCTACTTTCCGACCCTATGCCTCAAAAGCTAACAGTGCCTCCTTAAATAAAGAATATTCCTTTGCCATTTCCTGCATTGTGAACCACTTCTTCAGTTACTTCTTCCTCTTGTCTCTCTTCATCCTTTCTCTGGGCCTCCGGTTCCACCAGGTTTTCATTAGTAAGCTCCTTGTGTTGTGCAGCAAGGAGTTCAGTGAAGTCATCCTCTTGTAGATCTAGCTCCAGCTTCTTGCTGAGGGCCACTAAGTTGCTGAAGACCTCTTTGGACTCCTCATCCACCTTCTCAAGTCCATGAAAATCGTGAACAATTGGCTGGCAAAGGTTCTTCAAGACCCGTTCATGGTGATGGCTGTAAACTCATGCGAAGAAAAGTCAATGTTTTTTATGGCTTTGTAGATGTCATGAAAGTGAAAGTCACTCAGTCATGTCCAACTCTTTGAGACCCCATGGAGTGTAGCTTGCCAGACTCTTCTGTCCATGAGGATTCTCCAGGCAGGAGTACTGGAGTGCGTAGCTGTTCCCTTTGTCAGGGGACCTTTCCAACCCAGGGATCGAATCCAGGTCTCCTGCATTGCAGGCAGATTCTTTTCTGTCTGAAACACTAGGGACACCCAAGAATACTGGCATGGGTAGCCTATCCCTTCTCCAGTGGATCTTTCCAACCCAGGAATCAAATCAGAGTCTCCTGCATTGCAGGTGGATGTAGATGTGATAATCTTTCCAAATTTGTCACAAGGTTAATCCAGATTCATCACTTGCCTTTACTGCCTGATGAAAAGTGTGATATAAATAATATTTCTTGAAAATTGCTGTAACTCCCTCATCCGTAGTATGGATGAGTGACATAGAATTCTGTGACAGATGCACTACTTTGACATTGGAATGAAAGTCATCCATGAATGGGGTAGCCTGGAGCATTGTTGAGCAGCAAAAGAATGTTGAATGAGATGTCCTTCTCCAAGCAATATGTCTCTACCTCTGGGAAAAATTAGTGGAAAAACTATTCCTGGAAGATGGCCTGTGTGACCTAGGTTTTGCGGTTACTCTTCCACACAATAGGAAGAGAGTCCTTGGCTAGGTTTTTAAGGGTTCTTGAGTTCTCTGAATGATAAACTAAGAGAAGCTTCAGCTTCGTATCACCAGAAGCACTGCCACCAAGCAACAGAATTAGCCTATCCTTTGCTATTGTATAGCCTGGCATCAACCTTTCCTCCTTGGCATTCTCTTCCAGTACAGAGAAGAGAAGATGAGACTTCTGTCTCATCCACATTAAAAACCTGCTTGGGTAAAAAGCGTACTTTCATCAGTAATTTCTTGAAGCATTTCAGGAAATTCCCAGTCAGCTGCCTTATCTGTTCTCCCTGTCTTGCTAGTTCCTTTGGCGTTGTAAAAGCTGGCTCTAGCCTTGAACTGATGAAACCAGCTATGATTAGCATTAAAAGATGCCCCTTCCTGCTTTTTTGCAGTGTTTCTTCTTCAAGTTTTCATAAAGGCTTTTAGCTTTCTCTTGAATCAACTTTAAGCTAAGCAGGACTTGATTCTCATGCTGATCCTGCATCCACACACTGAGAAGTTTCTCCATCTCCTCCATCACTTTTCCATGCTTCTTTGATAATATTGCGGACATCCTTGGCACAGCAGACTTCACATGTTCCATGATCTTGTCCTTGTTCTTTAGAATCATGCTGATGGTTGATCGATTCATGTTATAAGAACAAACAACATCTAGCATCTTTTCACCTTGCTCCACTCTGAATTATTTTCATTTTTTCCCCATTGTTATTGCTGGGCACTTCTTAGCAGTGCCAACTACATCACTGCTGCTTTTATGCTTGCTTCTGAACATCCTGGGCTTGAAATAAAGATACTCTACTGCAGTACTCTATACAATACTATAAAGTAGACAAAATCACAACCACTTGTAGAGGTGCATATGCATGACAGTGTACACCAGGCACGTGAACTGACCTACGTGATTGGACATGTGAATGTATATTCACATCATTGAAAGTTCACAACTTGAAGGTTCATATGTAAGGAACTTGCTATAATAATAATAATAATAATAGCAGCAGCAGCAATAATGACAGTAACACGAACATGTATTAAGTTCTTATGTTCCAGACACAGGCCTGAACACTTTACATATATTATTTCATTTACTTCTCATGATAGCAATATGCAATAGATACTGCTATTTTTATCTTGGGAACTAACATTTAGAGAAGTTAAGTGGTTTGCACAAAGATACATAATTGGATTTTTATCTACAGGCCATCTGATTCAAGAGCTCATGTTTCTGCACAATATTTTAAACATGTACTAGAGCGTAAATCTACATTGGAGTAGCGGATACTTTTGGTGTCCAGCACAGACCCCTTTACTAGCCTGGTACACTCTCCCCAACTTGCTATGTGTGTGGCTGCTAATGGCTAACAGCTGCCTTTTTTTTTTTTTTTTTTTTCTCTAATTTTATTTTATTTTTAAACTTTACATAATTGTATTAGTTTTGCCAAATATCAAAATGAATCCGCCACAGGTATACATGTGTTCCCCATCCCGAACCCTCCTCCCTCCTCCCTCCCCATACCATCCCTCTGGGCCGCCCCAGTGCACCAGCCCCAAGCATCCAGTATCGTGCATCAAACCTGGACTGGGGACTCGTTTCATATATGATATTATACATGTTTCAATGCCATTCTCCCAAATCATCCCACCCTCTCCCTCTCCCACAGGGTCCATAAAACTGTTCTATACATCAGTGTCTATTTTGATGTCTCGTACACAGGGTTATTGTTACCATCTTTCTAAATTCCATATATATGCGTTAGTATACTGTATTTATGTTTTTCCTTCTGGCTTACTTCACTCTGTATAATAGGCTCCAGTTTCATCCACCTCATTAGAACTGATTCAAATGTATTCTTTTTAATGGCGGAGTAATACTCCATTGTGTATATGTACCACAGCTTTCTTATCCATTCATCTGCTGATGGACATCTAGGTTGCTTCCATGTCTTGGCTATTATAAACAGTGCTGCGATGAACATTGGGGTACACGTGTCTCTTTCCCTTCTGGTTTCCTCAGTGTGTATGCCCAGCAGTGGGATTGCTGGATCATAAGGCAGTTCTATTTCCAGTTTTTTAAGGAATCTCCACACTGTTCTCCATAGTGGCTGTACTAGTTTGCATTCCCACCAACAGTGTAAGAGGGTTCCCTTTTCTCCACACCCTCTCCAGCATTTATTATTTGTAGACTTTTGGATCGCAGCCATTCTGACTGGTGTGAAATGGTACCTCATAGTGGTTTTGATTTGCATTTCTCTGATAATGAGTGATGTTGAGCATCTTTTCATGTGTTTGTTAGCCATCTGTATGTCTTTTTTGGAGAAATGTCTATTTCGTTCTTTGGCCCATTTTTTGATTGGGTCGTTTATTTTTCTGGAGTTGAGCTGTAGGAGTTGCTTGTATATTTTTGAGATTAGTTGTTTGTTGGTTGCTTCATTTGCTATTATTTTCTCCCATTCTGAAGGCTGTCTTTTCACCTTGCTAATAGTTTCCTTTGATGTGCAGAAGCTTTTAAGGTTAATTAGGTCCCATTTGTTTATTTTTGCTTTTATTTCCAATATTCTGGGAGGTGGGTCATAGAGGATCCTGCTTTGATGTATGTCGGAGAGTGTTTTGCCTATGTTCTCCTCTAGGAGTTTTATAGTTTCTGGTCTTACGTTTAGATCTTTAATCCATTTTGAGTTTATTTTTGTGTATGGTGTTAGAAAGTGGTCCAGTTTCATTCTTTTACAAGTGGTTGACCAGATTTCCCAGCACCACTTGTTAAAGAGATTGTCTTTAATCCATTGTATATTCTTTCCTCCTTTGTCGAAGATAAGGTGTCCATATGTGCGTGGATTTATCTCTGGGCTTTCTATTTTATTCCATTGATCAATATTTCTGTCTTTGTGCCAGTACCATACTGTCTTGATAACTGTGGCTTTGTAGTAGAGCCTGAAGTCAGGTAGGTTGATTCCTCCAGTTCCATTCTTCTTTCTCAAGATCGCTTTGGCTATTCGAGGTTTTTTGTATTTCCATATAAATTGTGAAATTATTTGTTCTAGCTCTGTGAAGAATACTGTTGGTAGCTTGATAGGGATTGCGTTGAATCTATAAATTGCTTTGGGTAGTATACTCATTTTCACTATATTGATTCTTCCAATCCATGAACATGGTATATTTCTCCATCTATTAGTGTCCTCTTTGATTTCTTTCACCAGTGTTTTATAGTTTTCTATATATAGGTCTTTAGTTTCTTTAGGTAGATATATTCCTAAGTATTTTATTCTTTCCGTTGCAATGGTGAATGGAATTGTTTCCTTAATTTCTCTTTCTGTTTTCTCATTATTAGTGTATAGGAATGCAAGGGATTTCTGTGTGTTGATTTTATATCCTGCAACTTTACTGTAGTCATTGATTATTTCTAGTAATTTTCTGGTGGACTCTTTAGGGTTTTCTATGTAGAGGATCATGTCATCTGCAAATAGTGAGAGTTTTACTTCTTCTTTTCCAATTTGGATTCCTTTTATTTCTTTTTCTGCTCTGATTGCTGTGGCCAAAACTTCCAATACTATGTTGAATAGTAATGGTGAAAGTGGGCACCCTTGTCTTGTTCCTGACTTTAGAGGAAATGCTTTCAATTTTTCACCATTGAGGATAATGTTCGCTGTGGGTTTGTCATATATAGCTTTTATTATGTTGAGGTATGTTCCTTCTATTCCTGCTTTCTGGAGAGTTTTTATCATAAATGGATGTTGAATTTTGTCAAAGGCTTTCTCTGCATCTATTGAGATAATCATATGGTTTTTATTTTTCAATTTGTTAATGTGGTGTATTACATTGATTGATTTGCGGATATTGAAGAATCCTTGCATCCCTGGGATAAAGCCCACTTGATCATGGTGTATGATCTTTTTAATGTGTTGTTGGATTCTGATTGCTAGAATTTTGTTAAGGATTTTTGCATCTATGTTCATCAGTGATATTGGCCTGTAGTTTTCTTTTTTTGTGGGATCTTTGTCAGGTTTTGGTATTAGGGTGATGGTGGCCTCATAGAATGAGTTTGGAAGTTTACCTTCCTCTGCAATTTTCTGGAAGAGTTTGAGCAGTATAGGTGTTAGCTCTTCTCTAAATTTTTGGTAGAATTCAGCTGTGAAGCCGTCTGGACCGGGGCTTTTGTTTGCTGGAAGATTTTTGATTACAGTTTCAATTTCCATGCTTGTGATGGGTCTGTTAAGATTTTCTATTTCTTCCTGGTCCAGTTTTGGAAAGTTGTACTTTTCTAAGAATTTGTCCATTTCTTCCACGTTGTCCATTTTATTGGCATATAATTGTTGATAGTAGTCTCTTATGATCCTTTGTATTTCTGTGTTGTCTGTTGTGATCTCTCCATTTTCGTTTCTAATTTTGTTGATTTGATTTTTCTCCCTTTGTTTCTTGATGAGTCTGGCTAATGGTTTGTCAATTTTATTTATCCTTTCAAAGAACCAGCTTTTGGTTTTGTTGATTTTTGCTATGGTCTCTTTTGTTTCTTTTGCATTTATTTCTGCTCTAATTTTTAAGATTTCTTTCCTTCTACTAACCCTGGGGTTCTTCATTTCTTCCTTTTCTAGTTGCTTTAGGTGTAGAGTTAGGTTATTTATTTGACTTTTTTCTTGTTTCTTGAGGTGTGCCTGTATTGCTATGAACTTTCCCCTTAGGACTGCTTTTACCGTGTCCCACAGGTTTTGGGTTGTTGTGTTTTCATTTTCATTCGTTTCTATGCAAATTTTGATTTCTTTTTTGATTTCTTCTGTGATTTGTTGGTTATTCAGCAGCGTGTTGTTCAGCCTCCATATGTTGGAATTTTTAATAGTTTTTCTCCTGTAATTGAGATCTAATCTTACTGCATTGTGGTCAGAAAAAATGCTTGGAATGATTTCTATTTTTTTGAATTTACCAAGGCTAGCTTTATGGCCCAGGATGTGATCTATCCTGGAGAAGGTTCCATGTGCGCTTGAGAAAAAGGTGAAATTCATTGTTTTGGGATGAAATGACCTATAGATATCAATTAGGTCTAACTGGTCTATTGTATCGTTTAAAGTTTGTGTTTCCTTGTTAATTTTCTGTTTAGTTGATCTATCCATAGGTGTAAGTGGGGTATTAAAGTCTCCCACTATTATTGTGTTATTGTTAATTTCTCCTTTCATACTTGTTAGCATTTGTCTTACGTACTGTGGTGCTCCCGTGTTGGGTGCATATATATTTATAATTGTTATATCTTCTTCTTGGATTGATCCTTTGATCATTATGTAGTGACCTTCTTTGTCTCTTTTCACAGCCTTTGTTTTAAAGTCTATTTTATCTGATATGAGTATTGCTACTCCTGCTTTCTTTTGGTCCCTATTTGCATGGAAAATCTTTTTCCAGCCCTTCACTTTCAGTCTGTATGTGTCCCCTGTTTTGAGGTGGGTCTCTTGTAGACAACATATGTAGGGGTCTTGTTTTTGTATCCATTCAGCCAGTCTTTGTCTTTTGGTTGGGGCATTCAACCCATTTACATTTAAGGTAATTACTGATAAGTATGTTCCCGTTGCCATTTACTTTATTGTTTTGGGTTCGAGTTTATACACCGTTTTTGTGTTTCCTGTCTAGAGAATATCCTTTAGTATTTGTTGGAGAGCTGGTTTGGTGGTGCAGAATTCTCTCAGCTTTTGCTTGTCTGAAAAGCTTTTGATTTCTCCTTCATACTTGAATGAGATCCTTGCTGGGTACAATAATCTGGGCTGTAGGTTATTTTCTTTCATCATTTTAAGTATGTCTTGCCATTCCCTCCTGGCTTGAAGAGTTTCTATTGAAAGATCAGCTGTTATCCTTATGGGAATTCCCTTGTGTGTTATTTGTTGTTTTTCCCTTGCTGCTTTTAATATTTGTTCTTTGTGTTTGATCTTTGTTAATTTGATTAATATGTGTCTTGGGGTGTTTCTCCTTGGGTTTATCCTGTTTGGGACTCTCTGGGTTTCTTGGACTTGGGTGATTATTTCCTTCCCCATTTTAGGGAAGTTTTCCACTATTATCTCCTCAAGTATTTTCTCATGGTCTTTCTTTTTGTCTTCTTCTTCTGGAACCCCTATGATTCGAATGTTGTAGCGTTTAATATTGTCCTGGAGGTCTCTGAGATTGTCCTCATTTCTTTTAATTCGTTTTTCTTTTATCCTCTCTGATTCATTTATTTCTACCATTCTATCTTCTAATTCACTAATCCTGTCTTCTGCCTCTGTTATTCTACTATTTGTTGCCTCCAGAGTGTTTTTAATTTCACTTATTGCATTATTCGTTATATATTGACTCTTTTTTATTTCTTCTAGGTCCTTGTTAAACCTTTCTTGCATCTTCTCAATCCTTGTCTCCAGGCTATTTATCTGTGATTCCATTTTAGTTTCAAGATTTTGGATCAATTTCACTATCATTATTCGGAATTCTTTATCAGGTAGATTCCCTATCTCTTCCTCTTTTGTTTGGTTTTGTGGGCATTTATCCTATTCCTTTATCTGCTGAGTATTCCTCTGTCTCTTCATCTTGTTTAAATTGCTGAGTTTGGGGTGTCCTTTCTGTATTCTGGCAGTTTGTGGAGTTCTCTTTATTGTGGCGTTTCCTCACTGTGTGTGGGTTTGTACAGGTGGCTTGTCAAGGTTTCCTGGTTAGGGAAGCTTGTGTCGGTGTTCTGGTGGGTGGAGCTGTATTTCTTCTCTCTGGAGTGCAATGAAATGTCCAGTAATGAGTTATGAGATGTCTATAGTTTTGGGGTGACTTTGGGCAGCCTGTATCTTGAAGCTCAGGGCTGTGTTCCTTTGTTGCTGGAGAATTTGCTTGGTATGTCTTGCCCTGGAACTTATTGGCCCTTGTGTGGTGCTTGGTTTCAGTGTCGGTATGGAGGCATTTGATGAGCTCCTCCTTTCGAAGAGTTGGGTTGCTATTCTGGGTGCCTGATGTTCTCTGCTGGCATTCAGAAGTTGTTTTGTGGAATTTACTCGACGTTTAAATGCTCTTTTGATGAATTTGTGGGGGAGAAAGTGTTCTCCCCGTCCTACTCCTCCGCCATCTTGGCTCCTCTCCTGCCTTTTTCTTATAAGAACTGCCATCTTAGCTCAGAGATTATACCCTTTTGTAGGATAGCCCATGGGTAGTGATCTTGATTTATGGGTGAGTGAGGGGGAAGACAGGAGGGTGTGAATGGTTGAAGAGGAAAAGGCTAGTTTCTTGTGTCAGGCTGGGATGTACCCTGTGTGGCAGTGAAATACTCTGGGGCTCTCTAGGGGATTGAACCAAAGCTGGGTTTCAGCTGAGGCCCAAGACTAAATCCTTACCTGGATTTTTCTCCCACACTATCATGTTTTCCCTCCTTCTGTGAGCATGTTTGCCCTCCTTCTGTGAGCATCCTTGTGATAACTTACTTAGGCAATATTCTCTATGACAAACCTAGACAGGGTACTAAAAAGCAGAGACATTACTTTGCTGACAAATGTCTGTCTAGTCAAAGCTATGGTTTTTCCAGTAGTCATGTATGGATGTGAGAGTTGGAACATAAAGAAAGCTGAGTGCCGAAGAATTGATGTTTTTGACCTGTGGTGTTGGAGAAGACTCTTGAGAGTCCCTTGGACTGCAAGGAGATCAAACCAGTCAATCCTAAAGGAAGATATCTCTGAATATTCACTGGAAGGACTGGTGCTGAAGCTGAAGCTCCAATACTTTGGCCATCTGATACGAAATTGGAAAAGATCCTGATGTTGGGAAAGATTGAAGGCAGGAGGAGAAGGGAACGACACAGGATGAGATAGTTGGATGGCATCACCGACTCAATGGACATGAATTTGAACAAGCTCTAGAAGACAGTGAAGAACAGGGAAGCTGGTGTGCTGCAGTCCATGGGGTCACAGAGTCAGACACGACTGAGCGACTGAACAACAACAACAACAATGATATTCTCTGGCCTAGACTCTGTGTTAGGTAATAGACAATAGCAGGTGTTATTGATACAGAGACATATCAGCATGGACGTGGAGAGGAGAGGAACCTACAGTCTCCTGGCATGACAGCATTGGGAGGTAGTATTGGTGAGAGAAGTCTTCCTAGATGAAATAACTCCTAAATACAGTCTTCAAGGATTAATTGGATTAGGTAGGTGAAGAAATTATCCTTGAAGTCAACCATTATTTGACTTATTTGCTAAATCTGTGCTAAAGATTGAGGTATGTAACACAGTATAAAATGTGATTAAGTTAATGTTTTAGGAATTTTAGTTTTAAAATTCTTACATTTTAAGTGATAACTTTTATTCAGGAAACAGAAAAAGGAAACTCATTTTCATTGACTACCTAAATGTGAAATGTATCATGTGAAGTGCTTTCTTACATACTGCTTCTAATATTTCAACTCAGCACAAGAAGAAATGAGATTCAAAGGTGAAGGACATTCTTCAAGTTTCATATTTCAAATTCATGAAATTTGTCTTTTAAAAAATTCTATTTAGTTTCAATTTATATGCAATAAAATCTACATATTTTAAGAATACATTTTGATGAGTTTTGACAAATTTATACATCCATTTAAAGTGTGCTACCATCATCATTCACCTAGAGCCAGACATCCTGGAATGTGAAGGCAAGTGGGCCTTAGGAAGCATCACTATGAACAAAGCTAGTGGAAGTAATGGAATTCCAGTGGAGCGATTTCAAATCCTGAAAGATGATGCTGTGAAAGTGCTGTACTCAATATGCCAGCAAATTTGGAAAACTCAGCAGTGGCTACAGGACTGGAAAAGGTCAGTTTTCATTCCAATCCCAAAGAAAGGCAATGGCAAAGAATGCTCAACTACTGCACAGTTGCACTCATCTCACACACTAGTAAAGTGATGCTTAAAATTCTCCAAGCCAGGATTCAGCAATAGGTGAACCGTGAACTTCCAGATGTTCAAGGTGGTTTTGGAAGAGGCAGAGGAACCAGAGATCAAATTGCCAACATCTGCTGGATCATCGGAAAAGCAAAAGAGTTCCAGAAAAACTTCTGTTTTATTGACTATGCCAAAGCCTTTGATTGTGTGGATCACAATAAACTGTGGATAATTCTGAAAGAGATGGGAATACCAGACCACCTGACCTGCCTCTTGAGAAACCTGTATGCATGTCAGGAAGCAACAGTTAGAAGTGGACATGGAACAACAGACTGGTTCCAAATAGGAAAAGGAGTACATCAAGGCTGTATATTGTCACCCTGCTTATTTAGCTTATACGCAGAGTACATCATGAGAAACGCTGGGCTGGAAGAAGCACAAGCTGGAACCAAGATTGCCGGGAGAAATATCAATAACCTCAGCTATGCAGATGACACCACCCTTATGGCAGAAAGTGAAGAAGAACTAAAAAGCCTCTTGATGAAAGTGAAAGAGGAGAGTGAAAAAGTTGGCTTAAAGCTCAACATTCAGAAGACTGAGATCATGCACCTGGTCCCATCACTTCATGGCAAGTAGATGGGGAAACAGTGGAAACAGTGGCTGACTTCATTTTTCTGGGATCCAAAACTCACTGCAGATGGTGATTTCAGCCATGAAATTAAAAGATGCTTAATCCTTGGAAGGAAAGTTATGACCAACCTAGACAGCATATTCAAAAGCAGAGACATTACTTTGTCAACAAAGGTCTGTCTAGTCAAGGCTATGGTTTTTCCAATGTCATGTATGGATGTGAGAGTTGGACTATAAAGAAAGCTGAGTGCGGAAGAATTGATGCTTTTGAACTGTGGTGTTGAAGACTCTTGAGAGTCCCTTGGACTGCAAGGAGATCCAACCAGTCCATCCTAAAGGAGATCAGTCTTGGGTGTTCATTGGTAGGACTGATGTTGAAGCTGAAACTCTAATACTTTGGCCACCTATGTGAAGAGCTGACTCATTGGAAAAGACCCTGATACTGGGAAAGATTGAGAGCAGGAGGAGAAGGACGACAGAGGATGAGATGGTTGGATGGCATCACCGACACAGTGGACATGGGTTTGGGTGAATTCTTGGAGCTGGTGATGGACAGGGAGGCCTGGTGTGCTGCAGTTCATGGGATCTCAAAGAGTCAGACATGCCTGAGTGACTGAACTGAACTGAACTGAACTATCTACATATGGTTCATTTTATCTAAGTCATCAAATTTGTAGGCATCAAGTTATTCATACTAGTTCTTTGTTATGTGCTTAATTTCACAAAATCAGTAGTGATGACCTATCTTTTATTTGTGATACTGGTAATCTGTGTCTTCTCTCTTTTCTTTTTCCTGCTTAGTCTGAATTGAGATGTTTATCAATTAATTGATATTTTCAAAGTATGCCTTTGGTTTCATTGATTTTTGTCCTTTATTTTCTTGGGTGTGGTATCATTGTTTTCTGCTCAAAATTATTATTTTATTCTGCTTTTTTTAAGCTTAAGTTCCTCTTTCTCTAGTTTTCTAAAGTGGAAGCTTAAGCTATTGATTTTGTATCTTTCCTATTTTCTATTATATGTATTTTATTTTTCCTTTGTTAAAAAGTATTTAAACACTTTTCAAGACATGAGTTACATGTATTATTTACTTTTTAAGTACTTGGAATATTTTTCCTCCTTTGTGTTTTTTCTCCTTTCTGCCTTCTGGTATTCCATTATGTTAAAGGTGTAATTCACACCTTTTAACATTTTTCCACAGTACTTGAATGCTCTGTTTTGTTGTTTTTTAGTTCATTTTTTTCCTCTTACATTTCAATTTGGGAAGTTTCTATTAATCTGTCTTTAAGCTCATTGATTCTTTCCTCGGGTATTTTGAGTCTTCTGATTAGTTGCTCAAAGGGATTATTTATATATGTTATAGTGTTTTTGATTTCTAGCATTTCTATATGATTCATTTTTGGAGTATTCCTCTCACTGCTTACATGTGTCTATTCTTGTGTTGTCTGCTTTTAATATTTGTGCCCTTAGCATATAAATCATAAAGTGAAAGTGAAAGTGAAGTCACTCAGTCATGTCCAACTGTTTGTGACCCTGTGGACTATAGCCCACCAGGCTTAATCTCCTGTTTTATCATTTCAACCATTCTGTAACATCTGAGTCTGTTAATTGCTTTTCCTCCATTTTTTCTCTTGCCTTTCCTCATTCCTTATAATCCTTTTTGAAAGCCAGGCTTATTGAATAGGATAATAGGAGCAGAGGTAAATGTGCTTGGTTGTTCAATCATGTCCAACTCTTTGTGACCCTTTGGACTTTAGCCTGCCAGTCTCCTCTGTCCATGGAATTTTTCAGGCAAGAGAGTGGGTTGCCATTTTCCTCCTCTTGGGAATCTTCCTGATCCAGGGTTCAAACCCGTGTCTCCTTCTGTATGGCAGGCAGATTCTTTACCTGCTGAGCCACTTGGAAAGCCCAGGTGGCTAAATAGGGCTTTAGTAAAAGGACATATGTTAGTATGGCTAGGATTTGGTCTGCTTAATGTTTTCTGTAGCTGTAGATGCCAGAGAATTCAAGTTCCTCTACCATCTTTGTTTTTTTAACCCCTCTTGACTTCAGGCTTTCCTAAATACTCTTCCTCATGGAGAAACTGTCCTACAGTTCTCTCAGTTGTAATCCACTGGAGCCCTGTGTTACAGTAAGCTGTTGGGAGAAAGAGTGCTAATGTTCTAGTTAAGTCTCAGTGTTTCAGTGACCTATGTCTCAGAGCTGTGATCTTCATAATTGTTTCTCCACTAATATGGATTTCCCGCACTCTTGTTCCTTCCTGTCTTCCCTGGATGCAGCACTCCAAATATATTTCATTGAATTCCCAAAAATTATTGATTTTTTTAATTTTTCTCTTTGGGAAGGCAGGAATACCAAAGGGGGATGGTGTGGGAGGAATTCTCTTCTTATCTTCTGGAGAGTAGGCCTTGGTTATGGAATTAGTTCTAGGGATATTTCACAATGATTACTCATCCTCTACCTCTGTTGGAGCCACACAGGGATATTTTTAGATTTTTCACTGTGAGAATCAGTTGGAGTTCTAGAGTCAGGGCCACAAAGTTGTGGGGAATCCCCCTAATAAAAGATTCCATGACACAATGAAGACAACAGAAATCTAAAGTGAGGCTTTTGACCCTGAGGAAAGGATCAATTGAAGGGGGAGTTAGACCCTTCAGATGTAGCAAGAAGGAAGGGTGTAACTCCTGTACTTAACATTAATAATGTCTCTCCTGCTTAGAGTCTAGGTGTAGCTTGCAGGCAGCCATTAGTGCCCTAGTGCTTCTTATCTTGACCTTAATCATAAGCAAGTGGAGATGGTGTCAATATTCAGAGTGTTGAACACAAGGTGGGTAATAGGCAGTTGACAGTGAGAATCAGAGTCGTAATAACTCACGTCTTCTAATACTAAGTGACTGCACATTTTGATCTTTTTAAAAACCTTTCTCATTTTTCTTGTCTTCTCCCCCAAACCAGATATTGTTGCATTGTCAAGGGAAAAGCTTAGGGAGAATGGTGGTCATAGACTAGTGGGAGGAAGGGATCAAAGGATTATTCCTGTTACCTTTCCAAATTAAACTTGTAATGAACATCTTCCAATACTTTTAAAACAGTTATGTTGGATATAAAACTGTTACCTTACTCCAGTGGCTCCCAAATTTTGCTGCACGTTGGAATTAATTGGGTGTCTTAAAAAAATACTGATGCTTAGCTTCTACCCCCAGATATTCTGACTTAATTGGTATTAGCTGTTATTTGACATTGGGATTTTGAAAAGCTCTCCAGATAATTCAAATGCATAGTTTTAGAGCCACTGCTTTACTCTCCAAAATTTTGGTGTATAATTTAATCTATTGCTGTAAGGCTCAAAGATCCCTGCAGAGATTTTGTCAATATATTTGGTTTGCCAGTGTACAAACTACTTTGGTGTTTATTTAGCTATTATCATTATATCAGCCCATTGTGGCTTCTAAATAGTTATAATTAGCTAAGGGCTTACTGCATATTTTTATGAGTGAGAGCTTAGAAAAAATTGATTGGTGTTCCCAACTTCTGATATTGCTCAAATAAACTCAGAAGGATGGTGTTCACTCTTAATTTTTTCAGAGGAAAGTCACTCAAACAATCCTAGCAATAAATTAAAGGAGTTAAACTTATAAAATTATTGTAATTGCTACTTTTTGATCTCTGTGTTAGAGAAAATACTAAGCACTTGCTATATCCCTGCCATCATTATGCCAAATATATATTTAAATTAGTATTAACTTCAGCAAATGTTTGTGTATGCTTGTTCCAACTTGCCAATGAAAGATAAGTCATGTGATAGACTCATCACGTCACTCTCAGGATAATTTGAAATTTCAAGAAAACATCAGGGAGAAGAAAATTCTTAAGCATAGATGGATCTTTAATGATGGAACTTTAGCCATCAATCAGGCAGAACAATATTTTTAGGGAGAAAGTCTTCACATCTAATCTTCAGTTCAGTTCAGTCGCTCAGTCATGTCCAACTCTTTGCGACCCCATGAATCGCAGCATGCCAGGCCTCCCTGTCCATCATCAACTCCCGGAGTTCACTCAAACTCACATCCATCGAGTTGGTGATGCCATCCAGCCATCTCATCCTCTGTTGTCCCCTTCTCCTCCTGCCCCCAATCCCTCCTGGCATCAGAGTCTTTTCCAGTGAGTCAACTCTTCACATGAGGTGGCCAAAGTACTGGAGTTTCAGCTTTAGCATCATTCCCTCCAAAGAAATCCCAGGGCTGATCTCCTTCAGAATGGACTGGTTGGATCTCCTTGCAGTCCAAGGGACTCTCAAGAGTCTTCTCCAACACCATAGTTCAAAAGCATCAATTCTTCGGCGCTCAGCCTTCTTCACAGTCCAACTCTCACAGCCATACATGACCACTGGAAAAACCATAGCCTTGACTAGACGAACCTTTGTTGGCAAAGTAGTGTCTCTGCTTTTGAATATGCTATCTAGGTTGGTCATAACTTTCCTTCCAAGGAGTAAGCGTGTTTTAATTTCATGGCTGCAGTCACCATCTTCAGTGATTTTGGAGCCCCCATAAATAAAGTCTGACACTGTTTCCACTGTTTCCCCATCTATTTCCCATGAAGTGATGGGACCGCCACTGCTAAAACATTTGTAAGTTCTGTAGAGATAGCAATCAAAACATTTTTGTTTTCAACTAAATCAGGAATGCACAGAAATGGAACCTTTTCTTGAAAAAGGAGATATTTACATTTATGCATATTTCTGGCTGAGCAAGTACTGTGGCCTAGACAGAACTGACATCCCAGCTTTTCTCTATTGGTTAAAATCAATTACCAGCCACATGGTCACTCAAGTCTGAAATACTGGAGTTATTTGAAACTTTTACCCTAACTTCTTTTTATTTATTTATTTTGGTATTATCAGGCTTTTATTTTTTTTATTTTTTTTAAATTTTACTTTATTTTTAAACTTTACAATATTGTATTAGTTTTGCCAAACTTCTTTTTAATTAGTCACTATGTCCCATTAAGGCTATTTTGAAAATTCTCTTGAATTTATCCTATCTCACTATTGGTACCTCTCTGCTTCAGTTCTATCCCTAATCATCTCAACAGAAACAGCAGCTTTCTGTTTCATTCAGAAAACAGGTCATTTGCCAAAATACAATCTTCACTATGGCCCATGTTTATGTGAGTTGTGAGGATTGAAGGTCATATGTATATTTAAGAACAAAGCTTAATGACCAAGTAAGAGGAAGGGATGTTTACCGAAGTTGTTATTTTTTTTAAAAAACTCTTTTATTATGAATATGACTCACATATAGAAAAAGTATAAAAAGCATATTTGCAGCTCAACAAATTATCAAAATACTCATGTAGCCATCACCCATGTGAAAGATTAGAACATTGCCACAACCCACACCTCACTGCTCCCTCTCAATCACAATATTTTTCTTCTCCCCAAAGGTAACTCATTATTCTGACATTTATCCCTATATTTGGTTGTGTTTATATTTGATCTTAACTATATAGCTTTAATGATATCTAGACTCTAACTCAACATTGTATATGTTTTACAAGTTCTCCGTTGTGATACCATTTGCTTCATTTGAGTATGAACTGGGTTGGCTGTTGCCTTCCCTCAGGCCCTGAGAACATCTTACTCATTTAATAGTTCTCTGTTTTTTATTATTCTCTGTCACAACACATTCCACCATGGCACTGAAACTCATATATAAAGAGGCCCTTCTACCTTCCCCTAGGGTCCCAGCTGGACAGGAGGCAGCCTGATGAAGGGTGCTATGATGATGGTAGGGTTTTGTGGCTGACTTCCCTTCTAAAAGCTTTTACAGAGAGGATAACTGGCACCTCATTACTAGACTTTTAAGGGCCACTGCAGGATGACTCAACTAGTACTATAATTGACCCTTGAACAGCATGAATTTGAACTGCCTGAGTCTGCTTATATGTGGATATTCTTCAATAGTAAATATGGTACCACATGATCCCTGATTGGTTGAATCAGAGGATGTGGAGGAACCGTGGATATTGAGAGCCAACTCTAAATTATACTCAGATTAACCCCTTCCTTCCTTGTTCAAGGATCAATTGTATGTCTTAATAAAAGTGCCTCTGGGAAGGCACCTTTTTGTTTTCATTTGAAAATAAGGTGAAATGCTTTTGCCTTACTTTGGGAAAGCAGCATAAAAACAACACTCCTATCCCTTTAAATGGAAAGGAGCTGTCTAAGCCATTGGGACATTCATGCAATAGGTGCTCTATATGCATGGTATGTTTATTCTCATAATCCGATAGTTTTTCTAATGAAATCTTTCATAGCTGTGTGTACAGTTACTAGAGGTATGTAGAATCCTCTGTCATATTTGATATTTTAAATATTATTAAGAAGAATTTAAAAATGCATTTAGGTCCTTTATGGTTATGCTGGCCAACTCATTGAAAAATTTTAAAATCGTAATTTGTAATACAAAAGTGTGTGTTTGTAAGCCCTGTTGTCTACATTTCCTATCCCTAGCTATTTTATGTTTCTGTACCTTTTCTCTTCCTCTTTCCTCAGACTGAAGCTCCTTATCATCCTCCTTTCAAGGCCATGTTCATGTGACAGGCCTTCTAGGAAGGCTTCCCTGAACTAAAGTTTGGGAATATTTCCCTCTTTTATGCTCTCATCACTCGCTTGTCTATGTCTATCTTGTTAATTAATATTATATTGAAACACTCTGTTTTCCCCACTGAACTAAAGCTCTTCAAGATCAGTAACTGTTTTCTACATTTGTTACACTCCAGCACAATGCCAATCAGAGAGGAGACACTTGATTACTATTTGTTGAACTGAGTTAGTGATTTCTAACTCCTAAAGATGATCAAGCAAAGACTAAAAATTGTGAAGTTCTCCCAGTGTGATCCCCCAGACCAGCATCTCAGTGTCACCTGCGAACTTACTTGAAATGTAGATTCTCCAGTCCCATTTTAGACTTAGTGAATCAGAAACTCTGGAGGTGGGGCTCAACTATCTGTGCTTTAACAAACCATCTGGGTAATTCTAAGACAACTTAAAGTTTGAGAATTCCTGATCTTAGAGGAGTTGTTTGACCTTTGAATGAGGGCAAGGTCTAAATGCCTTTAAAAATGTCTTCTAATGCTAAAATCTGATGATCATATAAAAAGTTCTGCAACTTCTATTTCCAAAATAACTTTATTTTTCCTGGTCAACTAAAAATTGGTACTTGCCAAGAGTATTTGCTAGTGACGAACAACAAGGGTATTTGTCATCTGCCTATGCTGCCGTAGCTGCTGATTTTTGACACTTCCTGAAGGGGATTCAGGATGAAGAGTGAGGCACTCTGTGATCCAGGGAAACTGGCAGGATATGTCTTTAGATAGTTAGATATTTTCAGGAACTGATTTCCTGATCCCAATCCTTGAATCTTCTGATATCTAGTTCAGTTCTGCTCAGTTGCTCAGTTGTGTTCCCACGGACTGCAGGATGCCAGGCCTCCCTGTCCATCACCAACTCCCGGAGTTTACTCAAACTCATGTCCATTGAGTTGGTGATGCCATCCAACCATCTCATCCTCTGTCGTCCCCTTCTCCTCCCATCTTCAATCTTTCAATAGCATCAGGGTCTTTTCAAATGAGTCACTTCTTTGCATCAGGTGGCCAAATATTGGAGTTTCAGCTTTAGCATCAGTCCTTCCAATTAATATTCAGAACTGATTTCCTTTAGGATGGACTGGTTGGATCTCCCTGCCATCCAAGGGACTCTGAAGAATTTCTCCAACACCACAGTTCAAAAGCATCAATTCTTTGGTGCTCAGCTTTCTTTATAGTCCAACTCTCACATCCATACATGACTACTGGGAAAATCATAGCTTTGAGTAAATGGACCTTTGTTGGCAAAGTAATGTCTCTGCTTTTGAATATGCTATCTAGGTTGGTCATAACTTTCCTTCCAAGGAGTAAGCATCTTTTAATTTCATGGCTGCAATCACTATCTGCAGTGATTTTGGAGCCCCCTAAAATAAAGTCTGTCACTATTTCCATTGTTTCTCCATTTGCCGTGAAGTGATGGGGCCAGATGCCATGATTTTAGTTTTCTGAATGTTGAGTTTTAAGCCAATTTTTTCACTTTCCTGTTTCACTTTCATCAAGAGGCTCTTTAGTTCTTCTTCACTTTCTGCCATAAGGGTGGTGTCATTTGCATATCTGAGGTTATTGATATTTCTCCCGGAAATCTTGATTCCAGCTTGTGCTTCATCCAGTCCAGCATTTTTCATGATGTACTCTGCATATAAGTTAAATAAGCAGGATGATAATATACAGCCTTGACATACTCCTTTCCTGATTTGGAACCAGTCTGTTGTTCCATGCCCAGTTCAAACTATTGCTTCCTGACCTGCATACAGATTTCTCAGGAGGCAGGTCATGAGGTCTGATATTCCCATGTCTTGAAGAATTTTCCACAACTAACTAATCTGGTCTGATATCTAGAGAAGTACTAAATCCCTTCATGGTGACATCAGCTCCTGGTGACTAGCAGAAAACCTTTTGTAAAATAAGTGCTTGATTACATTGAACTCCCCCTTTCACCAAAATCTTATACATTGACCTTTTGCCACTGCATCTTTGGAGCAGTCTCAGAGCTCTCTGAGGTGCTGTCTCCTGGGCTATGGTCTTCATTTTGCTCCAAATAAAACTTAACTCACAATTCTCATGTTGTGTATCTTTTTAGTCAACATTTCTCTGTGTGTGTGAGTGTGTTAGTCACTCAGTTGTGTCCGACTCTTTGTGACCCCCTGGACCATAGCCCACCAGGCTCCTCTATCCATAGGATTCTCCAGAAAGGAATACTGGAGTGGATTGCCATTTCCTTCTCCAGTATTTAAGTTGAAGTCAAGTTTAGGAAGGAAAAACACCCTCTAGGTGTTTATTTTCTTGTTTTTGATTAGTTCAGTGGCTTGTTAGAATTACTGGGAAGCAGACAGTTTGCTGGGGGCACCTTAACTGTAAGTATGGGGATTAGATGTTGAATGAATGTCAGAGTGAGATTCGAGGGTCTCCAGGGGTTCTGCCTCTCATCCAGGGCTCATGGCTCTTCAATACAGTTCCGACTTTTAGATTTCATTCCAAATAGTAGCAGCACAGTGTTACAGCCATGAAACTTATACCGACACAGCTACTTTCTCATTTGCCCATATGAACTTGACACTGCACTAGATTTTCGATACTTTATTTTATGCTGATTCCTTGAAAAAGACACTCTCTTGTGAATGTTAATGTGGCTGCTGTCTGCCTTATGAGTGTTTTCCCACATATGAAAAAAATCCAATTTAGTGCCAGGCATTAATCATATCTTATATTATTTGCATCTGAAGATGAAAGGTACATCTTAAGAAAATCCATCATGATTACAGTGAAACATAAACAAAAAGCAATGGTGTTAACATGATCAAGGACATTTTGGCCATAAATTTTGAGATCAAAGGTGTTTTATATCATCTTTCAGAAAGCTACCTGGTCTCCAAGCACTCTAGCTAATGAACACTTCTACAGTGATTTTGTGCTGTGTGTCTTTAATAGCATCTGACCTTTTGTTACTTTGGCATATTATCCAGGGTGCCTAGAAGCATGCCAACAATGAATATACCACTTTATCATTCTGTCTTTCTTGCTGTCTTTACCATTAAAATGAATGAAGAAATACACACATCGTCTTTACAGTAATCATAGCCAACTTTTCTTTTAAATTTTGTTTTATTGTAATTTATAATAACGAATTGTATGTTTACAGCTCCTGTTACCTATACTTGCTGCCAAGAGGAACTTAGATAATAAGCTTTATACATATAAGCACTTTAGCATGTATTATTACATGTGTTATTTCTGAGATTATATAGCAAAATAAAGCACACTGTGTTATTTTTCAAGGACTATATTTTTTAGTTTAACTCAACTAGCCTTTACAAAAGACTTTCTATGTGCAGGAAGTATGAAGACATGAGAAATACTAAGTGACACCTAATCCTTGCTCTCAACGAACTTGTGGCCTTATAACCAAGCTGGATATAGAAGCAAAACATTGCACACAAACCCAAAGTTGTATCAACACATTTAATTTGCATATATTTAACCTAAAACACATTTTTACTACATTTAATGATTAAAATATCCAGCTGATACCCTCTTTTTATATCATGCCTGCTTTTGTAAATGTCTCTCATCTTGCTTATGGTGGCAAGAGATATGGAGGGTCTTTGGGGGTAACTTCCTCATCACTGCTTTGCAGGTTCCTGTTGCTCATTGTGATTGTTTGCTGGGGCTGCCATAACAAAATGTCACAGGCTAGGTGGCTTCAACAGCAGAGATTAATTTTCTTACTCTTCTGTAAGTGAGAAGTCCAAGATCAATGTGTTTGCAGGATTGGTGTCTTTTGAGTTCTCTCTCCTTGGCTTGTAAATGACAGTCTTCTCCCTGTGTGCTCCCATGGTCTTCCTCTGCTTGTGAATGTGTCCTAATCTACTTTTCTTATAAGGATGGCAGTCATGTTACATTAGCCAGCCCTCACTTATGACCCCATTTTAACTTAATCGTATCTTTGAAGAACTTATCTCCAAAAGAGAGTCACATTTTAAGGTCCTAGGTGCTATGACTTCAACATACGGACACAACACAGCCCATAACTCTTGTGTCCTATCACCTCTGATGTCTTCTATTCCAGCACATGAAACGTTCATCATGAACTTGTCTTTTCAGCTCTATTACTAACCCATCAAGATCTCCAGTGTGGAAGTTATATTTTCCAGAGTCATCATTTCTTTATGACTTGCCTTTTTTTCCATCCACCAGTGTCTCCATAATGAGTTCAACCTTATAGTACCATGGCCTTAACCTTAAACCTCTCAAGTTTTCAAAGCATCTACCCTATTTATCATATGCTGAACTATTAATTAGCTTAATTTCAAAAATCAGCTAAATGTGAAAGTTAGTGTCCCTGTGAATTTGTGGTTTACTTGTTCAGTGGCTTTGGGTTCCAAGTGATAATTGACAATCTTTCATCCTTCAGGTTTCTTACCTGTTCCTTGTCACAATGCTTCTTGAAGATCCAAACTCCTTTGCATCTCAGAAGACAACTTTACTCTTTTTAAAATGAAAAATGATCTGTTAAGTTCTTTAACTTTCTTTTTATACGTGCATAAGTTAATTTATAATTCCTCCTATTTCTTCTCTCCAAATGCAAAAGAGGACTATATTTTTTTTTCCTTTAAAGCAAATTATTTAGTCCCCTCCTATTTTTTGGTGGGGAGCAGGGAGTGGGTGGGGAAGCCAACTCTATCAATTAACAACTTCTTTAACTTTTGTTTTTCTACTGTTCTTTTCCTCTCAGCACAGAAAAATACTGGAGTAATTCATACCTTCAACCAACAAACACAAAGCTTCTCTATATTTTTTGTCTTCATTGTCTGGCTTTTTATATCCAAGTTTCTTACAGAAGTAGTTTATTTGTTGTCCTCTTTCCCTCACTGTTCAAACACTTTTTTACATTCTGATTTCTGCCTCCACCATCCTACTGAATTTGATTTTTACCAAATTACCACTGACAACTTTGAAGCTAAAAGCAAGGGACACTTTTATAGTTTCTTGCCTTTCCTTAAATGTCTTTCTGAGACTTTATTTTTGTCCAAGTGTTATTTAAATTGTAAGTCTCATTTTGAGGGACATGGAAGACTTCCTTTACACCGTTGGCTAAAAGAATTCTTCATTTATTTCCCCACATACCCTGCGCATATCTTTGTCATTGTACTGCATCTTCTTCGACCTTGTAACCCCTCTGCTTGGAGTATGGAACAAGGCTTAGCAAATTGCAAGAGTTAAGTGAAAGCTGGTTAAATGAATGAAAGGTCTCCCATCTTGCCACTTCAAGTGAGCTTGATTTAAGCATCTAAGAGCATGTGTGCTTATAAATAAGTAAACATATTTATATATATATGCGTGCATGTGTGCTAAGTCACTTCAATTGTGTCCAACTCTTTGCAACCCTATGGACCATAGCCCTCCAGGTTTCTCTGTCCATGGGATTTTCCAGGCAAGAACACTGGAGTGGGTTGCCGTGTCCCCATCTTCCCGACCCAGGGATCAAACCCACGTCTCTTATGTCTCCTGCATCAGCAAGCTGGTTCTTTACCACTAGGGCCACCTGGGAAGCCCTGATATATACGTATATATATACACACACACATATATATGTATATATACATAAACACATATAATGTTATGTTATATAATATAAATATAAATAAATATATATATTTTGCCATTTCTGCCATTGAATAAATATACAGGTAACATCATGTGTCTAAAATACTCCGAAAAGTACTGGTAATTTTAGATTTCTCTATAATTATGTGGTATAAAGAACTATATGATATTATTTTAAAAGTTATATCTATCAACCTCACTATGGCTTCAGGGGAGACTAAAATGTAGCAAAGGTAGCCAGATATTCACAATCCTAATATGCAGCAATTTTCCTATTCTCTAACACATAACATGAAAATGAGTATGACTAAGCAAGCACAAAGGAAAGACTGTGAATATAATGTTATTTATCATGAAAGGCAATCCTTATGATTGCTTTTCTTAATAAAATGTTCTGGAAGATAATGAAATATGCATAAAAACAAAATGAATGCTCCATTTCAAAGAATGTCTATGGGACTGGTGGGAATAATTTAACAGATAGACATAATTAATATGATAGTTGTTGAATATCTTAAACTTGGATAAGACAGGTAATTAACAGGAAAGGTACTAGTCGAGTTGTGGTTTAGGTTTCAAATGGACCTTGGAAAAATGAGTGAGACTCTGACCATAATTAGATAAGTACAAAGGTGAATAAATTCAGTTGTCAGTTTTGTCTATAAAAATATTTCCTTTAGGTTTATAAAGAAAGAGAAAAGACATTTAAGTTCAGTCAGTTTTTATTATGTACTACTTGTCTATGTGTGGCACATGTTTTCCTTATTTCTTGGAAGTATTGTTTTTAATTTATCATGACACCTGTACATTTTTATTTTCTTAAAATTAATTTGGGACTCATCTAACTAGAAAATGTGACGATATTTTAAAGAGTATTAATTAAACAAGGAAGTCATTAGATTGAAGTGGCTCTAATGCCATGGCACCTACCTCAACAAAGCACAGTCTAAACCTGTAAATACCTGAAGGTTATGAAATCAAAACCTAAGGCTTGCCACTAATTTCAATAATTTCCTTACTGCTTCCATTTTTTCTCTAGAAAAGTTATTTTCTAGCTCCTGCTTGTTCCTAAATGCTACCACCCATTTGGTACTGACCAGTTAAGATACTAAAAAGCAGAGATGTTATTTTGCCAACAAAGGTCCATCTAGTCAAAGCTATGGTTTTCCCAGTAGTCACGTATGGATGTGAGAGTTGGACTATAAAGAAAGCTGGGCGCCAAAGAATTGATGCTTTTGAAATGTGGTGTTGGAGAAGACTCTTGAGAGTCCCTTGGACTGCAAGGAGATCCAACCAGTCCATCCTAGGGGAAATCAGTCCTGAATAGTCATTGGAAGGACTGATATTGAAGCTGAAACTCCAATACTTTGGCCACTTGATGCAAAGAACTGACTCCTTGGAAAAGACTCTGATGCTGGGAAAGATTGAAGGCGGGAGGAGAAGGGAACGACAGAGGATGAGATGGTTGGATGGCTTCACCTACTCATTGCACATGAGTTTGAGTAAACTCCAGAAGTTGGTGATGAACAGGGAGGCCTGGTATGCTGCAGTCCATGGGGTTGCAAAGAGTCAGACATGACTGAGTGACTGGACTGAACTGAACTGAGGTAAGATCGATTCTTGCTTAAATGAATTCTGAAAATTTAACGTGCCTCAATTTATCTTTAAACAATAGAAAAGGGGCCTCCTTCATAGCTCAGTCAGTAAAGAGTCTGCCTGCAAAGCAGGAGACCTGGGTTCAATTCCTGGGTTGGGAAGATCCCCTGGAGAAGGAAATAGCAACCCACTTCAGTATTCTTGCTTGGAGAATCCCATGGACAGAAGAGCCTGGCAGGCTACATCTATGGGGTCGCAAGAGTTGGACTCAACTGAGCGACTAAGCACACATGGCTTTTAAAAAGAAACCACAGATGCAGCCTACACAATCTCATTATTACCTACAAGGTTTCTGTGAAATGGAAGATAGAGAAACTAGGGAGTAGAACAGTTACAGGAGTTACAGAACAGTTACAGGAGGTTCTTGAGCTTAAATAGGATGAGAGTGATGAGCCAATGAAAGGGTATCATTCAGAAGCCCTCAGTGGCATCCAGACTTCAAAATGAATGTTTAGTGGTTTTGAATTAGTGGCTCCAGCACAGTTTAATCACTTGGGTTAAATTCTGTTGTTTCTTTGGTGGTACATTAATCTTGTGGCAGGTTGGCAGCCTCTGATGTGTCCTCTTATTTATAATACTATCCTTGGAGGTGGAGATATTGTGAGGGAATTGTATTTGGAGCCCAGCCATTCTTTACTGGGCTGCTTTCTGTTTCAACTTTCCCATAATAAATGTAGTTTGTAAAGTGTGGACTTATGCATTAGTGAAGAATCCTCCTTATTATGAGCAAAGGACCAAAGTCTACATGAAATTAAAGCTTACAAAAACACCATAAAATTGATTCAAATTAAATTAATTCCCTGCTCTTTTTCTTAGGGATGCATGTGCTTTGTTTTCCATCCTGCTTTCACCATCCTTGATTTTAATTCAGAGAGTTTTTTTTATTGGTTTAAGAAGTGAGAGGGGTTCCCTGGTGGCTCAGGTGGTAAAGAATCTGCCTGCAATGCAGGAGACCCATGTTCAATTCCTGGGTTGGGAACATCTCCTGGGTTGGGAAGGAAATGGCAATCCACTCCTTATTCTTACTTGGGAAATCCCATGGACAGAGGATCCTGGCAGGCTACAGTCAATGTGGTCACAAGAGTCAGACACGACTTAGTGACTAAACCACCATCAAGAAGTGAAAAGGAGATTATGGGGCAAGAATTAGTAAGAACAAAGACCTGTCTTTTGTAACCTTACAGACTACATTTCTTTAAAATCCCCAGTACTTAATAAATCACTCTTTAGAACAATAACTTCTCCTTTGGAAAGAAGTTTGGCAAAAAGGAAATGGTACACTTCCAAGAGGATGGACTTGACTTTATATTACTTGTGTTGTGCCAAGATCCTATAGGAATCTGACACCCTACATAGAAATCCTGGGAGGTGGTACCACTGTTGTCCCCACAGTGCACTTGGGGCAGTTCAGGCTGAGGTTTCTTGTGTCATAATTGGCAGAATAACTTAAATAAGCAGGGTGACAATATACAGCCTTGACATACCCTTTTCCTATTTGGAACCAGTCTGTTGTTCCATGTCGAGTTCTAACTGTTGCTTCCTGACTTGCATACAGGTTTCCCAAGAGGCAAGTCAGGTGGTCTGGTATTCCCATCTCTTTCAGAATTTTCCACAATTTATTGTGATCCACACAGTCAAAGGCTTTGGCATAGTCAATAAAGCAGAAATAGATGTTTTTCTGGAACTCTCTTGCTTTTTCCATGATCCAGCAGATGTTGGCAATTTGATATCTGGTTCCTCTGGCTTTTCTAAATCCACCTTGAACATCTGGAAGTTCACAGTTCAAGTATTGCTGAAGCCTGGCTTGGAGAATTTTGAGCATTACTTTACTAGCATGTGAGATGAGTGCAATTGTGCGGTAGTTTGAGCATTCTTTGGCATTGCCTTTCTTTGGGACTGGAATGAAAACTGACCTTTTCCAGTCCTGTGGCCTCTGCTGAGTATCCCAAATTTGCTGGCATATTGAGTGCAGCACTTTCACAGCATCATCTTCCAGGATTTGAAATAGCTCAACTGGAATTCCATCACCTCCACTAGCTTTGTTCATAGTGATGCTTCCTAAGGCCCACTTGACTTCACATTCTAGGATGTCTGGCTCTAGGTGAGTGTGAGTGATCACACCATCTTGATTATTTGGGTCATGAAGCTCTTTTTTGTACAGTTCTTCTGTGTATTCTTGCCACCTCTTCTTAATATCTTCTGCTTCTGTTAGATCCATACCATTTCTGTCCTTTATTGAGCCTATCTTTGCATGAAATGTTCCCTTGGTATCTCTAATTTTATTGAAGAGGTCTCTGGTCTTTCCCATTCTATTGTTTTCCTCTATTTCTTTGCATTGATCACTGAGGAAGGCTTTTTTTTTTTTTTATCTCTCCTTGCTATTCTTTGGAACACTGCATTCAAATGGGTATATCTTTCCTTTTCTCCTTTGCTTTTCACTTATCTTCTTTTCACAGCTATTTGTAAGGCCTCCTCACACAGCCATTTTGCTTTTTTTGCATTTCTTTTTCTTGGGGGTGGTCTTAATCCCTGTCTCCTATATAATGTCATGAATCTCTGTCCACAGTTGATCTGGCACTCTATCAGATCTAGTCCCTTAAATCTATTTCTCACTTCCACTTTAGGATTTGATTTAGGTAATACCTGAATGGTCTTTTGGTTTTCCCCACTTTCTTCAATTTAAGTTTGAATTTGGCAATAAGGAGTTCATGATCTGAGCCACAGTTAGCTCCCAGTCTTGTTTTTGCTGACTGTATAGAGCTTCTCCATGAGAAACTCTGGGCTGCAGGATGCACAGCTGGAATCAAGATTGCTGGGAAAAATATCAATAACCTCAGATATGCAGATGACACCACCCTTATGGCATAAAGTGAAGAGGAACTAAAAAGCCTCTTGATGAAAGTGGAAGAGGAGAGTGAAAAAGTTGGCTTAAAGCTCAGCATTCAGAAAACTAAGGTCATGGCATTCGGTCCCATCACTTCATGGCAAATAGATGGGGAAAGAGTAGAAACAGTGGCTGACTTTATTTTTGGGGGGCTCCAAAATCACTGCAGATGGTGATTTCAGCCATGAAATTAAAAGACACTTACTCCTTGGAAGGCAAGTTATGACCAACCTAGACAGCATATTCAAAAGCAGAGACATTACTTTGCCAACAAAGGTCCGTCTAGTCAAGGCTATGGTTTTTCCAGTAGTCATGTATGGATGTGAGAGTTGGATTATAAAGAAAGCTGAGCACCGAAGAATTGATGCTTTTGAACTGTGGTGTTGGAGAAGACTCTTGAGAGTCTCTTGGACTGCAAGGAGATCCAACCAGTCCATTCTAAAGGAGATTAGTCCTGGGTGTTCATTGAAAGGACTGATGTTGAAGCTGATAGTCCAATACTTTGCCACCTGATGTGAAGAGCTGACTCATTTGAAAAGACCCTGATGCTGGGAAAGGTTGAAGGTAGGAGGAGAAGGGGATGACAGAGGATGAGATGGTTGGATGGTATCACTGACTCAATGGACATGGATTTGGGTGGACTCCAGCAATTGGTGGTAGACAGGGAAGCCTGGCGTGCTGTGTGTGGTTCATGGGGACGCAAAGAGCCGGACACGTCTGAACTGAACTAATTTTGCAGAACTGATATTCAAGCCTAAATTTGTTGCTTTCAAAATCACATTCTTTTGGAGAAAAGGGAACCCTCCTACACTATTGTTGGGAATGTATATTTTTCCAGCCACTGTGTAGAACAATATCAGTTCAGCTCACTCAGTCATGTCCAATTCTTTGCGACCCATGGACTTCAGCACACCAGGCTTCCCTTTCCAACACCAACTCCCTGGCAAGAGGAGAAGGGGACAACAGAGGATGAGATGGTTGGATGGCATCACTGACTCAATGGACATGAGTTTGACCAAGCTCTGGGAGTTGGAGAACAGTATGAGGTTCCTTAAAAAACTAGAAATAGAGCTACCATATGATCCAGTGAAAAAGTTGGCTTAATCTCAACATTCATAAAATTAAGATCCTGGCATCTGGTCCCATCACTTCATGGCAAATAGATGGGGAAACAATGGAAACAGTGACAGACTTTATTTTTTTGGGCTCCAAAATCACTGCAGATGGTGACTGCAGCCATGAAATTAAAGATGCTTGAAAGAAAGTTATGACCAACTGAGACAGCATATTAAAAAGCAGAGACATTGCCAAAAAAGGTCCATCAAGAAAAGCTATGATTTTTCCAGTGGTCACATACAGATGTGACAGTGGGACTATAAGGAAAGCTGAGCACCAAAGAATTGATACTTTTGAACTGTGGTGCTAGAAAAGACTCTTGAGAGTCCCTTGGACTATAAGGAGCTCCAACCAGTCCATCCTAAGGGAAATCCATCCTGAATATTCAATGGAAGGACTGATGCTGAAGCTGAAACTCCAATACTTTGGCCACCTGATGCGAAGAAGTGACTCATTTAGAAGACCCTGATGCTGTGAAAGATTGAAGGTGGAAGGAGAAGGGAATGACAGAGGATGAGATGGTTGTATGACATCACCGACTCAATGGACATGAGTTTGAGTAAACTCCGGGAGTTGAGTGCTGAACAGGGAGGCCTGGTGTGCTGCAGTTCATGGGATCACAAAGAGTTGGACATGACTGAGTGACAGAACTGAACTGAATGATCCAGCAATCCTTCTACTGGGCATATATTTGGTGAAAATCATAATTTGAAAAGATACATGTATCCAAATGTTTATTGTAGCAGTATATACAGTGGTTAGGACATGGAAGCCACCTGATGTCCATCAACAGAGGAATGGGTAAAGGAGATGTGGTGTGTATATACAGTGGAATATTACTCAGCCATAAAACCATAATAATAACATCTGCAGCAACATAGAGGGACCTAGTGACTGCCATACAGTGAAAGTAAGAGAGAGAAAAATATCTGATATTGCTTAAATGTGAAATATAAAAGAAAGGATACAAATGAACTTATCTACAAAACAAAAATAGAGTTACAGTTCTATTTCCAGTTTTTTAAGGAATCTCCACACTGTTCTCCATAGTAGCTGTACTAGTTTGCATTCCCACCAACAGTGTAAGAGGGTTCCCTTTTCTCCTCACCCTCTCCAGCATTCATTGTTTGTAGAGTTTTTGATAGCAGCCATTCTGACTGGCACGAAATGGTACCTCATTGTGGTTTTGATTTGCATTTCTCTGATAATGAGTGATGTTGAGCATCTTTTCATGTGTTTGTTAGCCATCTGTATGTCTTCTTTGGAGAAATGTCTGTTTAGTTCATTGGCAAATTTTTTTATTGGGTCGTTAATTTTTCTGGAATTGAGCTGCAGGAGCTGCTTGTATATTTTTGAGATTAATTCTTTGTCAGTTGCTTCGTTTGCTATTATTTTCTCCCATTCTGAAGGCTGTCTTTTCACCTTGCTTATAGTTTCCTTTGTTGTGAAAAAGGTTTTAAGTTTAACTAGATCCCATTTGTTTATTTTTGCTTTTATTTCCATTACTCTGGGAGGTGGGTCATAGAAGATCCTGCTGTGATTTATGTCAGAGAGTGTTTTGCCTATGTTTTCCTCTAGGAGTTAAGACCCAGCAATCCCGTTGCTGGGCATACACACCAAGGAAACCAGAATTGAAAGAGACCCATATACTCCAAAGTTCATCATAGCACTATTTACAATAGCTAGGACATGGAAGCAATCTAGATGTCCATCAGCAGATGAATGGATAAGAAAGCTTTGGTACATACACACAATGGAATATTACTGAGCTATTAAAATAATGCATTTGAATCAGTTCTAATGAGATGTATGGAACTGAAGCCTATTATACAGAGTGAAGTAAATCAGAAAGAAAAACACCAATATAGTATATTAACACATATATATGGAATTTAGAAAGATGGTAATGATGACCCTATATGTGAGACAGCAAAAGAGACAGAGATGTAATAGCCAGGACATGGAAGCAACCTAGATGCCCATCAGCAGATGAATGGATAAGAAAGCTATGGTACATATACACAATGGAGTATTACTCAGCCATTAAAAAGAATACATTTGAATCAGTTCTAATGAGATGGATAAAACTGGAACCTATTATACAGAGTGAAGTAAGCCAGAAAGAAAAACACCAATACAGTATACTAACACATATATATGGAATTTAGAAAGATGGTAACAATAACCCTGTGTACGAGACAGCAAAAGAGACACCGATGTATAGATCAGTCTTATGGACTCTGTGGGATAGGGAGAGGGTGGGAAGATTTGGGAGAATAGCATTGAAACATGTATAATATCATGTATGAAACGAGTCGCCAGTCCAGGTTCAATGCACGATACTGGATGCTTGGGATTGGTGCACTGGGACGACCTAGAGGGAGGGTAGGGGAGGGAGGAGGGAGGAGGGAGGAGGGTTCAGGATGGGGAACGCGGGTATACCTGTGGCGGATTCATTTCGATATTTGGCAAAACTAATACAATATTGTAAAGTTTAAAAATAAAATAAAATTAAAAAGAAAAAAAAGAACAGACTTTTGGACTCTTGAGAGAAGGCGAGGGTGGGATGATTTGAAAGAATAGCACTGAAACATGTATATTACCATATGTGAAATAGATCGCCAGTCCAGGTTCGATACATAGGACAGGGTGCTCAGGGCTGGTGCGCTGGGGTGACCCTGAAGGATGGGATGGGGAGGGAGGTGGGAGGGGGGTTCAGGATGGGGAACACATGTATACCCATGGCTGATTCATGTGAATGTATGGCAAAACCAATACAATATTGTAAAGTAATTAGCCTCCAGTTAAATTAATTTAAAAAATAAAGTTACAGATACAGAAAAAAAAATTGACTGTTACCAGGGAGTAAGAGTGGGGGGATAAACTGGGAGATCATATGGTCTACAAATAGTGTGTATATGTCCCAATATGTGTGTTGGAGTATGAACGTACTGGCTTCCCAGGTGGCACAGTGATAAAGAATCTGCCTGCCAATGCAGGAGACATGGAGTTTGATCCCTGGGTTGGGAAATTCCCCTGGAGGAGGAAAGGGCAACTCACTCCAGTATTCTTGTCTGGAGAATCCCATGGACACAGGAGTCTGGTGGCTACTGTCCATGGGGTCACAAAGAGTTCAACCCGACTGAGCATGCCACACACATAAACATACTGCTATATATAAAATAAACAGCTGATAAAAACCTAGTGTATAGCACAGGGAACTCTATTCAATACTCAGTAATGGCCTATATGGGAAAAGAATGTAAAAAAGAGTGGGTATATGTGTATGTGTAACTAATTCACTTTGCTGTATACCTGGAACTAGCACAACATTGTAAATCAACTATACTCCAATAAAATTGTTTAAAAATCCCAAATGCTTTTAATTGCTATGCCATACTGCATAAGTAAAAGTTGCTCAGTTGTGTCTGACTCTTTGCAACCCCATAGACTATACAGTCCATGGAATTCTCCAGGCCAGAATACTGGAGTGAGTAGATACTGGAAGATCTCCAGGGGATCTTCCCACCCAGGGATTGAATCCAGGTCTCCCTCATTGCAGGTGGATTCTTTATCAGCTGAACCATAAGGGGAGCCCAAGAATACTGGAGTGGGTAGCCTATCCCTTCTCCAGCAGATCTTCTGAGCCAGGAATCGAACCGGGGTCTCCTATATTGCAGGCAGATTCTTTACCAACTGAGCTACCAGGGAACTGGCTATCAGCCTTCAGTAAGATGTTTTAAATTTTAACTCCTTTGATTAGCTATGCATATTTACCACTGGGTTATGTAAAACTGGTGACTATCTGAGTTTCAATTTTCTACTCAAGATTATGTGCACAGTTGGCCCTTAAACAACAATTGATTGAAATGGATGGATCCTTACAGGATGATTTATTTCAGTAGTAGCTACAATATCATCTATGGTTGGTTGAATCCACAGATATGGAGCTTGCAGATAAGGGGGAACCTACAGGTAAGGAGCAACCTGTGTGTCGGGAGGAACCCGTGTGTACTGAGCAATGTGTGCATTTGTGCTCAGTCAACAGATTCAAATAAATGTGGATTTTCCACTTATCAGGTAGTGAAAGTGAAAGAAAGAAAGTGAAGTCACTCAGTCATGCCTGACTCTTTGTGACCCCATGGATAGTAGCCTGCACCAACCTCCTTCGTCCATGGGATTTTCAAGGCAAGAGTACTGGAGTGGGTTGTCATTTCCTTCTCCAGGGAATCTTCCCAACCCAGGGATCAAACCCAGGTCTCTCACATTGTAGACAGACACTTTACTGTCTGAGCCACTAGGGAAGTCCGTCCTCCAGTTGTTCAAGGGTTAGCTGTATAATGATACCTAACATACAGTGTTAATTTTAGAGTTAAAGTGATCAACAGGTATAAAATAGGTAGCTTATCTTCTGGCATGCAGTTCATGCTGACAATATCGTATGTGTCTTCTCCTTCTGCCACTTACCTGTCCAATCTGTAACTCACCTCTGCTTACATTTTGTGAAGCTTAAAGCAGAAAAACTGGTATTACTTCAAGATCAGTCTTTATTCCACCTGAATTTGAAAGGATCAAGAAATATTTTATTGCAGGTCTTTGTACGAAAAAACCCTTGGTGTATCTGAAGAGTATTGTGAGCAAAGAGCAGTGGCTTCACAGAGGAAATAATGAATGAGATTTTATGCTCAGAGTCAGAAGGTAAAGAAGGAAATTTGGGAGGTCACAGGAGGGGATGGCACTTTGAGCTGAGCCTTAAAGAACAAGCACGATAAGAAAAAGTGGAGAAGGAAGCAACTGTATTTCATGTCAGGAAAACAGCACAGCAGAGGCAAATAGTACCTAGTGGATCAGCTGGCATCTTGGGGTGATTCTAAGCTCAAAGGCAGGGAGGAATGTAGTAGGAGATGCTATTGTTTTGGCAGGAGAGAGCTTGATGTCTGAACAAATTCAAGACTTTGAAAATTAGTGTCCCTTGTTTTATTTAGATTAGCCAATAAGTGATTTTAACCTTGATTGCCTTTACTAGCAGAACATTATGGAATATTTTGGTCTTGATCTTGTCAATTATAAGATTTGTTTCACTAGATGCAGCAACGCCTAAATTTATTATATAATACAAATGGGCTGAAAGATAATGCGTGTTGAAGGCTGGTCAACTCGTTTTTTTCTCCCAATCTGTCTATATAAAGGTTTGTGGAGATCACTTGTTCTTTTTTAAAAAAAAAAATTATTAATTAATTTCTTTGGCTGCATTTAGTTGCAGCACTCAGGATCTTCTTTGCCTCATGTGAGATCTTTCAGCATCATGCAGGCTCAGGAGGTACAGCCACCTTGGCATGTGGCATCTTAGTTTCCCAACCAGGGATGGAACCCACGTCCTCTGCCTTGCGAGGTAGGTTATTAGCTGCTTGACCAACAGGGCATCCAGGTCATTTGTTCTTTGAAGCTAACAGATTTAATATTATTTGTGTTCATCATATACACTTTCAAAGTTTGGGGCACTTAGCCTTATAGTCCAGCATAAAGAGAACTCTTAGAAGAGATTTGGTAAAATTCCACATTTCATACCACTTTAAAATGGCTTTCTTCCCTGGTGGCTCAGTCAGTAAAGAATCTGCCTGCAATGCAGGAGACGTGGGTTTGATCCCTGGGTCAGGAAGATCCCCTGGAGAAGAGAATGGCTACTCACTCTAGTATTGTTGCCTGGAGAATTCCATACACAGAGGAGCCTGGTGGGCTAGCTGCTTAGTTCAACTAATTTATCAAAGCCTCTAAAAAAGACTTGCTGACATTGAGAAATGATTTTAAATCATTTTTTTAACTGTAATAACTCATGAAGCTATATATGAATCCAATATTTAAAAACATTTATTTAACTTCAAGAAATGCTAGTATACCTTCTCAAAAGATTTCTCTTCCTGAGTTAAATTAGAACCACAGGATTTATGAAGGCAGATGTTTGAACTAAACCTTAAAGGGTTTAAAGAATTAAAGAATGAAGAGTAGGTGATCAAAAAGTAGATGATCATTTCTCTAGAATGAATACTATGATATAAAGCTAATTAAAATAGTTCATAGATACTGCATTTCACTGAAATCAAATATGTGTATAGTTTATTGATGTTTTGTTGTTCAGTCAATAAGTCGTGTTCAACTCTGTGACCCAAGGAAGTGCAGCACACCAGGATTCCCTGTCCTTCACTATCTCCTGGAGTTTGCTTAAACTCATGTCCATTGAATTGGTGATGGCATCCAACCATTTCATCCTCTGTCTCCACTTTTTCTTTCTGCCCTCAATCTTTCCCAGCATCAGGGTCTTTTCCAATGAGTTGTCTATTCCCATCAGTTCAGTTCAGTTGCTCAGTCGTATCTGAATCTTTGTGACCCCATGGACTGCAGCACCCCAGGCTTGGCTGTCCATCACCAACACCTGGAACTTGCTCAAACTCATGTCCATTGAGTCGGTGATGCCATCCAACCATCTCATCCTCTGTTGTCCCCTTCTCCTGCTGCCCTCAATCTTTCCTAGCATTAGGGTCTTTTCCAATGAGTCAATTCTTTGCATCAGGTGGCCAAAGTATTGGAGTGTCAGCTTTAGTGTCAGTCCTTCCAATGAATATTCTGGACTGATGTCCTTTAGAATCAGTTGGTTTCATCTCTTTGCAGTCCAAGGGATTCTCAAGAGTCTTCTCCAGTACCACAATTCAAAAGCATCAATTCTTCGGCCCTCAGCCTTCTTAATGGTCCAACTCTCACCTCTGTATGTGCCTACTGGAAAAACCATAGCTTTAACTAGTTGGACCTTTGTCAGCAAAGTGATGTCTCTGCTTTTCAACACACTATGTTGGTTATAGCTTTTCTTCTAAGGAGTAAGTGTCTTTTAATTTCATGGCTGAAGTCACTGTCCACAGTGATTTTAGCACCCAAGAAAATAAAATCTGTCACTGTTTCCACTTTTTCACCATCTATTTGCCATGAAGTGATGAGACCAGATGCTATGATCTTTGTAGTTTGAATGTTGAATTTTAAGCCAGCATTTTCACTCTCCTCTTTCACCCTCATCAAGAGGCTTGTTAGTTCTTTACTTTCTGTGATTAGTGTATCATCTGCATATGTGATTATTGATATTTCTCTTAGTCTTGATTCCAGCTTGGGCTTCATCCAGCCCAACATATCACATGATGTATTCTGCATATAAATTAAATAATAAGGATGACAATATATAACCTTGATATACTTTTTCCCCAATTTTGAACCAGTCTGTGTTCCATGTGTGGTTCTAACTGTTGCTTTTTGCCCTGCATACAGGTTTCTCAGGAGACAGGTAAGGTGGTCTGGTTTTAAAATGAAAACTACTTTGAACTTCATGAAATTTTTCCTCTTTGCTTAAATAAAGGCAAACTGAAATTTCTTTTTGTTCTGTAACTACTTGTAGGCTTGGGGTATTTAATGGGTGTTCTTGGGATTCAGTATCTTTTTCCAGAGACATTTGAAATCATACAAGTAAATTCAAGTACCCAACTTCCATTTCATTTTCTTACAAGTAATTTTCCAAGCTACACAAGAATCTATTTTATGCAGCTTTGTGCTGCAGTGTTTCATCTTTTAATCACCAAGTTTATGCTCATGATTTCATTTCGTGGGAGTGGTTCCTGCTTGATGCTCTATTTTCTTCCTGTTCATTGCCTTGGTACTAATAGAACTGTTGAGTATTTATTAAATGTCTGATGAAGTGCGTTGGAGTGATTATGGGCTTATGTTCCTTTCACAAGCACTTCATCTATTTTTTAAAATTTCCGGTTTTTATATTTTGGCTCTCACTTTATAATATATATCCCTAGTATAAATACACACACACACACACGCACACGCACACACACACACACACATATATATATATATACACACTATATATATATATATATATATATAGGATGTATAGGTCATTCTGTTTTACTTTTTCCTAGCCTTTCTCCATGCACCCATTCTAATCAACCTCCTATCATAATTAATTTGACTGTTTTATCTATGTTATAGTGAGGAGATGAAACAAAAATGACTGAAGATTAGAAAAAGTTAAGCTATGAAACTATAAACTATGCCCAGTACATATAATCTAACATTCCCATAATCTAAAATTTTCCTTATTTATAGAACAAACCATAGCCAAGAAAAATTATTTAAAGATAATTGAACAACCTAGAAAAATATTTGAAGGATGTATACCAGAGTCTTATGATATTGGTTACACCTGAGAAATAGCAGTGGAAACAGAAAATGGGAAAATTCTTTGTTTTTATTTCCAGTGTTCGTAAGCTCCTTTTGGAATCTAAAAAGAGTATCATAATGTGTTATGGGTTAACGTTTCTGTAAGTATGAATACTAAAATTGTATATAGACTAGCAATGTGCCGCATCCACCTATATTAGGTCAAAATAGAGTACATGCAGAATAAATTAAAGAGAAGAAAAGTGTATATTATAATTATAAATATCTAACATTTATGAAAATTTATTATATGCTAATAACTCTTGTAGGTGCTGTACATTTATTATCCCATTTAATACTCACACCAATCCTATGAGGTAGAAATAATTATTATCCTCTTTCACAGATTAAGTAATTGCTACACAGGGAAGTTTATTTTCTTACTAAGTTTAAACAAACACGTGATGGTTCAGACTTTGAACTCAGGTGTTTAGATTCCAGAACTCCTAATTACTACTCTATTCCCTGGTTGTGATTGGTTGGCCAGAAATATCCTCCTTTAGTTTCACTTGTTGGAAATTTCTGTAAGATGATTTCACTTTTGTGCCTTTATTCTTTGAGTATAACTCAATTTTGCTTCCATTAAAGATTTTTCCATGTCTAGGCATAAAGTTCATGTTTAGGCATCTGTTCTTATTCTAGAGACCACATGTATAGAAATCTAGGTTGAATTTGTAGTTACACATGCAGCTGTCTTCCTGGAGAAGGCAATGGACATCCACTCCAATATTTTTGCCTGGAGAATTCCATGGAGAGAGGAGCCTGGCAGGCTGCAGACCATGGGGTTGCACAGACTCAGACATGACTGAGCAACTAACACTTTCAATTTTCAAGCAGATATCTTGGAAATTAGCTATTAAAATAAATTCCTAATATTTTTTTCCTAAGTGTTCTTAGAAAACATTACTATTTGAGAACAGCCACATTTAGATAAGTTTTGGCACTGCATTTTTAATTTAGTGTTATATCGCATCCAATCTTAAAAGGGTCTCCAATGACCATCAACAACTTACATTTGGTATTCTGCTACAGTGGAATATAGTGGAATGCATTTTTGCTTTGGAAGCACTTGGGAAAAATCAATCAACTGTGTGATTCAATAAACATTAATTTTTAATGTAATATCAGAGAGTTGTAATCTGAAAACATCTACAAAAAGAATTGGAGGAATGAGAGGAAACTTGAAAAATTAAGATAATTACAATTAAAAAAAGATAATTACAATTTTTAGGCTATATTCTACTCCCACTAGAATACACTTTTTGGCATATTTCTGGGCTAGACTATCATGGTTCATGTATTGATTTTAATTTTATAGGATGATACTTAGAAATTATGATTGGAAGTAAAATACTAATTGGAACATTTACCTTTAAAAATGGCTAAACATTTAAGTTTTACTATTTATAAATTAAATTTAAATAAAGCCTCTGAAAATGGGTGGGTAAAATATTGTTGTTCAGTCACTCAGTCGTGTCACGCTCTTTGTGACCCGATGGACTGCAGCATGCCAGGCTTCCTTATCCTTCACTGTCTCCCAGAGCTTGCTGAAACTCTTATCTATTGAGTCAGTGATGCCATCCAACCGTCTCATCCTCTGTCACCTTCTTCTCCTCTTGCCCTCAACCATTCCCAGCATCAAGGTCTTTTCCAATGAGTTGGCTTTTCTTTTCAAGTGTCCAAAGTATTGGAGCTTCAGCTTCAGCATCAGTCCTTCCAAAAATGAGAATCATAAAATTAAATTCATGGACTTTAGTGTACATTAATTGCTTACTTAGATCAGTGGGCATCAACAGCCTTTGTAGTTATATGCAGTAAAAATTAAAAAAATATATATTAAAAAAAGAATCTATTGAGTCTGTGGGCACTTGAAAAAGCACACACCAAAAAAGTAGTGACTGTGACTTGTACATGAAATGAATGATTCATAGAATGCTTAAGACCATGTCTTCCTTTTATATAGTACTTCATATTTTGAGGAAGACTGTCAATTACAGCGGTTACCAGTGGCAATTATTGCAGTGTGTTTTTAGTGTTGTGTTTATCCAGTTGTGTAAAAGGGGTGCTAGGATAATCAAAGATTCATCATTAAGAAGGGAAACTTCTTAAGTATCACATTAACTACTTGAATAATTAATTAATACAACAAATAAGAGTCATGATTAGATTAGATGGACATCTGAACAACAGTGTTTATAATTAAATTAGCCATGTTCTCCATCCTGATCATTCATGATTTAAAAGTCAGGTTATGTTACTTCAGAGCAATTTGCTACGGCAATGAATCTAGTCTGGGTCTTTTTGTTTTCACTGGGCATTTGCTTTTTAAATATCATAACATTTACAGCAGGGAGTGCTTCCTGGTGTAATATATGGAGAAAGTGATAGATGATTGCAGGATTAATGGCTAGACGTAATTAAAATGACACTATGAAATTTGGTCTTTTCAGGGAGAGAACTCCAATTAAGCCACATCTCATTTCCATTATCACTCTACTGCCAATTAAAGTGTGATGTATTTTGTCAGTTTTAAACAGATGAAGCTTTTAGTCTTTCATATACTCAAGAATTTATATTTTGGCAGGATTATAAAGAGCCCTGTCATTTAAACTTTGTATTCCTATAAAAGACTCCACTCAGACATTCCTTTTCCCACTTCGCATCTTCTCTCATTGTCACCAAATCAAAAAACGTCTTTTATTGTCACAGCAATGTGATGCTTGTTAATGTTTAACATTTTCATATTCTCAAAGTGCAATTATGTAAGAAATAAAAATTCAGAATAGTTAACCAAAGGATACATAGCATACTAATAAGAATTCTGATTTATGTACTTCTTATAGTCATCACAGTTTTGTTTGGGTCAAGTGTGAGGCAGAGTTGCCTTCAGTCTGTGCTCTTCAAGGCAGTGGAAACCTAGAAGGACAGATACTTATTATTAGGGGCTGGTATGTTTGCTTAATATTCACCTGCAATAATGATAGAATTGTTTTTAGGAGCATATGGATAGTCAGATAACATCTAAAGGGAAACAGAGAGAGCTTTTTGAGAAGTATACACAGATTTCACCTACTCAATTGCAGCACATTGGTAGTAGAGAGGCAGCATGGTGTGTTGGAGAGTTTGTTTTGGAACCCCAGCAGTCCTGAGTTTGACTCCCCAGCTGTATATCTTTCTAAATTGGGAAGCATTCACCAAGTTATAGATTCTTTCTGAATTTCGCTCCCTCATATTTTATATGAGGATAATAATTTAGAGTCAGAGATTTTTGTGAAAAGTAGAGACAATGCTGAAAAGCACCAAGCACAGCAAGAAACAGATATCAGCTCTTTGCTGTTGGTGTTGTGTAGTCGCTAAGTCGTGTCTGACTCTTTTGTGACCTCATGGACTATAGCTTCCTGGCACCTCTGTCCATGGGATTTCCCAGACAAGAATACTGGAGTGGGTAGCCAATCCCTTCTTCAGGGGATCTTCCCAACCCAG